>NW_024426552.1:38601404-39185981 GCF_017311325.1 Ursus maritimus
TTTTTTTTTCTTTACAATGTCTTTATTGCCCTTTTACCTGAATTCCAACCACTGCAGCCGCTTTCCCACTGTACTTTACCCCATGATGTGTAATTAAGCTGCCCATTTTCCTATAATTTAAAAGGTTAAAGAACTGATTGTAATCATTACTCTCTGAGGAAAAGCAGCAGGAATAAAATTACAGATGATAGTTTTTCTTTTTTGAACTAAACATGTTTAATATATATTTCTTTTTTTTTTTTTAAGATTTTATTTATTTATTTGACAGAGAGAGACAGCCAGCGAGAGAGGGAACACAGGCAGGGGGAGTGGGAGAGGAAGAAGCAGCCTCCCAGCGGAGGAGCCCAATGTGGGGCTTGATCCCAGAACGCAGGGATCACGCCCTGAGCCAAAGGCAGACGCTTAACGACTGAGCCACCCAGGCACCCCTAATATATATTTCTTTTAAGCAGATTTCATGATTTATGAAATAGACCTTCTTATCCATCCCCAGGCTTTTAGGCAGAACAGGAAACAATCTTGTTCAGATACGTAGGTATTCTCTTCAGTAGTTTTAAAAGAGGAGAATCTTTGACTCTTTTGCTGATGGTTTTATGTTCTATAAATTTATACTTTTATAAAAATTTTTTCTTATATATCATCTAGCTTTTTTCTGCAGAAATTTAAACTCAAGTTTTTGTCAACTATAACATTTATTTCATCCATCTGACTTCCTTTCTTTAGTCTATATAATTTTATTTCTTTGAAACTTTCCTTTTGGGCTTTTTCTCTCCATTTTCTCTCTCTGATTACTTTTCTATAAACATAACTATCTAATAGCAAAATATCACCCTGTATACATTATAAAGCAAATTTTATTTGGGTCAAATACAGCAGATAAATTATACCTCTACTTGTATTTTTCATTTTTTTTTGGTAAAGTTATTTAAGTGGCCTGGCAGGGATATTATAATGTCTAGGATGTTTTGACTGTATTAAAGTGTTTACAGTTGTGTAAGAAATACAGATTTAAACACCTAAGTATAATCAAGAGAATGGACTTTAGAGTAAATCTGTTTCTAAATTGCAGATTCTCCTCTTAAACTTACAGTCTAGTGGGAAGATAATATCTGTCCACGAAAAATGACAGATTATCAGTCTCTGTGTGCAGAATTATGTGCTGTGGTGTATTAAAGGTCTTCACAGGCAGAAAGGGTTAGGGTGGGCTTCAGTAACTGGGAAGGTAATCATGACCTAGGTGGGAGTTTGGGCTTAAAAGAATGAGTAGGATTTGCCTGGGGAAAAGAGAGAAGATATTGTAGAAAAGGAAAATTTCTGGGTGGAGACAAGGGGCCTTGGGATTAGCAAGATATATGAGGATAGTTGGAATTTTGGCTGATATCTTCTGAGAAAGGCAAGTTTATTCCTAATTTAATCAGGGTTCTCCAGAGAAACAGAACCAGTACTATCAACTATGAGGATATTTATTGTAGGAATTGTTTCATGTGATTATGGAGGCTGAGAAGTGCCACTATCACTGTATGCAAGCTGAACTAGAAAAACTGAAGGTATAATTAAGTCTGAATTGAAAGGCCTAAGAACCAGGGTGCCGATGTGGGCAGAAGAGAGATACCCTAGCTGAAGCACAGAGAGCAAATTTGGCCTTCCTCCACCTTTTTATTCAGTTGGATGAAGTTTACCCTTATTAGTGAGGGGGTCTTTACTCAGTCTATCAATTCAAATGCTAATCTTTTCCAGAAACACCATGACAGATACACCCAGAAATAATGTTTTACCAGATTTGTGGGCACCCTTTAACCTTGTCAAGTTGACACCTGCAATTAACCATCACACTCTTAGAAAAAGAAATATTTAATTGATTCCTCCAAAAGCAGTGCCGTTTCTGATTATTATACTGGAAATAATTGGGAGTTTTGGAGAGCAAAACACTTGACTAATTCTTTGTTCATTTTTGGCTCCTTTCTAGCCATCTGTCCATACTCAGTCTTAAACAGATGTATTTTAATATGTATTTTCTCTGGATATAGTAATAATTAAAATAAAAGTGACAACAGCTTCAAGTACTCACTAGGTGCTAGGAGCTGTTCTAAATGCTTTATAGCTGTAAACTGTCTTAGAAGAACCTTACAACATAAGTGCTACTATTATTTCTGTTTTATACATAAGGCAAGTGAGGCACAGAGAGCTACATGAGATGTTTGTGCTGTCTAACTGGGGTATCTGTCCGATCAGATGGGGGCTCCCAAATGTAGGGTGATGATCAGGTGGAATGCATTGACAAGGGCAGTGAGAGGATTCACCCGAGGTAGATCAAAGGAGATGGATGTTTATTGAATATACCACAAGGAAGCAGCAGGCAGGACAGCAGAGGAGAGGCTGTCTATAATGAGGCAGTGGGTCAGCGCTGTTTCTATTTTTATTTATTTATTTATTTCTAGAGAGGGAAAGAGGTGGGGAGGAACAGAGGGAGAGAGAATCTTAAGCAGATTGCACACCCAGGGGGAGCCAGACGCAGGGGCTCGATCTCATATACCTAAGATCATGACCTGAGCTGAAATCAAGAGTTGGATGCTTAACCCACTAAGCCACCCAGGCCATCCTGGGGCTGTTTTTAAAGGGGGAAGGTGAGGAGGTATGGGTACATATGGAAGTTTCCCTTTTTTGGTAACCGTGCTTAGTTGTAAGTAGCTCGTTGGTCAGTTAGGGTCTGTGGATATTTTGAGGTGGGTCACCTGATGGGCCTGCCTGTATTCAGCCAGGTGGTCACTGTGGGCCCTTTCTACATTCCATTGCTCAAGCCTGTTTGCCTAAAAGTAGCCTCTATAATGTTGCTCAACATTATAGCCTTGTAATCAGCAAAGCTGATATCTGAACTCTCACTGGTTCCAGAGATTGTGCTCTTAATTTTACTGAGAGCTTGTGCCCTGGACTTAGTCACTTAGGCACTTTGCTTGAGCATCTTACTACGTGCTGGACACTCCGGGGCTAAACAAATGTAAGCCATGGCTCTGCCTTTAAAGGTCTGACATCTTGTTGCTAAGTTGTGAGGAGTGGATTCATAGATTTTGGCTGCTGAGAAGAGAGATGACGAATGAGATCAGGAGGACTCAATGCCGTCTGTGCTGAGATTCCAAGAGGAGTTGGATAGATCATCTGGGACCAAAGAGGGAGATACTCAGCTTAGCATTGCGAGTGACTAGGCAGAGGCGGTATATTAGTTTTCTAGGGAT
This sequence comes from Ursus maritimus, assembly GCF_017311325.1. Classification (NCBI taxonomy): domain Eukaryota; kingdom Metazoa; phylum Chordata; class Mammalia; order Carnivora; family Ursidae; genus Ursus; species Ursus maritimus. The sequence goes on from NW_024426552.1 coordinate 38,604,635, forward strand.
ATGCTCTAACAAAATGCCACAAACTTGGTGGCTTAAAATAGCAGGAACTTATTCTTTCACGTAGAGGAGGCCAAATGTCTGAAATCAAGCTGTGGCCAGGGTCATGTTCCCTCTGAAGGCTTTAGGGAAGAATCCTTTCTTGCCTTTTCCTGGCTTCTGGTGGCTCCTGGCATTTCTTGGTGGTCCTTGGCTTGTAGCTGCATCTCTCAAATCTCGGTGTCTGTCTTCACATGACCTTCTTTCTTGTGCCTCTGTGTGTCCTCTCCTCTTGTAAAGGCACCAGTCACCGGATTTAGGGCCCCTGCAAATCCAGTATGGCCTCATCTTAACCGATTTCATCTGCAAAGACCCTTTCCTATAAGGTCACACTCTCAGGTGGATATACTGTAAGTGGTAACAGCACAGGGAATGTGTAGATACCACGGTCTTTGAGAAGAAGGGAATAAGTGGGAGATCTTTGTGGGGAGAAAATGTGAGTTGTACTTTAAACTATTTGTGTTTGAAGTGACATTTTTGGATATGTTTCAATGACAATATGAAACAACTTTATTTCCTTGGAAATACCACGCATTTCTAGGTCCTGTAAAGCTCTTGGTTATTGCTATACAAGAAATTAAACAGGTTATTCCTCTGTTGAAATATACTTTCTTCTCTTTCATGAGTTTACAACCCAAAGCTCTGTTTTTCATGCTTTTCTATATCTCCTCCTTCTTCTTCATAATTAGCATTGTTGATGGCAAATATCTATTGTGTACCTATTACATGCCCAGCACCAGTCTGAGACTTCACACTTAATCTTTACAGCAATCTGATGAAAACTGCTCTATAACCTTTTCATAGGTGAGGAAACGGAGATGATTTTTATTTCAAAGCTGCATTTTAATGAAAATGAAATATTCTTGGGATATTTGATCTCATAATCTGTAATGCAAATTTTAGTTAAAATGGAACCACAAGTTGTGCTATCAAGACAATAATCAGATGAATAGATACCTCTTGTACTGGATAAGTTCTCAAAAGCTCAGGAAATACTCTGCCTAGAAATGGGAAGTTTTCTTTGACTTTGATCACAAGACAAAATTCAGAAAATGCTGGAACTTAAAAGTATATGTTGTAGAATCAAAGATATCTGATCGATTTAGTTTATCAACTTGTAAATTATACTATGCATTTCTTTTGATGATAGGAAGTTACTGGGAACTTGGACTGCTATTTGTTGTATGTGTATACACACACACACACACACACACACACACAGAGAAAGTGTTACCTTTAGAGCAGCTATTTTAAGCTTCTGTTTATCAAAATTTTATGGGAAGGATTCTAGAAGGCTGGCTAAGAACATCAGTATTGGAATCAATCTCCTGACCTCGCACTGTGGCTTGGTACATGAATGTGGGAAAGTTGCCTAAACTTTCTGAGTTTCAGTAACCTCATGGAGATAAGGGTACTTAACAGATGGGACTATTTTAGTAATTACATAAAATTATATGTAGTTTCCTGTAACAGAGTAATTGCTAAAGTTCTTAACTAAAATTTAGTAATAAATAAAGAATACACTTTTACTTCATTATTTATGAATTTATCCTTAATGACTCTCCTAATGCTTGAGTTTGTTGTTGCAATTTCATTAGTTTGTAGATGCATTTTAGCTTACCTTCTTTTAAGTCACAGAATTAAATGTTAAATTCTTTCAGCTTTCAAATGTAGACACACCAGGGTTGGGAAATAAGAAAGATTCAATTCATATGATTGTTCAGTTGCTTGTAATATATACATAATTGTTTTTATGGATTCCTAGTTAGGTCTTTAACAATATGTAGAACACATTAGAGTTTGATGTAGTCAAGTGATTTGGCATTTCTAAAACTCCTTGAAAAGATCAGTGTTATTATTAGACTGCTAGAATGATCTCCATTTTAGGTAGCTCACTAAATTCTGGTTGAAGTATTAGTTGATAATGACCCTATAATTTCTAAATCCCAAGATAATTTACTGTCTTCTGATGCATATAATGCTTATTCATAATTTTTAACAGTAAGATTTAGCTACTTTTATAACTAGGGATTTTTGTATGTAAATGGATTTTTATCTGTTGCAGATTATCAAGCTTATTATGCACATTGGCATTTTCTTTTGATTTTAACAGTTCCTCCTGTTTGCCACATACATGTATATTTTAAATAAAATAGTATTATTTTTACTTTCTAGGTCTTTACAGAAAAGTGACAAATTCACAATTGGTTGCCATAAGTACCACCTACCCCAAAATGACTTATTTCCCGTGTGATTAATTTGGTTCTCAGTATCTTAGGAATCAGAGGAAGTGAAATTCTATTAGGTGATTTATTTTTATTTCTCTCATAAAACAAATATGAAATGTGTGGGCATGTCTTAGATCCAAAAGTATAAGGGATTTACAGACAGAAGCTAGAAATCAACAGAGATAAATGTTTGTTGAAACATTCGAGTAATAATTTTTAAATTCTATCAGAGTCTGGACTATAGGGCTAGTTATAAAATTATCTGCTTCTATATAATAAACTCAGTGTAGACTATGGAAGTGTCATACATAGTTTAGGTTTTGAAGTCTCCATAGATCTCCATCCTCATACATTTCTAAGTATTATTTCAATTTGACATTTCAGTTATAGGAGAAGGACTGAGTAAATTGTTTTTTGAAGATTGATATATAAAAATTAGTTGCTTTATTCTAATTTTGACTTTTAAAAATATCTTAGATTGTAGACATTTATTTTTCATACTCGTTTAGGTTTCTTTTTAAGTGACACAATTGTTGACTTACATTTTAGACCAGTATATGTTTTACATGAATACAACTCTAAATTACAAAAAATTAGATTTTAGATTGTTAAACATTTGATCCAATTATAATAGAAAAATATATTGAAACAAACGAAAAAACCCCATCAACCTCTGCTTTCCAAGGGATGATGTTAGAAGTCATATCAGTGAGGATATAAAATCACTATACTTTTATTTCAGCAAGTATTTGATAGAAAGTGAAAGTGAGCGTAGCTCATTTATATGACTTTGGATATGCAAAAGGTATTGCTTTGCTCAGTTAGGGTACAAGGATGGTAATGGCTGAATTACTCTAGGAAGACAGGAGGGGAAAGGGAAGACCAAAGAGGGTAAGGGGAGAGAACAGACAGCAGAGAGGATGGTTGAGTCACATGATGGGGTGCATGAAGGGCACTTAGGAATAAGGATCTAACAGTAAATCTAAAATTTTTGATGCTTCAAAGTATAACATCTTCCTCTCCTCCATGCTTTTATCAAAGTCTGTAGTACCAACAATCTTTTTTGCTTGCGTGTATAAATCAAGAAGTGCTGGGGTGCCTGGGTGGCACAGCGGTTAAGCGTCTGCCTTCGGCTCAGGGCGTGATCCCGGCATTATGGGATCGAGCCCCACATCAGGCTCTTCCGCTATGAGCCTTTTTCTTCCTCTCCCACTCCCCCTGCTTGTGTTCCCTCTCTCGCTGGCTGTCTCTATCTCTGTCGAATAAATAAAATCTTTAAAAAAAAAATCAAGAAGTACTGGAGGTGAAGTCATAGTTATTGTTTGTATTTAAATTAGTTCCCTCATTCTTTTTAATTAATTAGAATCGAAGTATTCTCATTTTTTAATCTCTCACATTTTAAAATGATTAATTTGAAAGTATTCCCAAGTAGCACACTTTGATCTTGTATCATTTTCAAGTGACGTAAGCATCATTTTAAGGTCTCTAAGGAATGCCTGGCAATGGCAGTATCATAGATCTATACATAGTGTTCCTGTAGCTGGTCATTTGCACCCCACATTGGTGGTCTGTGTGTCAAAGCCCAGAGTGGTGTTAACAGCCCTGAGTGCCTATTTACGCCAGGCTCCACTGACAGGAAAGTATGATCCATTGGCAGTTCATACACTGAATTTATGTCACTAATGAGTCATCAACTGATTTATAGTGTGCACTATTACTATCCTGTGTCACAAAATATGGAAGTCAGGAATCCATATTCGTATAGGGGCTATAAAACCATTTGACATGCCATCAAGCATTTAAAAAGGGAAGAGGATTTCAAGTGATATTAATGGTATTAGTGGTAATATTAGGTTGCACAAACTGTTTTATTTGGTTTTTAATGTATTAAGCAACAATCATAAAATCTCTTGAAACTGGGCTTAGTTGTGGTGAGGTCAACATGTATCCTTCATATAATGTGGCACAGAGTTCATCTCAATTGCTACAGTGTAGTGAAGTTATAATGGGATTACTTTGTCATGCAGAATCCAAGGATATCTACTCCTTTTCAGAAAGCAAATCTCAGGAGATTACAGTTATAGACTATGTTATTGATCTGATTTCTCTGATGGGTTAAATTCATTCATGTTTTCATCTGAGGAATTTTATGCTTGTAATTGTAAGCTCATGCAATGTGCCCTATATTCTAGTTCATGGCAATTTTGCTTCACACAATCCCATCAAATGACCTATTGGGCAGTTTGAATAATTAGAGCATTGTTATATGAATGCCTGCATATACATGTATGTACACCTATTTAAAACTGGGCTAACAAGATGCCAGCTTTAATTTACATTATACGGAATGACTTCATTATAGATTAGTTTTCTACCACTATATGAAATATGCCTTGTCATACCATGGTTTAAGATAACTGAAAATATGTTTAAGATTTTTGTGAGAAAGAGAACATATGAAAATACTTTAGAATATAACACCTAAGTTTACCACAACATTTAGTATCTGTACAATTATACAGAGGGATTCAAACCATCTACAGTATAAATTATTAGATAATTTATTTCCATTTTGCTAATCAAATCCCAGTGCTTATTACACCAATGCTATATATTACTCATTTTTCTGAAGCTAAAGATCGTTTCCCTTTCTCATTAAGATAACTACAGAATTTTGTTGATAAGATTGCATTATTTTAGATCTGTTTATGGCTATGATTTGGTTTTGGAAAGAGACAGCCAGCAAAGCATATATTGAGCTTGTGATGTATTAAAATGAACATTGACATTAGCTTAATAGGAGTTTGAGCAGATAGTGTTATATTTGGTGTTTAGTATGTTTACTCATATAGTCATAGTGGGCTGTCCATGGAAAGATCTGTGGAGAAAATGAGATTAAGATCCTTGTCTTTGGACCACATTTCCCCTCAAAATCTTCATTTCTGATATTCCATTGTTCTCTCTTCTTTCAAATATGTTAGCTGGCAAATGAGCTAGGTAAATATTATTCTGAAAGAAAAACCTATTTATTATTTAGTTAAAATTATATAAATATTATAAAATGAAGTAAAGTCATGTTTCTGTGATTCCTGGAATTTTCATTGGTTTATAATATATACTTTCCTGTTTTTTTCTAATTTTTTATTTTTAAATTAAAAAATGTTTCCTCTGTTTTTATAAATCAGTGTCTGTAGCCCACCTAGCCAGTTAGCAAATAGATTTCTATATCCAGTCCCCTTCTTATATTTCCACTGGAAATCAGAACCTAATTTCTCACTTTTCCAGTCCCTCTAATGATGAAGTGTCACTTTGGGACACAGTACACAGTAGAGGTATTTGGAGAAAGATTTTACTGGTGGTAGTTTTCCCCTGTTGTTGCTTTCAATTCTGATACAATGTCTGGTATTTGGTAACCATTTTGTCAACCTGAGGTATTAAATATGAGAGAAAAGCCCTGTGCACTGGGAATCTAACCCCAGCAACTATTTTTCTTACGTGTAGTTTAACATGGCAGGCGCAAGCCACATCTGAGTAGTGAGCACTTGAAACGTGGCTTGTCTAAATCGAGATACACTGTTAGTGTAAAATGCACACTGGATTTCAAAGACTTAGCATTAAAAAAAAAAGGAAATTAAGTCAATATATATATTTTTAAAAGATTTTATTTTTGGGGCACCTGGGTGGCTCAGTCTGTTAAGCGTCTGCCTTTGGCTGAGGTCATGATCCCAGCATCCTGGGATCAAGCCCCCCCCCAGCTCATGCTCTCTATTGCTGTCTTTGTCTCTCTCTCTCTCAAATAAATAAATAAAAATCTTAAAAAAGACCAAAAACAAAAGAAAAGATTTTATTTTTAAGTAATCTGTACACCCAGCATGGGGCTAGAACTTACAACCGGGAGATCAAGAGTCACATGCTGCATCAACTAAGCCAGCCAAGTACCCCAGAAAATTAAGTCAATGTTTTTAATATTGATTGCATGATGAAATATGTTAGATAATATTGGGTTAAATAAAATATATTATTAAAATTAACTTTACCTGTTTTCTTTTACTTTTCTGGTATGGCTACTACTTGTGCTATTACATATATGACCTGAATTTGTTTCCTACATTATATTTCTATTGGATGGGACCGTTCTAGACTTTTTTTGTGTGTGAGAAAGTGACATTTAGGCCAGTAAAAGTTGGGCTGACTGTTGCTTATGGCTGAAAGCTTTCCTTGATGCTACCAAATGCCATTTCCAATCACTGAATGAGGGGATCATGGAAGTCATTGGTTGACTCTTTCCTACACATTTATAAATGTTATAGTTTTTTTTTTTTTAAGATTTTATTTATTTATTTGACAGAGAGAGACAGCCAGCGAGAGAGGAAACACAAGCAGGGGGAGTGAGAGGGGAAGAAGCAGGCTCCTAGTGGAGAAGCCTGATGTGGGGCTCGATCCCAGAACGCTGGGATCACGCCCTGAGCTGAAGGCAGATGCTTAACGACTGCGCCACCCAGGCGCCCCCTATAAATGTTATAGTTTTGATCAAACCACAGTACAGGTTTCCCCCACTATCTGAAAGTAGAGTGAAACCTGTAAAACCGTTTGTAAGCGGAAATGACATGAACAAAGAAGCAATTACCATTAATTTATATTTATGTAACATTTTTGAGCATTCCCAGACCCCTAAAATAAATATCTTAGGACACATCTTGCTAGTGGGTACACACAATAAATTGAGATAAAGCACAGATGCTCACAGACACAGTTCAAAGTTGCGGCAGCCTGATGCTGAGATGCTGGGTGTAGTTCCCGGGGAAGGAGCCTGGCGGGGCTGCTTGTTCTCACTGCTTGCTGCAAAAGGAATGCTGAATGCTATTTTCGCTTTCCCCTTTTTTTTGCAAAAGCGAAAATCCTTTTTAGATTTCCCTAGGTTATCGAAAACAGATACAGACGTAGGTCTTTCATTAAGGAAAGTGGTCTAATACCAACTTTTGAAAGGCAAGGTGATGTAGGAAAGACGTTAGGATTCGAAGCTGGCAGCCAAGAAGGAATTCTTGAGATATATTTTGTGCAAAAAGGTGGTTTTATTAAGGCACGGGGACAGGCCCTGTGGGCAGAAAGAGCTTCATTGGGGTCACGAGGAGTGACCCATCATATACTTTCAAGTTGGGAGAGGGTTAGGCATAGCATAAGTCTCCAAGGAATTTTGGAAGTAAGGTTTCCAGGACCTGAGGGGGCTAGATATTGTTGGGAAAGGGTCATTTATTACTGTCTAATAAAACCCGAGTCGTGAGACCCTTCAGATGTATATCAGTGGGTCATATGCTTGGGGGGATGATTGGCAACATACGTGGGGGGGGGGGTAGAGATAAAGGAAGTTTCAAAGGAATTTTTGTATGTTAATGTAGACTACCCAGGGTCCTGGGCCGAGATTGCCTTTTGCCCTTAGCAAAGCATTAACGTTGAGGCAGCTGAGTCCCTAGAGGAATGTCAGTCTGCCTCTTTCAAGGACTTGTCAGAGGGCTCTAAGTAGTGAGGAAATTTAGTAATTTTTCTTTTGCTTTTGTTTCCCACATTAAAGGGATGCCTGTATAGGCTTTACCACTTTTGTGCTCATCCAGTACTACCTTCTGGTTATGATTACTTTCAAACAAATACATATTTTTAACAGTGAGACAGACCTGGGTACACATCTAGGCTCACCTCCATATTGTCTGTGGATACTGTTTATTTAATGTCTCTGAGCCTCAGATTCCCTAGTTTTAAACCAAACAAGCTAATTCCTGGCTTGTAAGATCATGTAAGGATTAAGGGATACGATTTATGTGAAATGGGTAACTCAGTGCCTGATACCTGGTTGTTGCTTAAAGTATGGTAGCTCTCTGAGTGAAACGGTGGAGCTTGGTCTCCGGCAGTGGTTGGGTCAGCGGCTGAGAGAAAGAGTTTGTATAGCGTGTAAAAACCCGATGTAAAGACCCGGGAGGGAGGGTTCTGTACGTAAGCTGGGGCGTGATCATCCACTAAGGGTCCTGCCTGAGGCCCTTCTTCCACCCTCCACTGCCACATTTCCAGTTGCTCTTGCCAAGGCCAGTGGAGATTGGGATCCTGCCTGAATAAAATTTGAGGTTAGCAGCGAAACACTAGTGAGGAAAAGCAGTGCATTTATTAATTTACAGAAGAAGAACTTGTTTGACTAGGGACTCAGCACAATTTGATTTTTTTGTGTGTGTGTGTGTCTGTTTTTCTAGAGTTTGTGCTGGCAGAGTGAGAGGGACAGTTTTGTTATTTTAAATGTTTTAAGAGGAAAGGGGAATGATGAGAGGAGTAAGAGCATAGTAGTAGATGGTATTGTTACTGATGTGGGAGAAAAGTGGGCCGCTGGCAGGTGCTCTTGGAAGGAAAAGGGCATCCACAGAAACACACTCATAATTTTTAAATGCATCCTCACCACCCGCCACACATTCTACATGGGGCCCGACAAACATCCACATGGGTAGCAGTAACACTGCTGAGATACATGATTTAATAAGAAAGTCAGTGTAATTGCAGTCAATATCTCAAATGTGACATTCTAAGAGGAGCACAATTGGGAGAGAGAATGGTTTAAAATGGATTAAAATTTAAACAATTCCCAATCAAATGAAAATGTTCTGGGAATAGTGCCAGAATGTATTGTTGAATTGGTTTTAATATAAGCATTCTATATTTAGCCAGCTGAAATTATTTGCATTTTTCTTGAAATTATGTATGTGGATATGTTGTATGGATATTGAAAATACAATATTTATTCTTTAAAAAAAAACAACCTTGTTCTTGGTGGCTGAGGTGTCAGAGTGTATGTTCAGAATATAGAATTACTGAATTTCAAGATGGGATGGAATCTTAGAGGTCAGTGAATACAATTTCTTGTTGACAGAAAATGCATTTGGGGAAGCTGAGGCTTCGAATCAGCAACTGAGTAGCTAAGACAGGCCTGGAACCCAGCTCTGGTCATGCCCAAGTCAGGGCCTCTGTCCATGACATCCAGCCACCTTCTAAAAGAACAGTGAAAGGCTGCTTGCCAAAAAAGCTACCAGTAGGACCCCTGGGAAAAACTTGCAAACTGCCGAAGAGGTGGCGTATGGAAACAATGAGGATAAAAAGTAAAAGTTTGAAATTCTAGCAAAATATAGGAGGAGCTAGGAAGTCAGAGAATAAATTACATGCCTCCTTTCTAATCTTAGGTGGCCAGGTCGTCTTCTACTCTGAAGACCAACAAACTAAGTCTTTGTCCCTGATTGCCTGCATCGGCTATCTCCCAGGAGCTAGGCCGTCCACGTGTGGGGGTGTGGTTATGTGTACATAAACGTGTGAGGGTGTAAAAATGTGTACCATGTCGCCGTATGCATGTGTGTATATATGTGTGTGCAGGTCTGTGTGTGAGTGTGTGTGTGCCAGTGCAGAGGGCTCAGAAGGAAAAAGGACTGGCTTCCTTACACACGGTGAATGTGGCTCTTGTTTAAAAACAAAAAAATCTGAAGATAGGAACCAAAATAAGAGGAAAATGCAGTGGTGGATGTCCTATGATTACAGTGAGATTTTCACCTACCTGTATTGTTCAAATTCTTTTTGACCTTTGGGGATAGAGATGACCTTTAGCTTGCTTTTATATGTTCGATGGTACCTTGTGCGATGTCTTGTTATACTTGGTCGCATATGTTCACTCTTTCCATTACCGTGTTCCTATATTATGAAAGGCCGCAAGTATAAGTGTTGGCCTTTTATTTCACTCGTTGGTTTGATCACTAGGTAGCACTTTGAATTTCCGACTCAAATCCCTGAGTTTTGGGAAATATACTGGCTCTTTTTTTTTTAAATTCCCTTGTCTTCAGGTTTTTGTTTTTTCTGTCTGGAACTCTTGCTGTTTGTTGAATCCCCCGTATTCATATTCTGTTATTTGTTTCTCCTTTCCCTCATTTCCATAATTTCCCCCCTATATTTTTTGAGCATGAATATTTGATTTCTAACATCCTATTATTTCAATGACAGTTGTTTAAAATTTAGTTTTATTTCTTTTTTCTCTAATTTTTTTTCTTTAGGGATCTTCTCTTCAATCTCAGAATATTCAATATAGTTTATTTAAGTTTTCTCTGCTTTCTGCCTTGTCTCCAATCTCTGCTTTTAGTTGTTAGAGGGTTTTCCTCAGTGTCAGGTAATCTTTGGTGATCTGTTCATATTTGACAGTAAGGCAGGAAAAAGCGGATTGGAAGCTTTGTGTGTGTGTGTGTGTGTGTGTGTGTGTGTGTGTGTGTGGTAGCAAAGACAGAGTTTATTGAGTAATGGGCTTCAAAATAGTGGGCTCAGCTTGGTCTATTTCACTGAATTTGATTCATTATCAGAAGGTTTTTGTTTTTGGTCTTTTGAGATAATTACTTTTCTCAGAGAGGACTCCTCCAGTGTAATAGCTAAGGAATATAAGCTTGGCTTTCATTGTTCTCAGTGCAAAGTGGGAGAAAGGGATTTGCAATTCATCCCTTCATATGTAGACTTTTACTTGTTCACCACATTTTCACCTTGTCTTGGTCTATTCAGGCTGCTATAACAAAAATACCATAGAGTGGGTGGCTTAAATAACAGACATTTATTTCTCAAAGTCTAGAGGCTGGGAAGTCCAAGATCAAAGCCCTGGCAGATGTGGTGTCTGGTGGGGGCTCATTTTCTGGCTTATAGATAGCTACCATCTCACTGTTTCCTCATGGTGGGGGTGGAGTGGATGAGAGAGGGAGGAGGAGAGAGAGAGAGAGAGGGAGGGGCAGGGAAAGAGAAGGAGGGAGGGAAGGAGAAAACAGGGAGCAAGGAGTGGGCAGACAGAGGAGAGAGGGAGAGGGGGTGCATCTCTTTCCTATCTCATCTCAGAAGGGCACTAATCGCATTCTTAAGGGCTTTACTCTCATGATTTATTACCTCAGAGAGACCTACCTCCAGACACTACCACACTGGGGATCAGGCTTCAGATCACATATGAATGTGGTTGTAATGCAAACATTCAGTCCACAGCACACCTTCAGCTGTGTTTAGTGTCCCAGAGTAATCTGCTTCAGCTTCTCCATAGGATGCTTCTATGACTTTTATGGTGGAAGAAGCTGGACGATCAGTCACTCAGCTGCATGTCGAGGGTATAGGGAAAGGGATTGGGAGGTCTGATGGGTTCAGTACACGCATCTCTTCTTTGTGCCACCTAGCACCTCTAACTCCGGGGACTTCCTGGGGTTCTGTTCAGTCAGCTGGCATTCTAAGACCACCTCCATGGAGTGGCATCTTGGCATCTCTCTTCCTTCTCTGATGTGCTATGTCAGTCTCAACTCACCTACTTCCAGATTTCAAAAATTTTGCTGGTTGTCTTTTCTACAGTTTTCTTTTCCTTGGGATCTCTACCCTCTGTCATGCCCTTACAATATCATAACTATACTTCCAGTAAAGTGTGGTTAAGGGATAGAGTAAATATATTCATTCAACCTTCAGTAAGCCATGTTTTACTGGAATAGATCCCAAATACAAAGTCTATGGCAGATGAATGAATATATTTAAAGCCATTGATACGTATTGGCATTTAAACATTTTAAAAAGTATTTTTAACAGCTTCACTGGAGAATAATTGATATCTAATGAGCTGCACGTAAAGCGCACAGTTTTACTCCTTTTCATATATGTATATGCCTGTGAAATTATCATTATAGTGATAAAAATATCTAACACCCCCCAAAGTTTCCTTATATCCCTAGTACATTGTATCTGTGGATCATATTGGGGAGAATTGACATCTTAACAATATTGAGTCATTTGGCACTTGGACGTGGTATATCTCTCCATTTATTTCCGTTTTAAAAAATTTCTCCCTGTAATGTTTTGAAGTTTGTAATATATACGTCTTCTTTATTTTTTGGTCAGATTTCTGCCTATGTATATCATATTTACTTATAGTATTGTAAGTATCATATTGACTTATAATATTGTAAGTGGTATTCAAAAAATTTCAATATCTTATTGTTCATTTCTAGTATATAGAAATATAACTGATTTTCAATTTTGAAATGTATCCTACAACATTGCTACACTCACTTATTTATTCTTATAACTTTTTTTGCATATTCCATGGGATTTTCGGTATGAAAGTTTATGTTGTCTGCGAATAAAAACAGTCTTACTTCTTTTTTCGCAATCTGGTTACCTGTTACTTCTTTATTCTGCCTAATCACATTGGTCAGACCCTCCAGCGTAACATTAAATGGTGGTAGAGAGAGTGGGCATTCTTGTCTTCTGATTTTGTTTGTTGTTCTCTTTCTAGGTTCCTTTTTTTTTTTTTTTTAAAGATTTTTAAAAATCTTTACTGTGTCCAGTGTGGACATAAACTCACAACCTGGAGATCAAGAGGTGCTTTACTGACGAAGGCACCCTTCTTTTTCTGGGTTCTTTTTTTTTTTTTTTTTTAAAGATTTTATTTATTTATTTGACAGAGATAGAGACAGCCAGCGAGAGAGGGAACACAAGCAGGGAGAGTGGGAGAGGAAGAAGCAGGCTCATAGCAGAGGAGCCTGATGTGGGGCTCGATCCCATAACGCCGGGATCATGCCCTGAGCCGAAGGCAGACGCTTAACCGCTGTGCCACCCAGGCGCCCCCTTTTTCTGGGTTCTTAAGATGGAAGCTGAGTTTGCTGATTCAAGATCATTCTTCTTTTATAATCGGGCATTTAGTGCTGAAAACTTCCCCAAAGCACTGTTTTGGGAGACATACCACAAATTTTAATTTCGATTTCTCACTTCACTGTTTTTTAAACATATTAAATTCCTTAGGCATTTTAAAGCACAATAATATCTTGAATTGGTTTAATACTTTACATTTTACAAGTTAAAAAAAATTTTTTTTCTTATTTTATTTCAGGTTAAGTTGAAGCAAGCCCTTAATATATCCTCAGTTGAGCAGTCAGTCATTTAGCAAATATTTGGTGAGTGCCATACTTTGTACCAGGTACTGGGGATATGCTAGCAAAGAAACAATGTCCCCTCTGTCAAGGAGTTTATTTAATTTTATTTTTATTGAAATACGAATTTTAAAGATGAGATGTGGAGACAAAACAAAGTTAAGATAATACACCTATACATGGTAAACCCTAATCTTTCAGCCATAAATTCATAGTCTTTTTCTTATACCATTAACACTTCAGAACTTTTTTTCATTAAATATAAAAATAGAAAGGTACCAATACAATATATGCATATTATTAAAGCCAAGTAAAATAAAGAACCCTCAGTAAAACTGCAGATTATTGTTTGCTCATGCTGATGTAAAATTAACTAAGTCTTTATAGATTCCATGAAAAAAGATGTACATAATGTAAATACTACTGATTGGGAAGAGGAGAACTATTCTACCAACACACATTCGTTTTGGGCAAATAACTTTATTTTCTGGCTTCCAGTTTCCACATTTAAAAACCTGCAGTTAGGTCAAATGATCTTTCATTTTGCTTCTAACTTTTAGATACTAAATTCAAATTTTAAATATTTATTGAGTATTCACTACAGTGCTCTGTTAGGAATTCAAAATAAGGTAAGGCACAGTACCTGTACCAAAACAGTCTAGTTTAGGAGGCAATAAACATAGGGAATGTTTTAAAATGCCAGTATGAGTGACACGGACAGTAATGATCTGGAACAACTGGGGAATGATTTTGTCTCTCTAGGGGACATTTGATACGTGTGGAGACGTTTTACTTGGCCTGACTGGGGGGATGGTGACTCCTATCGCTGGAGTCACCAATAGAGTGGAGGCCAAGAATGTTGCTAAACATTCTGCAGTATAGAGGACAGCCTCCCACATAAGACTTATGTGGACCAAAATATTAATAGTGTTGAGGTTGAGAAATGGCTCTAGAAATGTAGAGGGAAAACCCTCAGGGGAAGGAAAGATAGGAAAGTTTCACTAAAGAACTGTGTTTTTCCATGAACTTCTACAGTGGTTACATCTGGAGAAACACAGCATACACAAGGTTATAGAGAAGGGAATCAGCATTGTTTATTTGGGGAACAGTGAAAAACCCGGTGCAGTTGGAGTGGGGGGCTCACATATCAGATAGAAAGTTCGATTGGTGTCATATTGTGGAGAACCTCAAGTGCCAGGATGAAAACATCTTACTTCATTTATTAGACAATGGGGAGCCATTCAATGGGCATTCTTGAGAGTAAGCATTGTTTCAGTTAGATGAGTCTGGCAGTGGTCTGAGGATCTGTTGTAGTGGAGAGGCTGAAAGACCGTCAGGAGGTTTTAAAAATCCAGGTTTGAGGTATTGAGTATTAATTCAAGCAGAACTTGACTTAACCGTGATGCTTATACCAAATGTCCTAGTCGAAATTCAGTTACAGATTAGGGTAAAGCCATTCAGTGGCAGTAGTGCCAAATCATGTTTTCACAGAAGTGTATAAACAATCAGTTCTGGTTTGTAAGTGATGTGGACTTTTTACACTAAGCAACTTTCCTCATGTGTTTATATCGAGTGTGTTAAAAAATTGTGATTTTTATCTCACAGATTGAAATGATGAAAACTTTCACTTTATAGCATTAGCTTTTATCATTTATTTAATCTTAGGTTCTTTCTGTCCCTGGTCCCTGTGTCCCTTCTAGAGTAATGTTCTCTAAACTCCAGGTTCTGTAAATCAGTGCACTAATACCTTGCTTTGTAAGTTTGCCACCATGTTGGTTTCCACTTGCCTAGGCAAAGAATAACTACCCAAAAGTTCATCCCTCAGGCTTTCAGTGGGAGTGGGGTGAAAATATTAGGAAATTTCTCAATGTGTTTAAGTTTCATTATTGACTTTATATCAATAAAGTCAATGCAAGCAACAAATTTTCTTCCTTCTTTCTTTTGTTTCCCACTGCTCTGATTCAATAACTGATCCTAGTTACATCAGTGTAATTAATGCATTCAAACTTAGATTTGGGAAAGAAAGTTGTTCCTTTGAAGTCTGGAAGGAGCAGTCATATGACCATCACTGCAGAAGTAAATTGTTCTACCCAGTTGTCATAATCACTTTGTTATACCCTGTTTTGTAGCAGGACCTCAGTAAATATCAAAGGTGTGAACGAACAGATGAATGGATGAAAGGTATCCAACAGAGCATAGTAAAGATCCTGGAATCGATTTCTGACTTTTGTCAACTGTTAGTTTTTAGGATTTTTTAAAAATCAAAAGAAAAACAACAGCTTCTCCTCCCCCTCCTTCTTCTTCTGTTCTTCCTCTTCCTCTTCATCTTCCTTCTCCTCCTCCCTCTCCCCTCCCCCTTCTTCCTTCTTCTCCTTTTTTCTCCTCCTCCTCCTCTTCCTTCTTCTTCTTCCTACTAGAAAGGAACTTCTAGGAAATTTTAATTTAGAAAGTGAGCTGCTTTCAGATACTGTTTTGGTGATACTCATGACTGATTTAGATATAAGTTTATTTTTTTAATGCTTCAAGTTTTTATTTAGATTCTAGTTAGTTAACATATAGTGTAATATTAGTTTCAGGAGAAGAATTTAGTGATTCATCACTTACATACAACGCCCAGTGCTCATCACAAGTGTCCTCATTAAAACCCATCACCTATGTAGCCCAACCCTCTGTCTGCCTCCCCTCTGGCAATCCTCAGTTTGTTGTCTACAGTTAAAAGTCACTTTTATGGTTTGCCTCCTTCTCTTCTTCTTTTTTTTGTTTCCCCTATGTTCATCTGTTTTGTTTCTTAAATTCCACATATGAGTGAAATCATATGGTATTTGTCTTTCTCTGACTGATTTATTTCGCTTAGCATAATACACTCTAGCTCCATCCCTGTTGTTGCAAATGGCCAGATTTCAGTCTCTTTGATGGCTGACTAATATTCCATTGTATATGTATGTACCACATCTTCTTTATCCATGTATCAGTCAATGGACATTTGGGCTTTTTCCATAATTTGGCTATTGTTGATAGTGCTGCTATAAACATTGGGGAGCATGTGCCCCTTTGAATCAGTATTTTTGTATCCTTTGGGTAAATTCCTAGTAGTTCAATTGCTGGGTTGTAGGGTAGTTCTATTTTTAACTTTTTGAGGAACCTCCATACTGTTTTCCAGAGTGGCTGCCTCTGTTTGCATTCCCACCAACAGTGTAAGAGGGTTCCCCTTTCTGATTTAGATGTGTTTAAATCACAGAAGAAGATTGAAAATAACTGACTTAGTCTTTTGAATTGAAATTCTCTTTCATGATGAATGTGCCTTTTGGAAAGTTAAATAAACTATGAAGTAACTTTTCTATGAAGAAAAGTATTAAAATGATTTCTATAACTAACCATGTACTTGGTCTGTAAAGTAGCTCAAATACAGCCACTGCCTGGTGATCATTCTGCTGATAAGAAAATCCAATCCAGTAGGTTATTCTATTGATGAAAACACAGTCTTACTCTGTGATAGACATTGTGCCAAGGTGTAGGAAGAGAACCTTTCACCAAAAATCAGAGGGAAGATAAGGGAGGAGACACAAGTGTCAGTGCCTGTGTACATTGAAACATTACCATTAGAGCTAGCTCATTTGACAACGCCACTCAAAATATTCCCTTATTTGGTTTCCATGTTCATAGAATGCTCCAAATTACTTCATAAAAGAGATAAACTTGATGAGCAAATAACTTCTTTTGCAACAAGAAGTATTGGAAGTGAAAAAAGACTCAAAATGCACTTGTCTGTGGTCACTCAGAATAGCATGAAAACTGCCTGGGAGTTGGCTGCCTATCATTGATACAGAGATTTCCTTAGATTATTGCTGTAGATAATTAGGAAGATCTGGAGCTGCTCTTGGGTGTTATGAGACCATCACCTTTTTTTTTTTTTTTAAGATTTATTTATTTGAGAAAAAGAGAGAGAGCGTGCACGCACATGCACGAGTCTGGGGTAGGGGCAGAGGAAGAGAGAGGGGGGGAAGCAGACTCCCTGCCGATGGGGAGCCAGATTCGGGCTAGGTCTCAGGACCCTGAGATCATGACCTGAGCCAAAACCGAGTCAGATACTTAACCAATTGAGTCACCCAGATGCCCCGATATCATCACCTTCGATCACACAAAACCATTTTTTAGGACAGCTTCTGGGTAGAGATTGCCTGCCTCTCATCCAGCAATGTTAGAACTTTGCTTCCGAGGGCAGCTGTCGTTTCCTGGTTCATACTAATTACTGTCTACTCTCCTGCCACTGTAGGCCTTGGCTTGAGGTCACATTTTTTAAAGGTTATATTGTAGATTTCTGATAAGCTGCCTCAAAACTTCCAATATGGAGGAAATTTAAAATCAAAATAATCGCTTTTAAAGTTATCTGAGGCATCTGTTTTGAACTATGGTGTATCATGCAGGACTTGATTTAGGAGGCACGGTTGTAACTAGACCACAGTAGAGATTCTTCAGGATGGTTTGATCATTCCTAAACAAAAATGCAAGGCTCAAATGAAAATATTTCCACTTGCAAATCCTCCTAGAGTGACTCTGCTTGTCTTAGACACACACAGACTCCAAGTTTTCACATTTGGTAAAAATAGTTGCTAATAAAAAGAGAAATGAGGCTGCTGCTTCTACATCACATAGGAAAATGATAACCTTCAGGGTATGTGGCTTTTTTGCTTAAGAAATTTCATGGCAAGACTTTTGGCTCTATGAAAACAGGCTTAGAACTTAATCTGGAGTAGAGAATAAAACATGTGAGATAAACTATGCTGCGTGATTAAGTAAGAGGAAGATGGGGATTCTCATATGGTGTCTGGAGGGGGTGGTAGGTTGAAGGGATCTAGAAGTAGACAGCAGAGAGGAGACACGTATTAGGACAGCAGGTGGGAATGGGACCCAGCAAATTTTACTGGACAAAGGCAAAAACACAAGTGACTATAGAGAAATTCCCCATGGTGGTGATAACTATGAAATTTTCAAAGAAAAATGTCGTCTAAATATTCATCTTAATTTCTTATTTGGTCCTATACCTAATCTCCCTCATTTATTCCCATAACTTTAGTAAAAGATACAATAGCCTTGAGTTGATAGTGCTTTTGGAAATGCAGGAGAAGCTCTATCTTCGTTTGGGCTGTGTACCAGGGACAGCAGCTGCAGTGCGCATGACAGTGGGGTGGGAGATGAGGACCTAAATCTGGCCTGAAAATTTGAAGCCGGAGTCAGTAGTCTAAGGAGTACTATACAGATGCTGAGTATTCTACTGTAGTATGCTCATGGGGCTCAGGGCTTTTAGCATTTACTTTTTATTACTTTTAAAGGCTTTTTTTTTGGTAGCAGTTTTAGGTTTATAACAAAATCGAGAGACAGAGATTTCTCTTACACCCTCCCCACATATGCCTGGCCTCCCCCATTATCAGTCTTCCCCACCAGAGCGGAGCAATTGTGGCCAAGGATGAACCTATGCTGACAGATGACAGTCACCCACAGTCCACAGCGTACCTTAGGGTTCACTCTTAGTGTTGAACATTCTGTGGGTTTGGACAAAAGTATAACGACACGTATCCATCGTTATAATATCCTGCAGGAATATTCACCATCCTAAAAGTCCTCTGTGCTCAACCTGTTCATCCTTCCCCTTCTTCCCATGCTGGACTCTTGGTATTTTATGCAGATATTAAAAAAAAAAAAAAAAAAAAAAGAAGACCGTTGAAGACTGGAAAACTTTGGAAAACTTCCCTATAGTAGAAATACGCCCAAGAAGAGGGGAGAAGGGAAAAGGTGAAATAATGAGAGTCCCCCGTTCATGGCATTTTAGTCTTTTACCTCCTCAAATATTTCATATAGGTTAAATGAAGTTAAAATAAAGCCAGGCACAATCTTGAGAGAAGAAAATGAAAAAGACCAAAACAAGCTAGCAAGCATTCAGAAGACAAAGTGATGCTGGTTAAAAATTCGATGAGTCTGTGCAGTTGATCTCTGTCAAGGGGTTGTATAACAGTTCAGGCTTTTATTTAGCACCATCTGGCAAAGCTGCGTCTTCTCCCTCAAGGCCTGGGACCTTTCTCAATCTTCTGGTTTTACTGCCCCCTAAGGATACCCCTGAGTGGAGTGCACCCTGACACAAACGATGCTCTTGACGTTTTTCTGCAGATAGAGGGGGGGCTAGAGACGCAGTCACTCAGGACGGCTCATCAGCCAGCGTTCAGAGAAAGGGGACATTCTTAAAGGAGCGGGAAGTATAGAAGGTAAACCGGATCAAAATCCTTAGTATTTCTAAAAGGAGTCTGAACACTATGGTGGTATTTGAGTGGATAATTTAAAGGTGCATTATCCATTTAAGTTGGCTCTATTGGGTGTCAGTTAATAAGGCCTCATCTTCAGGAAGATATCTGGCAACACAGCCCTCAAACTTTAGAAGATTAAAGATTAGAAGATTAAAGTTATTCTGGAAGGAAAACAAACATGAGGCTTTTTGTATGACCTGGAAAATTTAATCCCCTGGGCTTTAGTTTCCTTATCTGTGAATTAAAGAGATTGGAATAAAAGATTTTCTAATGCATCCAGTTAAAAGATTTTATGATTTGATAATGTTAATTAAACAGAATTTATTAACACTGAGTGCTAATTAAATTCAAGGCACTCTGAAAAATTCTAGTGATACAGGAGTTTAAGACTGATCTTTGTCTTCAAGGATCATGAAAATAATTGGAAAAACAAGATAAAGGAGTAAATGAAAAAGTATAAATCTCATTTCACAAACTCAATTGTACAAAAAATAAGGCAACTTTTTGTTTTCTAAAAAGTAAATTTAATATGAAAAATTTGATCTCAGTTACTGTAGGGGTTCCCTGTCCTTCTCCAGAGTTGTGCCACACACAGTTGGGGGGACCTTTACATGTTCAGCTGGGGGAGACTCTGGTATGCAGTTATCAGGTCAGATGTTAATGTTAAGGAATTCAGGGTTCCACCCTGCCTGGCTTCCTCAGATCCTGTGCTGGTCTGCTCCTTCCTTGTCATGTTTGGGACATGGGGAACTTCTCCAGGGCTGCCTGTGCCCACCTGTGACATCTACCACCCAGGCAACACTCTCCGTGTTTTTGAGCTTTTGCCAGGTGCCTTCAGGGACCTGTGCGCTCTGAAGAATTGTGGATGTTGCCTTGATCTTCTTGCTCAGGATATATCCTTAGTCTGGGGTGAATCATTTTTCCTTCATGCTTCTTCAAAACTCTTCTGTTTATGTTCGTGAACTCTCTAAGTTGTCCATTGGGTTTTGGTTTCTGAAATTCCGAAGTAAGAAAAACATTCAAACTACTTCTTAGTCTGCCTCCCCTGAAGCGATGAGTCACAGAGGCTGTCTTCTTTAAATGGAGGTAAGAGAAAGGAGAAATATAATGAGAAAAAAATATCTTACATAACTTTATTTGATTAATGACTAAAAAATAATGGAAGGCATAAGAGAATGACCTCTTCTTTCCGGATGTGTTTTTTAAAAATTTTTTTGTTTATTTTTTGTTTTTGTTTGTTTTGTTTGATAAATGCATTTTAACCCTGCCTGATTATAACATGTAGATTTTTGTAAGGCCCCTGGAGGAGGCCACTTGGGGGGTCTGAGAAAGGGGGAAGAATTGACAGCCTTATCAAAGAAGGGTTAGAGGGCGCCTGGGAGGCTCAGTCGGTTAAGCGGCTGCCTTCGGCTCACGTCATGATCCCAGGGTCCCAGGACTGAGCCCCGCATTGGGTTCCTTACTCAGCGGGGAGCCTGTTTCTCCCTCTCCCTCTGCCTGCCACTCCCCCTGCTTGTGCTCTATCAAATACATAAATAAAATCTTAAAAAAAAAAAGAAGGGCTAGAGGATGTCCATCTTCTCTGCTTCACAAATTAACAGAAAATTAGAAGTATTCTTTCTAGAGAGGAAGTCCGTGACCAAGCCGATGAAGGTGGGTAGTTTAAGAAATCTACTGCTGTCAGTGTTGGTTGTAGAAGAAGAGATGCACGGGGAAGTGAGCAGAGAATCACATAAGGAAAGAGACTTTTGGGAAATGGTGCTCCCTGTCTAAGGCCATGTAATCACTGGATTCTAAAATACAGGTTCTCACCACGTGCTTCAAGGGTCTGTGAATGCCTGGAGAGAGCTTGTAATATTCTCTTTGTAAGTGTTTGGTTTCTCTTCGACTCTGATAAAGTGAATATTGTTCGACTTTTGGGAGGAAGTTTGGTAGGAAGTTGTGAGAATCACGGTGCCTTGCCAAAGGTTTGTAAAAGGGTTTTTCTCAAGGTGCAGAAGGTTGAACTTGGGCTTTTATGCGGGAGTAGTTGGCCAGATGAAAGGGCAGTCTGACATCAGAGGGAGCACCAAGGTGGCCTAGTACCCAGAGAGATGATGACCAGCACAAAGGCTCAAGTGTGAGTACTGTTCAAATTAAGTTTATGGCATCTGAGGTAGATAGAGTTGGTGAGGACAAGAACCAAGGGCCTGTTTGCCCAGAAATTAAACCAGCCACGCCAGTCTGTGGTTAGACCAAATTTGTGTGATGGTTTAAAAATGTGGACCATGAATAGGACTGTTTCTATAATTTTGTCACTATGTTGTTGTTATTCCAGTTTTGTTTTTCCTTTAGCATTTTAGGAGAGCCCCTTTGGAAAATTCCAGTTTATCTCAACTGAATTATGTGGTAAAAAAATTTTTCCCTTTTCTCCCTGTCCAAATTTGGAGAACAAAAGGATCAGCGTGAGGGTCCCAGTTGCCCAGCAGACCAGAGGTAGGAAGAAGTGGTGGAGCTATGATCACACTTGAAGTGTTTCTGCACTAAAGACAGGGCGCACTAAATGCTGAACATGTAATTCTTAAACCGAACCCTGTAGAATGTCCTGGTAGGGAGAAATCGCTGTGGTTGGGTTTGCTGGAAAAGATTTCATGAAATAGTTTTCATTTGAATTAGACCTTGAAATCTGGGCAAGAACTTAGAGAAATGTGCTTAGGTATGAACATGCCTTATCTCTATATATTAGTTTCTACACTCAATTCATGAAACACAGCATGTGCTGGGAGCAGTCCTCTAAGTCATTTTGCATATTCTGGGTTCTCAGGCTTGGCTGTGTGTGAATGAGGAAGGTGGGCAAGTTGCTTTCAAAGTTACCACTGTAAAGTAAGTTGATGGTGGAGTAAGTGAAGGTATATGGAATGTTCTACAGAAACTAATTTTTAGGAAATCTGAAAACCTGTATGAATCATCATTTTAATATTTCCTTATATGAGTTATGAGATGGGAGATAAATATTAGCAGGCAGCAAATTACTAACTATGCTTTAGCCTGTGGCCAAGAGAACTCTGCCCTTGCCTTTCATGTGCAGTGGGCAGGTAAGAAAATAATTTGATTAAGTTGCAGATATATATCTGTAGGACTTCAACTGGGGAATTGTTCATTGAACTATAGATATAATAACATTTAGATTGCTTGTTTAAGAAGCGAGGCTTTCATTTCAGAAAGACTGACTTCTAGATTTTGTTCTGTTACAAACTAGCACTGTGACCTTGGGCAAGATACTTCATCTCTTTTTGTATTTTCTCATTTTGAGAGTTAGATTACGTCATGGGTCTCTGATCTTTCTCTGGGTCGGATCTACTTTTCCCCCTCCAAAAGCTTATGGCTTGATAACAAAAACTCTAAATGCTATTTTGGTTCTGAAGTTGGTTAACAAAGAACTGTTACTAACTTCATTTTATAACTTAATGTAATTTGTAGTATAAAGCTCTAATCCTTCCATCTATGTCAAGGTCTCTATCGTTAGGATTTAACATATGAATTTTGGGAGGACACAAACATTCAGACCATAACAGAAGTACTGTATGAGTATTAAAACAGTTTTGTGTAAAAAAAGGTTTTTTGTTTTTAAGTAATCTCTATACCCAACATGGGGCTTGACCTCACAGTCCTGAGATCAAGAGTCACATATTCCACAACCCACGGAGCCAACCAGGTACTCCCTCTTCCATTTTTTTTAAACCTCCCTAAACCAGATTTGACTTTGTGGTCTCTGGGTGATGCCCTTTGTTAATGTTCCTGAATTTCTATCAGTGAACAAATGAGGGCCTTTCATTTCTCTTCCTCTGAGTTTTATCACACTAAACTGGCAGGTAGCATTCCGGGAAGAGAAGGGAACCGGGAGTCAGTGTACAGGATGGAAGCCTTCTATGTGCTCAAAATCTGTTGATCTAGACTAGCCAATGTCCAAGATCTCTTCTAGCATTAACATATTAAAATCCAATATGAAGATTTAGAAATATTAATACCTTTTTATTTTTGTTTTTTTAAAAGATTTTACTTATTTATTTGACAGAGAGAGAGTGAGAGAGCCAGCACAAGCAGGGGGGAGCAGCAGAGGAAGAGGGAGAAGCAGGCTCTCCGCTGAGCAGGGAGCCTGATGTGGGTGCTCGATCCCAGGACCCTGGGATCATGACCTGAGCTGAAGGCAGGTGCTTAACCGACTGAGCCACCCAGGCGCCCCATTAATGCCTTTAAAAAAAAAGTTTTTATTTTATTTATTTATTTTAAAGGGGAGGAAGGGCAGACGGAGAGGGAGAGAGAATCTCAACAGACTCCTTGCTGAGCATGGAGCCCTACGGGGCTCAATCCCACGACTCTGAGGTCAGACCTAAGCCTAAACCAAGAGTTGGGCACTCAACCTGCAGAGTCACCCATGCGCCCCTTAATGCCTTTTTGAAAACAATGTCTAAATTTCTTTTTTTTTTTTTAAGGTTTATTTATTTATTTGACAGAGAGAGAGAGAGCGCACAAGCAGGGAGAGCAGTAGAAGGAAAGGGAGAAGCAGACGCTTAACCATCTGAGCCACCCAGGCACCCCTGAAAACAATGTCTAAATTTCAGAGCTAGAATGGGAACACAGAGTAAGAGGAATAGGATATAATTCATCTTATAAGGAGAGTTGAAGTTCTCTTTGCTTGATGATGCTAAACATCAATGACTCATGTTTCTATACGTGTGTCGTCTTTTTTTTTTTTTTTTAAAGATTTTATTTATTTGACAGAGAGACAGCCAGCGAGAGAGGGAACACAAGCAGGGGGAGTGGGAGAGGAAGAAGCAGGCTCATAGCAGAGGAACCTGATGTGGGGCTCGATCCCATAACGCCAGGATCACGCCCTGAGCCGAAGGCAGACGCTTTAACTGCTGTGCCACCCAGGCGCCCTATACGTGTGTCTTCTTATATGAGCATAGAACTCTGCTTGAGCCCCACTATTAGTGAATAGGGGCAGGGATTCTCAGCCTATCTTTTTCCTTCAAGGAGGTTATAAGCACTGCGATAAAAAGTCCTGATTTTTCTCTGTGCAGGATACCTGCTGACAGGAATTCAATGTTTGCTTTATATATAAGGAATTTGGTAGGTAAGTTTTAAATGATATTGAGTAACAAGGAAGTTCTAGAGTTTTACATGTGGAGGGAATCTCAAGATTTTTGCCCAGTTTTTCTACTTCAGGCATACTTCTCTGTCCACCAATTAAATTAGATGTAGTTAGGAACCTAACCTAAAATTTTTAATAAAAGTGACATTTTGTCACATTCTTATATTTTTCTATCTGACTTTTAAAAGCATGTGGAGGGGCGCCTGGGTGGCGCAGTCGGTTGGGCAGCTGCCTTTGGCTCAGGTCATGGTCCCAGGGTCTTGGGATCGAGCCCCATGGCAGGCTCCCTGCTCAGTGGGGAGTCTGCTTCTCCCGCTCCCTCTATTGATCCCCCTGCTCATGCTCTCTTTCTCAAATAAATAAAATCTTTAAAAAAAAAATAAAAAGCATGTGGATTAACTCTGAGAGAAGGGTGTATAGAAATCACGACCTTTGCCACAGTTGACCTTAAGCTTCTGAAATTAGATTCTTCAATCTATTGAGAATTCATAGCCTTGATTATATCTGTAACAATTGAAGTCATATGGTCATTTCATAATTATTACATATTTATAGTGTACAGATTTTATGATATTTATAGTTATAATTTAATAGCAAACACACAGTTTCCATGCTACAAATGGCTATTAAAATCACAGGAATCATGGAAATTAGATTTATTTGGACTTCTGTGGCTGCCTGAATTCCACAAGATAAATGCCAGATTATTTTTTTATTGCCAGATCCCATACTTAAGGAAACCATGAAAAACTTGGAATTTCCTAAATAACTGTCACAAAGATACAGTTCAATTTAGACTCCCCAAAATGCATTATTATGCAGTTTCTTCTTCCCCACCCCCAAACACTGCCTTGCCTTCCTTTTCCTCCAACCCCCAATACTCCTGCATGCTGTTCAGATTCTTTTGGCTTGGTATTTAACATAAAATTCTGAGTAGTTTTTATTTGTTTGGGCTAGATTCTTAAGAATTTCAAGCTGCATCTGTCAGTAGGTTTTTATAAATCACTTGTTATAGGTTTAAAACTGTCCTTAAAACTGTAATAAACTCTCAGGCATTATTCTTATTTTCAAAGGGCTAATGGTGGTAGGTATTATAAAAGTTTCGAAGAAAGATTGAGGTTAAAAATCTCTTAGGAGACTATTGTGGGAAAGATGAGCTGTGGATAATAGCATTTCCTATTAGTTTGGTACATTGACAAGAGGGATGCCTACCAAGGAATCTGAGATCCACTGATGGCTACTAGTGAGTTCTGGAAGTCAAAAGAGACAGATGACAGGGATTAAGAGTTCACAGAACAGACATTAATTTATCTGAACAGTAACTTCATGAGTAGATTTGCTATCTCATTGAGATTTGAGAGGTTTACACCATATTTAATAAAAATTATCTGTGAAAGTATAAGATGCATGCATGTGTAAAAATATCTGTGTATTCATCTATCCATTTGTATTTATCAATCTGTCTGTCTACACTTACGCACAGGCAAATACACATGGAAACACCCCATTAAATAGCCCTACTGATCCTAATCCAAAGTTTAAAAATATCCCAGGATATTTCTGAAAGAAGTACACCTATTTTTTTTATTTTAATGTTTTTTTATTATATTATGTTAGTCACCATACAGTACATCCCTGGTTTCTGATGTAAAGTTCCATGATTCATTACTTGTGTATAACACCTGGGGCACCATGCAGTACGTGCCCTCCTTACTACCCATCACCGGTCTATCCCATTCCCCCACCCTCTCCCCTCTGAAGCCCTCAGTTTGTTTCTCAGAGTCCATTAACTGATCTTCATTTTGCAGATTGCTGTCCATCTAGACATGAATGATTTCTTTTGCCTGAAGATTTTCATTCTTTATTTGTGTTATTTATTTCTGTGGAATGCATGTCAGCCTCATTTACATGTTTCATAAGTTGTTAGTAGGAAATCATATTCACTCTTCTTTTTTATAGGCTCTAAGTTTCTGATTTACTTTTGACACGATTCTATTTTTCAGGATATTTCTTCAGAGAATCTCAGATTTTAATCCATAAATGTGCGGTAGAATCAAGTCTCTGCCTTTTTCCTCATCGCTATATTCTTTCCAAACGATGGAGTTTTAGGATATATAAACATTAATTTCTGGTTGACCACTTTTCCAAGGTCATATTATTTTGCTTCAATTAATATTACATTTGAATATTTGCATATCCCATAGTGTCTTTGGATTAAATAGAAAACATGTGATTAATTCCATTGGTAGCCACATCACTGCTCTGGATACCTTATTAACATATAAATGATTCAGTTGAAAATGGAATGTATTCCCACTACATTTAGTCAGAATGTGGTAAAAGCTGCTTCGTTAGTGTATTTCCCATTTATCTCTCGTCCCTCCGTATCTAACGTCCCTACCCTCTTTTTTCTGATACCTATTCTTGCAAGATCCTCACTGATAAATGTTAGCTTCTGTCCTGTGCTCAAAATTCTATTTTTTTCATTAACTTTTAAAATAAAATAGAAGCTTACATAAATGTTAGCCTGGCTTTTCTGTAAGGAAACCAAATCTAATCCTAAGTAAATTGTCATTAGTAAACCTTTTAGGAAAGGTCCCAATTTTGATTGGTTGTGCAGGCTATGAAATGAAGAAATGGAGAGTCAGGATAGTAATGTGGTCCTAAGGCTGCTTATGCTATGTACTCTGGCCTGGACTTGGGGGGAGGAGGGCCTCTGGACGGTTTCTTGGAGAAATAACTAATTTGACCTGAAGAGCCAAAGGTAGCCTAAGAAAGTAGGTGGTGGGAGATTGATAATAAAGGGAGGGAAAGATTGTAGAGAGAAATCAAGTGATAATAAGTATGTCAGGGTGAGATAACTGAAAGTGATTCTGGGCATAGGAATAGAGGTCGGCCCAGACAGGTTTGGAGAAACCAGCTTCATAGGACCTTTTAAATTAGCAGATAGGATTGGATTTTATGGTACTAACTGCTGAAGTGAAACAACATATTAACATACTTAAATGTTGTTAAATTAAACAGGGAGGCCAGTAGACTGAGGTGGCTTTCACACCACAGTGGCCTAAATAAGCAGACCAAATTCTAAGCCTGGAAATGTCTCAAGGTTATAAAGTCAAAACACTAAGGACTACCCGTCACAAACAGCCAGCCAGGCTTTACGCTATAGCCAATCCAATAATTCCCTTTCTTTGCTTCTATACTTTTCTATGTATAAGTCTTTTCCCTGGAGCCTTTTGGCAGTGTTCCTAACCGCTTCTGATCTGGTGCTGCCCAATTCTAATCAATTTTTGCTCAAATAAACTCTGAAAATTTTTAATATGCCTCAGTTTATCTTTTTTTTTTTAAAGATTTATATGAGAGAGAGAGTGAGAGAGCATGGGCTGAAGTGGAGGAAAGCGGAGGGCAAAGGAGAGGAAGAGAATTTCAAGCAGACTCCCCGTTGAGCATGAAGCCTGACTTGGGGGCTTGATCCCAGGACCCTGAGATCATGACTGCCTGAGTTTATCTTTTAATAGTTCTTAAACAAGAATGCAATTCTAGTGTCAATAATGTGAGTGTAGTGCTGTATTTTCTTTTAACAGACAAATGACTGTCTTGACAACGTTTTGGAAGTTCAATCAAGAACTTAATCAGCCAATATCAATCAATGGAATATAACTTTTTTAAAGCAAGAATTGCCTCTAAGGAAATGATCTTATTTTGGCATTTCTTAAAATCTCTAACAGTGACTCTGGATTGTTCCCCTGCTTTTAAACAACATCTAGCTTAGTTCTGAGGATGTGACTGATGTATAGTAAATTCCTATTAATTTAAATGATATTTCTGACCTTTTCACACCAAAGCTCCCCAAAAAGTCTTTTAGGAATAACTGTCTCCTGACACAAGCAAGATAATTAAGGTAAAGGAATTTTCCATAAGTATTTTTGCATTTTGATATGAAACACCAGTGTCATGGAAACATTTATAAAAAAAAAAGCAAGAGGAAACTTAATTATCTAGGGGAAATTTTGGGAAATACTTTAAAGCCCTGAGGAAAGCACACATTTACAGTATTATAAAAGGTAAGGAATTAGTCACTGTAGACAGAGCCCCTCTGGTGTTTGGCATTCTCAGCTGTCTTAATCAAAACCCAGAAATAATTTGAAAATAAGGCTCCTGAGCATAAACATCAACAAAAGTTGCCAAAAAAGTTGGCAACACAAAAATTACAGGAGAAAAAAATAACTAGCATTTGCATGTATGGTGCTGGCTTTCAAAATCGGTTTTTAGGAGACAGAAGTGAAGACATGAGAACTCTTAAGAAATACAAAGGAAAATAAAACAATGTAGAAGGGAAGAAGGGAGAAACTGACAAGAGAAACGGCAGCTGAGATAAGAAGCTATGGTAGCTACTGTGAAAAAGATCAAAGGCTGCAAAAGCTGCCCGTGTCTAAAGAGGGAAGGAACATCGAGCCGAAAAATATCAAGCTCTGGGGACGTGTAGCTAAAGAGAAAACTCATACTTAAAAAAAAAAAAAAAAACAAAAAAAAAACAACTCATACTTAACGTCAATAATTTTGAGCATGTGTCTTGGCCACTTTAAATGCTACAGCAGTATTTAGTCTAGAGACAAATTTAGAGATTCCCTTAATACAGGAAAATATTTCACAACTGTAAAATAATTGCAACCCATTTAGAAAAGATCAGTACACTTGATTTCTTCTAATACAATAAGGAATAATATATTTTAGAAATGTTTTCAGAAGCTGATTAAAGTGAAAGTTCCAGAACTTCAAGTATCAAATCTTCATCTGAAACTTAATTTACCCAAATAACCCTTTTCTAAGCTCTGTCCACTCCACTATGATATTTGTCTTAATATCAATAAATCAAAATTTATTTGTCTCAATCATCCAGTTAATTTTATTGATATATTTTACCCACCTCCTCATTTCAACTGGGTAGAAACAGCCTGATTTTGGTTCTTATTATTAAAGTGCTTCCTTTTTGTATAGCTGGTTTAATAGAAGATCATTTTAAAAATTTGGAGAAGGATATAATCACTTTCTCAATTGTTAAAAATTAGAAATCAAGGTTTCAGTAATACATTTATGTGTTCAGCTGGAATCTAGAGCGTTCAGTGTTACAGAAAATTATAATAGTAATCCCCTGTGCGTTAATATACTGCCTGAAGAATAAAATGAAACAAAATGCAAATGTTGAGACTTTTCTACAGTCAGAGGGTTTGGACATTTTCCATTTTTATCTGCTCCAACCACACTGCCAAAGGGTTGCCTGAATTTCCTTATCTTTAGTTTCATACCTGAATTGGATGCAGTTAGTTGTTTTTTTTCCATTTTAAATGTGTGATTCAATTTTGAGAATTTTTAAAAAATAGTCTAGGGCTTGTAAAAATCCTTGGAGTGGAGCCAGATCTTCCTGAATTAATGTACATTCTCCTCTGCCATCAGCTACACATGAGCGCCATTGACATTTGTCGTGCACCTTTCGTACCCAGAGCTCGCATGCCACACAATGCCATTGTACTTTACAAACATTTCTCCAAATTCGCTTTGAGCAGGTCGGATTCCCTTTCATCAGCATGTGATGATCATAATAGGAATGTGTGGTCAGAATCCAGTACAAGAACCAGAAGACGTGCAAAATCAAAATGTAAAAGGTCAGCAGCATTTTGTTGCTGCCCACATCTTTGCATTGCTAGTGATTAAAATTGGCATGCATAGTAGCAGGAGTTTTCTGTCTCATTTTTTAATTCCTCTGTTGATTTGTAATCTAGAAGAACAGTTTTCTTTGGGGACTTACTTTTATCTCCAGTGAGTGCTCTCTGACACCCCAGACCATTGATTTTAGAAAATATTTGGAATAGTTGTTTACTGTGATACACTAATTCTGAAAAGTTATTAAAATGTGGTGGAAAGATCATTTCCATTTGTTTTGTTTGTCCGTGTGGGCTGGTATGTAAAAATGGTGCATGAATATTAGTAAATGTCTGTTCACAATGATGTTTTCATGGGCTGCAAACCTTTAAAATGTCTCTATCCTAAGTTACATGCCCAGCATATGATGATATATCATTTATTGAGTTTCCACTGTCTAGGAAAGATGATGAAGCCTCGCACAGGCTTAGCCCTATAAGGTCTTTAGCATGTTCCGTGGCCAGCCATTTATTTATTTTAATGTCTGGTGAAGCTAATGAGGAGCAACCCTCAGATATCACACGTAGGACTTCCCCACACCAATAAAAGAGAAAGTAACTATGTAAGTGGGATGAGTAAATGTTCCAAAAAAATATTCTTAGTATTTGCTGGGGGACTTGGTGTCCTTTTCAATTCCATTGATGTGTAGTAAGCACTAGATATCGAAACCCGGCGTTCTCCTGTATGATTTGCTTAGAAGTTTCCTTTGGAAGAACTACCACACCACTGCTACTATGTAACTGCACTGTAGCTCACTAAAGTCCTTGGTGTGCTTTGCACAGTTAATAGTTATATATATTTCACGTAATGGAAGGCACCCCAATATGTCTGGTTAAGAAGCCAATTCCTCAGGGCGTGGAGCTATGAATTCACTGGAATAGAAGAGCAATCAGGTATGAAATTAAAAAAAAATCTCTAGATAACCTATTTTTGAAGAAGGTGATAGTGCTGATGTGTGTAATTGTGGTGATGTTTATAGTAGAAGCTGGTGCTGTTTTCCCCAGATTCCTCCCAGGTGTAGGCATGCATGGTTCAGAGGCAGTAAATGTTGCCTACTAGAGGCACACAGTTACTTCCTTTTACCCCCTGGGTTGCCATTAGTTGCTGTCTGGAGATGGAGAGGGACGTTATATTTCCCAGTATCACTGCCTTCAAGCCTTGGCAGAGTGCAACCGATTGCTAACACGGAAGTCCCAAAGTTTTGCCCCTTGGCTTAAAGGGACGCAACTCTGATATGCCACTAATGCTCCCGAGCTCTTGATGGGATCAGGCTGAGGCTAGGACTCAACTACAACCACACCTTTGCTCAGCTTCTTTTCTTGACCTGTTTCTTCCATGCCCTTCAGGGGTCCAAGAGCACTGCCCTGTTGAATCCTGTGCACGGAAACTAATTCCATGCTCTGACTTGAGGCAATTGGACTAGGACAACACTGATTCCACTCCTTCAGTTGTAGAGTGCTTATTGCAGACATTGTGCATTCGAGTACGAAACTGAGTACGAAATAATTCCTGCCTTTGAGGCAGGCAGGGTCTGGTGAGGGAAGAGCACCTTACAGGTCATTACAGAGTGATACATGCTTTGATAGAGGATAGAGCAAGAAGTATGGCATGAGGCGTGGTCAGGAGGCTTCAAAAAGGAGGTGACAATTGAGCTACATATTTATCAGTAGGGATTTGCTAGACAATTAGAAAAGACAGAAAAAAATTCTTTTTTTTCCCCACAAACATACCAAAGCATGATGTCTTTGGGAGACTACTACAAGCTTAATGTGTTAAGAGGGGATATGGAGGATGAGGTTGATTTAGGCAAGGGGCAGACTACGTAGGGCACCAATTCAAAGAGATTAGACTTTATATTACAGGATATGAATTTCTTTTTTTTTTAAAGTTTTTGTTTATTCATTTAAGTAATCGCTGTACCCAAAGTGGGGCTTGTACTCATGACCCTGAGATCAAGAATCACATGCTCTTCCAAATGAGCCAGACAGTTACCCCATGATATGGATTTGAGAGAAAGGATCTTATATGAAATTAAAAAAATATTAAACTCTATAGAAAGAAGGGGGTGCATTGAGAAAAAGGAGGAAGGCAGTGAGAAATACTAATGACATAGGTAGTTCGCAGAATTCTTTGAGGGTGTGAGATATGAGAGATAGATTCAAGAGATTTAGAAAAAAATCGATCATTTATTAAATGTCAGGGATGAGAGAGAGAAAGATTCTATGATGAATTCTGGGGATCTGACTTCAATAACTGGGTATCTCATGGTTCCAGGAGGAATGTAATGGGAAGATCTGTTGATTCTATCACCAAACATTTTTTACTTATACTGTCTTACAAATTTCTAATAGGTCTTTAAGTAGATCAATTCACGGGTAGCTGGGATATACAGGAAGAAAGATCTGTTGATTTTTGTCTTTTAAAAAAATTATTTATTTATTTATTTATTTATTTATTTATTTATTTATTTATTTATTATTTACAGTGTGTGAGCAGGGGGAGGTGCAGAGGGAGAGAGCAAAACGAATCTCCAGCAGACTGTGCTGAATGCAGAGCCCCATGTGGGGCTCGATCCCTCCACCCTGAGATCATGACCTGAGCTGAAATCAAAAGTTGGATGCTTCATCGACTGAGTCACCCAGGTACCCCATGTTTTTTATCTTTTAAAAATCTTTACTAATGTTTCTCTTTCAAGTCGTTAATGCTGTCCTCATTGGCAAATTTAACTCGTTTTCCCTCCAGTCTCTTTATCCACTTAACCATTCCTGTCAGTTGAAAAATTGACCCCATCCTCTAGAAAACCTTGTCCTCCTATTTATTTTTAAATATATTAGATAGTTCTTAATAACTGCAAATTATGTTTCTATTTGCTTTGCTAGTATTGCTCTGTTTAGAAGTCTTTTTTGTAAAAATAATACTGTTTCATAGCTTTCAACATATTGTTAGTTGCAAATCGTTTTTATCGAAGATGCTAAAGCAGTGGTTTTCACTAGAATTTTCCCAGAATTTCTTCGGGGGCATGTATTAGAAGATTCATGTGCATATTTCTATAAAGTTTGTATGGTACTTATAATCTATAAGGGCAGCTTAAGCTGAAGTACCACAAAAATCTTAAGGGACTGGCCATGTAGAAGCCTATGTTGAAATATGGTGAACACAGAAAGCAAACAGAGCCATTTATGGAAATGTCAAGGACAGATGCCCTGATTTGCAGATGAACTGCTTTTCTAATGGGCAACTCCAGTATAGCCAAGGTGATTTAGCAACTGTACCTGAGATTCATTTATTTAATGATTCTCCCAAGGAGCATTAGTGAGACTTGTTAATCTTTAAATAAAACATGTAGGTAACTTGAAAGTGAAATAGGAATATGTGTGTGATCACTTTTGTCAAAGTGAGGAGGACTTCTGTTTTCTGCATTATTATTTTTGAGTTGGGAAGTTTTAGAGTGCATTCTACAATAATCTTTGATTGTTAGCTATAAATTTCCATTAGAATAAGAAAAAAACCCAAAATGTTCAAGTGATTATAGGCCAAAATTATTTACTTATCTATAATTTTTTAATTTCCTTTTCTAATTTTTAAAATTTATTTAAAGATTTATTTATTTGAGAGAGAGAGAGAGCTCACGCGTGAGTATACGTGAGTTTGCAGAGGGGCAGAGGGAGAGAATTTTCAAGCAGACTCCCCGATGAGCACAGAGCCCCACGCGGGGCTCCATCTCACCACTCAGAAGATCGTGATCTGAGCCAAAACCAACAGTCAGATGCTCACCCAGCTGAACCACCCAGGCGCCCCTACAGTGTTTTTATTTTTAATATATCCTGAACTTATAACTGATCCATTTAACATGGACAATGACATTTCTATTTCTATTCATGTTTTTGAAGTAAATATAAGTATTCTTGAAAATAAATAATATATAAAAAATGTATAAGTAATTATATCCTATGAGGTAAGGTACAGTTCCCTATGATGTAAGATAAAACTGTTTTTTTTAATGGTGCCATTCTGGTACTTTAATTACTAAGTTTTCTATTTGTACAAGCTAGTATATACTCTATGCAACCCTAAATAGATTTTAATATTTTACTAATCAGTAGAACAAATATATTCCATCTAAGGAGAATTCCATCTAAATATTAGTTACGACAAAAATCATCTTCAGGTCCAAAAGACTTTTACAATATATGATTTTCAGATTCTGAGACTATGCAGTAAAGCAACGGTTATTGACTTGGTAATGAAATAGAATATGGAAAACAGTTAAGGGATTGAAATAATGTTTGATTTGGTGAATTTACTTACAATGTGCTATTGGTATTTAATAAGGAACTGGTATACCATAGGAAATTATTTTTAAACCAAAACACAAAGTAAATGGACATTTTTACGTCTTTGTTATTTTACAAAGGGCATTTCTGTTTTACCACAATCAATCTTGCCAACCTGCTAGTGCCTTTGACCCTGATCTGAGAACCTTTTACTTGAACTTGGCCTTTCCAATAGGGTAAATATGATCATGGTTGTGGTTTGTGGAGGGCAGAGGCACAGCCAGCTTGGGCTTATCCAACCAATACTAAGTGCAATATTATGGTGTAGAAGAGGAAACATGCCAACTCAAAGATGAAAGAATTTCCTGTGCTTCACTTCTCAAAGCATTTAGAATTATTGAGTTGGCCCCTGATGTACAGAAAAATATTCTAAACTGGAAAGTAATTTGTTTGAAAAGATTTTCTCCCATGGTGAAAACCCATGAAAATAACATCTATATATTATAATATATAAGGTGAAAGTTGATATCCTATATCTCTAAGTAATATTTTCCTTACATGAGGGAAGTCTCTGGAGTCTTGATAATTAAAACTATCCAATAATACTGGCAAAGTGGATGTAGGTTGGGATTTTCCACCACATAAGTATTGGCTAAGTTTTATTGCCTGAAAGAAAATGTGCTTTTTCATTAGTGAGTTTTTCTATATTACTGTGTGCCAGTTGTAACATTTATTTTTGTTTTACACAAGTTTTGATTTTTCCTCATATAATTAAATTCAGATTTTTATTGGCTAGAGCTGGTTTCTTGGAAATTTTTGTCTTCAAAATGACTCTTGCAAGTAACCTCTAAGTAGTCTTGTTTTTGCCTCAAAAAAAGGTACAGTTTAGATGGAGAGGAAAGATGAGAAGTGAATACTGCTGACAAATGAATATCACTTTCATCATGCTGTTCCCATGATTAAGAACCTAACATGTCTTGGGGCATCTGGGTGGCTCAGTCGGTAAAGTGTCTGACTCTTGATTTTGGCTCAGGTCATGATCTCAGGGTCATGGGATCGAGCTCTGCACCAGGTTCAGTGCTAGGCATGGAGCCTGCTTAGGATTGTCTTTCTCTCTTTCCCTTCCTTTACTCCCCCCACCCCGACCAACTTAGGTGCGTGGCGCACTTTCTCTTGCTCTCTAGGAAAAAAAAAAAAAGAACCTAACGTGTCTTAAAGCTTCTCTCAAAAAGTACTAACTCATCTATTTGACCTTGGAGTTCTCTCATCAACAGCACTTATGACCCTAATATTATTTTTCTCCTGGTGTCAGTAATCTATCTTCCTAGCAATACTTATCCAGTTTTATCTGTTTTCTTCTTCTGGAACTTTTAAAATGATTTTCCTCTTGTTTCTGCCCATTCAAATCTGGCACATTCTTCAAGCCCTCCAAACAGACCTCCTGGATGAAGTTTCATAGATAAACTGGCCAAGAAGGCTCTTATCTACCTCTATTACTTTAAATGCCTTTAATCATATATATATATAGGTGACTGACTATCTATCTATCTATCTATCTATCTATCTATCTATCTATCTATCTATCATTGAACTAAACATTTGTGATATCGGTATACCAAACAGATAAGTAAACTTACCCTTGTGGAGCTTACATTCTCTGGTTATACATGATGAAGAGGAACATATTATAATGACTAAAAGCTTGCGTTCAGAAGTTGGACAGAATTGGGGCCAAATTTCAGCTCTAACCTCACTTAGCTTTGGTTGCTTTTCCTCCCTATGCTTCACTCTCCCCATGTGTAACTTGGGGATAGTTATAATACCTTCACATTAGGTTTATTGTGAGAGTTATTTTTTTTAGTTTTTATTTTATTTTTAAAGACTTATTTATTTATTATTTATTATTTATTTATTTATTGGGAGGGAGGGACAGAGGGAGAGAGAAACTTTAGCAGACTCCGTGCTGAGCTGAGCACGGAGTCCAGTTCAGGGCTTGATCTCACGACCCTGAGATCATGACCTGAGCTGCAATCAAGAGTCCGAGGCTTCACTGGTTGCACCACCCAAGAGCCCCTATTGTGGGAATTAAATGAGATAATGCTTTTTTGAAGAAACTAATACTAATAATATTCTAGAATTTATTATGTGCAGCTTATATCACTTAAAATATTAGGGAATTATTGATACCATCTCCTTCAAAGGTAGTGTGTTATTAAAATGAGAATGAGTAAGGAGGTTTCATTGAATGCACCAACCACACAAGTTCATTTGGCATTATTGATATTTTCACAAAAGGTAGTCTTTTTCTCATGCATCTGAAAAATTGGAAAAGCAGCTCTTGCCAATTACCATAGTTCTGAAAGGCAGTTTTTACTCTCCAGAGGCTTACCTGCCTTCTGATTATAAAAGAGTCAAATTACATGATTTTTTCCATACATACAGGGTATTTAGTAGATGAGTAGGTCATTGTACCAAAGGGTGACTTAACTGCTCTCAAAAAACTTTTCAAATGAGTTAATATGTACCTAGAGGAGAGAGTTAGTAACTAATGATCCCACCAAAAACTGACTCTGTCACTTATTCTTCTTAATGATATTTTATTGCTCCCTTCATATGAGATGGTTCTTTTTTTTTTTTTAAAGATTTATTTATTTATTTATTTGACAGAGATAGAGACAGCCAGCGAGAGAGGGAACACAAGCAGGGGGAGTGGGAGAGGAAGAAGCAGGCTCATAGCGGAGGAGCCTGATGTGGGGCTCGATCCTGGAACGCCGGGATCACGCCGAGCCGAAGGCAGACACTTAACGACTGCGCCACCTAGGCGCCCCCATATGAGATGGTTCTTAAATCAAAGGATGACATTCATCTAAACAACTGTCTGAATTTATGGAAGTAAATGGACTTGGTTCATTTATTCATTCATCCATTTTTTTCTCATAACATGTGCTTGTTCATTCATTAGATTTTTTCATTTTACTATTAAAGAGGTAAAAGATTGAATGAGAGGTTGACTTGGGGCATGTAAAGAATCAAACAACTGGAAAATAAGGCTACATATTGATGCAATGCAACAAGAACAAATGACTTACGGTAGTCAGGGAAGTCTTCTTGGAGTCAAAGTTTGGAACATAATGAATGCCATGCGTTGGCTAAGAAGCAGTCAAGTACTAAAGAAGGGTACATAATTAATCTTTTGTATTGGGATGTTTTATAGAAAGACTTTTATTTATTTACTTATTTTTGAACAATACACTCTTCAGTTAGGTAGTAGGATGTAAAATGCAAATGCCAAAATAAAACTTGCCCCACAAGCAGTCTATCTAAAGTTTTCTTTATACAGTTAAATTTCAGTAAACCTTGTCTTTTCCTTAACTTTTTTTTTTTTTTTTACCCTTACTGATAGGAAAATATGTCAGGACTAAAACACATTCACATATACACTGAAAACCACTTAAGCAGGATGCACAATTTTTCCTCAACCCATGTGGCCTTGAAAATGAGTATGTGAAGGAAGAAGCTGGTCTATATAAAAGTGTCTCTGATTCTTGGGTGGCTTATGGTTAGTGTTATTGTTTTTAAAAACCACTCTTGGCTTCTGTGGTACATTGACCTGTGTGTGGAATCTCAAAGTAAATGTTTTCCACTCTGTGGGACACTGGGTCAAAGACGAAAGGTTTTGTTCCCTTTCCAGTAACAATTTTTCCCCCTCCGTATTCACATGATGATTTAAAGCCCCTTTATTTGAGGCAAATCTTCTTTCTTAAACAAGCATTTCATAATTTGGGAAGCCAGCTTCCAAGGCCTGAATCTCATTGTAAAGCAGGGTGAGGCAATCCTTTATTTGGTCTAATTTTAAGGCTGTAGAGGGCTTGCTTTCCACTACAAGGAGCTGTTGTTCCCAGCATTAGCCCTGAACATTTTGGTTAGACCAGATTTCTCTAGAATGCTGCAACTAATGCCTTCTCTGATTTAAGCTATTATGAGCTTGAACAAAGGATTAGTTTATTTGATTGTGTAGAAAAGCTCTGAAGGTATGGACAGTGGATGGATACATTTTTATTGGGGAGAGAGAAAGGGTGAATGAGGAGTTCGATGCACTATCCAGTTGGATGATGGAAAATAGGGAGACAATCTTTACTGGAGGCAGCCAAATGGATGCCTTGTGAAGGGGGAGAAGACTGAAAGTGAACGACAGATGTTAAAGATGAGGTCTCCCAAAACAAACTGCCTGCATGACAACTTTGTGTTGTTCTCTGACTAGACTGAGACCCTGTCTGGGGTTGCCTAGAGTGAGCCACGTCTGACTCACCAAGATATTTGGCTTGTGAGAGAGCTACTTCAGGGATTCCAAGAGTTCAGATGTGGCATAGGGCTACATCATGCAAAACTGGAGTAATCGAAATGATCCAAGACCTACAGATTCCCCCGAAAGAAAATCTGGAGCACCCTTTGGAATTTCAGTAGGAGTGGATCTTTGAAGCGTGAGTCCTTTAGATACAGCCTGGCCTATGGTACACTAAGGTAATATCATTTGTCACATTGTCTTCCTGATGGAGTATGCTAGAGTCAGGGGATAGTCCTGAACTTCTGGTTTCATATGCCCTTTGCCTTGTACGTCCAGCTCTTCCCCTTTCCAAACACTTCCCACATGTGCCTCCACCAAGGCCCCCTATCTCTCCTTACCTTTGCTCTCATTTCTTGCTCCACTTCATTCTATTTCTGGGCAAACAGAATAACAGTAGTGTAAGTGGAGAAAAAAATCTCTTCCTCTACCTGTCTTAGGTTCTCCAGCTGGGGCCTTATAAATTAGAGGGGCCAGAGACAGATAACAAGAGAAAAACATGAGTTCGTTAACATGTGCATGCACTTGGGAGTACCTGGGGATGAGTAACTCAAAGGGGTGATTAGATTTAGGCTTATATACCATTTTAGGCTAAAAGAAAAGGGGCTTGGGGGGCTTCTGGGATAGGAAGGCAAGTTTTGAGACGGTGTCCAGGAAAAGTATGGTAAACAAGGATTTTTAAATAAGGTTTTCTGTGTAGATTTAAGTCAGTGCCTTCTTCATTGATCAGGATTGTTAGAAGTCTACCTCTTTCTGGTGCCGGAGAGAGAGACACACTTACAAACAGAAATTTCCTTTACCAAGGTAGAACTTGTGCCCAGTTTTTAGAGCTTTTCCAGCCTCAGCTGGTTCTCAGTGACCTTAAGCTCAAAATAATCCATATGCCAAAGAGACATATAATGTGGTACATTCTGGTACCCCACATTAGCTTCAGCTTCCTGCCTCTGGGAATTAGGATTAAGTCATATTCATGGATTGGCCAAGACTACTTGATTTCTCACTTTTTGGTGTCCCTGACTAGGACCTAGATTTTCCTTTCTTATCAGGTAACACCATGATTTACCCAGCTGTTTATGCTACTTATGTATGATACTTCTTATAGTTTACCCCTGTTTCCAGTCCACTGGGGATTTTTGCTGATTCCACCTCTTGAGTCCATTCTTTGTCTTCGCAGCTGCCATGAGACAAGGATATTGACATCTGTTACCTACATTATAGAATACTCTCTTTATATGCCCGCCGATATCCACTCTTGTTTTTCCGCAGTCTAGTCAAGGATGACCTTACTGAATGTGAATGGGATTCATATCATTCCTGAGATTAAAGATTTTTAATGTCTTCCTATTAAATTTAAAATAAAATCAGCTTCAAAAAAATTTAAATAAAATCAGCCTCTCACCAAGGTCTGCCCAGCCTCTGTTTCTAGAGCTTCATTTTAACATTCTCTCTCATACTCACTATTCACTATCTCCAAGCATAATGATCTTCTTTCAGCTCCTTGGTCACATGAGGCTCTTCTGCATCTTGGAACATCTGCCTGAAATGGCCTTTTTTATATTTCTTTCATGA
Source organism: Ursus maritimus (assembly GCF_017311325.1). Lineage (NCBI taxonomy): Eukaryota > Metazoa > Chordata > Mammalia > Carnivora > Ursidae > Ursus > Ursus maritimus. Next base: position 38,645,160 of record NW_024426552.1, read on the forward strand.
CCAGATCTTTTTTATTTATCAAGCTTTTGACTTCAGTGCTATCCCAGCTCTCAATTTTGTTGTTGTTTGTTTGTTTATGGTACTTGCCATGGCATGCAATTAACTTATTTTTCTGTTTATATATTTGTTCTGTCTCCTGTACCCACATGTTCTTTTTGAGATGGTAGTCTTGCTATTCTTTTTTACTCTTCTGTATTGAGATTGTAGTACAGTCCCTGACACATAGTTGCTACTCAATAAATATTTGATGTGCAAACACCCAAGGGTAAGCAAGGTCTGTTCCCAATACTTCAGATAAAGACTATATCACTATTGACTAAGGGTTGTTCTTCAAAACATGTCTTTGATTTTATAGGATTATCCTACCTTATATTAAATTTGCATCTGAATGAATTGGGGTTAGACCTCTCTGAAATAATTAGGTTTTTAGCTATTTCTCTCTAAATAAACTGCTAAACAAATTTTTTGCTCTAACCCTAAGGAATTATTATTGTCAGAAACTTAGGTTTCAAAATATACTAGTCAGCTAATCCAAAGCCATGAATACAGATTTTATAGTGTTTCCCCCAAGCAAATCATGCATACTGTAAACCTTTTGAGATTTTACTTAAGAAATTGGTTTCCTAGCCATGCACATCTTTCTGTTTTCCCACCTCCTCATGTGTGTTATCTATCTAGGAGAGCTAATTGCAAAAAGTTCACAGATGTAATTGCATTGAAACATCAGAATAAGCTATTCTTTTGAAGTAAAACTGAATAACTATAGTTATTAGTTCCAAAGTATATCTGACCCAATGGCATTCAATAGCATATATCTCATCACTATATTGTATAAAAGGCTTGACTCCAGTTCAGGAGTTTAAACTTTGCTCACTGTACATTTACTTTTCAGTACTGTTAATTAGCTAATTTGTGAGATACAAATAAGCTATAATTAGTATGGTGCTTTGATATTTTATTTCTAACAACAGAAAGATGATTACCTTCAAAAATAATAAAAGATTTAAATCTAAGTAAGGATCTAAATTACAGTCGTTGAGTTGTGAAGAAAAGTGAATTCAGTTAATCCACATTTGCATGTGCCAATTAGTTAAATATTAATCAATTTCCTATATAAATGGAAATGAGGATACCAGGATTCTTTGGTAAGATAATGTTTCTCATTAACACAAACACAACCTCCTGACATTTCATTAAAAAAAAAAAAATCTTTCCCTTTCCATTTTCCTTCTTCAAAATATCTATTGATTTATTGTTCTATAGTTATGGAATCTGTTCATGCCAACACGTTTGTAAGAATTTTTTCAAAATTTCTCTTAGAATCTAGTAATAAAGAATAGCTATTGAGGAGAATTTAGCGTATACCTTAGTTATTATTATTTTAATTAAAGTATAGTTGACACACAATGTTACATTAGGTTGATTTGACAAGTCTATACATTATGCTATGCTCACCACAAACGTAGCTACCGTCTGTCACCATAGAGCTATATTATAATACCATTGACTTTTTTCCTTATGCTGTATTTTTTTTTATCCCATGACTTATTCATTCCACAACTGGCAGCCTGTATCTCCCACCCTCCTTCACCCATTTTTCCCATTCCCCTACCCCCTCTCCCCTCTGGCGACTGTCAGTTTCTTCTCTGTATTTATGGGTCTGTTTCTGCTTTTTGTTTGTTTGTTTATTTTTATTTATTTATTTTAAAAAGATTTCATGTATCAGTGAAATCATATGGTATTAGTGTTTCTCTAACTCATTTTACTTAGCATAATACCCTCTAGTCCATACATAGTGTTGCAAATGGCAAGATTTCATCCTTTTTTATGGCTAACTAATATTCCATTGCATATATCTCTCTCTATATATCTATATCATGTCTTCTTTATCCATTCCCCTATTGATGAACACTTGGGTTGTTTGTATATCTTGTCTATTGTAGATGCTGCTGCAATGAACATAGGGGTGCAAAGAGAACATAATAGTGGTTTGAAAAGATATAATTTTTTTTTATTAAAACATTTTCCAATCTTGGAACTCAGTTTTGTATCTGCAGATGTGGGAAAGCAAAGTAAGAAGCTGAAAATTTTCAGATGAGCTATGCCCCAGTGAATTTATCTATTTTCCTTCCCTTCCTTTTCCCCTCCCTCCCTGTCCTCCTCCCCTGGGTATGGAATATGCCCAATATATGTGTTTAAAATATTTATATTTAAAACAAATACTTGAGTTTGAAAAATCACTCAAATTTCTTGGTATTGAAAAAGCTGTTTGATATTTGGAAAATCAAAGGAACAGAAATTTTAGTGTAGCTATTAAATGAATGATTTTTAACAAGGCTTTGACAGGACTTTTAGAGCTCAATTTTGCAAAATTCAGGGCTGACATAGACATGATATTCAGAGAAATAAGGCTATGTCAACATTCTCAGCCTTTCAGTTAGTCCTCTGGAGTATGTTTGCTCCATGGTGTCCTCGCCCTTTATCATCATATTGATATACTCCTAAAATTCAATTAAAAAATTATTACTGTGGGAAGTGAGAAATTATAATAAAACCAAAATGGGCCTTTGAAATATGGTTTATGTGGGAAATACTATAGTGAGATGAGTAGAGTGGTGGTCTGTTCTCCCATCCTACTGCAGATTTTAGTTTTAGGTGCTTCTAGGTTTCCAAATTATACTTTCTTGATTAACCATCAGAATGTTTTTCCTCTATCATTTATAAAAGGCAGTATTAACCATTATGATTATTTAGAAATTTTTTGACCAAATAACAAACTTATAAAGATAATGGTGTAGACTAGAGGAATACCGATCATCTTAAAAATTTTTTTCTTTTTTTAAAAAAATATTTAATAAAAAAACAAATAAAAATTGCCCATAATCCTAAGACTTAAAACTAAAGGGAGTAATAAGAGAATAGCCTCTTCTGCTCACTGTTCTTAAAATCCCAATCCCTAGAGGAAACTATAGTTAAAATTTTAGTATCTGTTTTAAAATTTTTTCTTAATTTTATTAAAAAGTACCCCACACATACATTTATACAAGAATTCACACACTTTTCAAAAATGGAGTCATGTCAAAAAATAAGGTAGCATAATTTATTCAACTATTTCCTTATTGATATATAATCAGAGGCTTTTGTTTGTTTTTTGTTTTTCCCATTATAGTGCTTCAGTGGGAATCCTGGTACAGAAACTTCTGTGCTAGTGTGTTTCTTTTTTTTATTTTTGTTTGCTTATTTGTTTATATCACTTTCAAAAATATTGGACTTCTTTCAGTTCCATAAAGAGTTTGTGAGAGGGGGTCATTTTGCTGTACTTTCATCATCCCTGATTATCATTCTTAATTTTTGTCAATCTTATGATAATATAATTTTTTATTTCCTTAAATACTAATGAGCCAGAACACCTTTCAAATGTTTGCATATACTCCATCTGCATTTCCTCTGCCTTGAATTCCTGATTTCTCAAGGTGTCAAATATATACAAGACTGAAAAAAAAATTAATTACGAAACTCCCAAAATTTAGAATAAAGTTTGAATCTAGATGGCTTCTCTAGTTGTATGATAAAATAACCAAATTCTATTAATACTGCTTTTATATTCTTGTTCTGCATTTGGCTAGGATATGGAACCAACTGACCAGTAGTATGAACCTACAAAAGAGGGTATTTGGAAAAAACCTTGCATCTGAGTTGATGACAGCATATATTTTGCAGTGGTACTCATGGTTAAATACCTATCTTAGGGCTCATCCAGCTGATACCCTGAGTTAACAGTCCATTCAAAGCCCAGAAGCTAGGACTACTTAATGGTTTTACAAGAAAGCAGTCACTCAAATCTTTACCTTTGGAAATGTTTTGATTTGGATCGCAGTTGTCTAAATGGGGACTGGTTATATGCATGTGTGTGTGCGTGTGTGTATTGATGTATGTGTATATATCTCTGTATTTATATATTGATTTTTTTCCCCCAAAATGTGTGGTGATTTCAGGAGCATATCTGTTTTAGCAAGTTGACAGATTTCAAAGTCAATATACAAAAGTAAAGTTTATTTTTATATACTAGCAACAATTAGAAAAAGAAATATAAACAGACCATTTTCAAAGCATCAAAAAAAAAAAAATCCTGGGAATAAATCTAATTCCTGGGAAAAAATCTAACAAGAAGTGTGCAAGACCCTTATACAAAAGACTAGAAATATATTGAGAGAAATTAAAGAATACTTAAATAAACATAAAATGAATATATCATGTTCATGAATTGAAAGACTATATAATAAAAATTTCAGTTCTTAAACTGATCTATACATTCAACACAATTTTAATTTAAAAAATAACTAGAAGTTTGTGTGTGTGTGTAAATTGACCTACTCATTCTAAAAGTTGCGTGGGAAATTCAAAGGGCCAAGAATTACCAAAGAAATCTTGAATTATAAAAATAAAGCTGGGAGATTTGCACTGACAGGATTATATTATATATCATATATTATATGTTATATATTATACATTATAAAGCTACAGTAATTTAAAAAGTCTGATATTGCACAAAGAGAAATAGACAGGAGTGCCTGGGTGGCTCAGTCAGTTAAGCATCTGACTCTTGATTTTGGCTCAGGTCATGATTTTAGGGTCATGAGATTGAGTCGCTTGCATAGGGCTCCGTGCTCAGTGGGGAGTCTGCTTGAGATTCTCTCTCTCCCTCTCCCTCTGTGCCACCCCCCTCTGATCTCTATCTCTTAAATAAATAAATAAATAAATCTTAAAAAAAAAAAGAGACAAATGATGCAGAGAATAGAGTCCATAATAAACACTTACCACATGGGCACTTGATTTCGATGAAGTTAATTCCAGTGATACAAGAAAAGGATGTTCTATTAAATAAATGGTGCTAGGTCAGTTGAGTATCTATATGAAAAATTGATCATGATTCTTAAATAATATCACACAAAAATAATTTTTGATTTTAGAATTAAATATGAAAGGTAAGACAATAAATTTTCAAGACAAAAATAATACTTTCTTGACCTCAGACAAATATTTCTTAAATAATACATAAAAAATACTAAAAAAAAAGACATAAAAAATACTAACCATAAAATAAATGACAGTAAATTGGACTACATTAAAATAAAGAACTTCTGTTTATCAAAATACACAAATTAGAGATGAGAAAGGCAAGCCTTGGGCCACAAAATAAGAGAAAATTTTGCTGTATTTGTGTGTGTGTCTGTGTGTGTGTATGTGTGTAGAAAAATGTGCAAAGACTTGGAACAGGACCTTCATAAAAGAGACCATCCAAGTGGCCCATAAACATAAAAAAGATGCTTTAATACAGGGATTCATAAAGTTCTGCTGTAAAGGGCCAGATAGTAAATATTATGGGCTGTGGTAACTGAGAAACACCCCCTCAAGAGATATCCATCCATATCAAATTTCTGAAACTTGTGAATATGACCTGACACGGAAAAGGGTGTTTTTCAGATATAATTAAAGATCTTAAAATGAGATTACTCTGGATTATCCAGGTGAATCTAAATATAATACGTATTGTAAAAGACACATAGAAGAGAACAGACATATTAGAGAAGGACACAGAGTTTGAAATGTGGCCACAAACCAAGGAAGCTAAGGAATGCCAAAAATTCTCCCCTAGAGCCTCCAGAGGGAGTACAGCTCTGTCAACGTTTTGATTTCAGACTTCTGGTTTCCAGAGCTACGACAGAATAAATTTTTGCTGTTTTAAGTGATTCAGTTTGTGGTAGTTTGTCATGGCAGCCACGAAATGGACCATATGATCTCTGTCATAACTATTTAACTCTGTATTCGTAGCATATAATCAGCTGTAGGCAACAGTAAACTAATGTGTATGCCTGTGTTCTAATAAAGTTTTATTTCTAAAAGTTTGGAAAGACTGTGGAGCAGGGAATTCTCATATACTACTGGGAGGAATATGAAATGGAATGAGAATTTTGAAAAATTGTTTGGCATTTTCTGCAATCCAGAAATTCTGCTCCTAGATTTAAATAGAAATTTATAAATACATGCCCCAAAATACACATATAAAAATGTTCATAGTAGCACTATGTAATAGTTCTAAACTGGAACAAAATTCAACGGTAGAATCAATCAATCAGTCAATCATGGTATGTTATAGACATACAGGCACATGCATATGCACAGTCGTGTACTACTACGAGGCAATGAAAATGAATAAATACTGCCTCCTGTAATAACACGGGTGATTCTTGCAAAAAATACTGGGGAAAAACAGTTACAAAATAGTAAGAAATAGTACATACTGCACAATTAACATTTATGGGAAGTTCAAAAGCAGGCAAAGTATTGATGGTGTGGTAGGAGTCATTGTAGAGATTACTTTTGGAAGGCAGTGACTAGGGTAGGAGGCTTGGGGGGATATCTGGAGTTTTGTTCTTTGATAGTTACGGTAGTTACCCAGTTGTGCTTACTTTATAAAAATTCATTGGACTGTATGATTTGTATTCCTATGGTGTACTTCAACCAAACATTTGTATACTTTTGGAGCCTCATAGCATGAAGTTTAATCACTAGTACTGTATCATGTGACAAATAAAAATCTTAAGTAAAGTAAAAATAGTGACACTTTCTGAAAAACATTCCTCAAGATAGTATTTTTGAAAATCAGTATTTTAAAAAATAGTCATTCTGACTTGGGGATAACGTAAACTTCTTAGTTAATATTGTTGTTTTTAAGCAATTAAAAAAAACCGTTTCTAGTAGTTAATGTTTTTTCTCAAACATGGTTAGTGATGAAAAAGTGGAAATCCTGAACTTTTTTTTTTTTTTTTAGTTTACTGGGAGTATTTAATTATGAAAAAATACATTTTTAAATTGTAAGATACTGGGCAGAATTAATTCCATAATAGCTCTTTGGGATTAGTAAAAGTTAGTAGGGAAGTCTAGATTGCTGGCAACAGCTATCTATTCTTCTAAGCACCATAGTTCTAAAGTGACTTGGGTTGTAATATGAGATTAACTTGAGTAGCTTTCTTTAGATCATATGCACATAGTCAATTCACTGCTCTAGTAATTTAGTTGAAACTTTCCTGAGGTATTGATATTTAGACTTTCTAAAGTCTTTCATTGCCATAAGCCACTTTATTTAATTCCTTCATCTCAGAAATGCGAATTCTACCACCTTCCTGACATCACAGTGACATGATGATTAATTAGTTAATGTTTGTAAAGTGCTTTGAGGATGTAAAGTGCTAAATAAGTGTTAAGCCCTGTTAAGTATCACAATCAATCAATATAATGTTTTATTGTACAGAATCTCATGTGTTACTTCAAATGCAGTATACTAATTTAGTTAATGTGAGAGTTCTTAGGAAATTAGAACTGTATCACAAAATCGGCAGAAATTTTATAAATTATGAAGATGCAGCAGGGATCAGAAAATTATGCTGTTTTATTTATTTAGAGTTTTAATTTGTATTCATTATTTTTCATTTTTAATTTTAAAGAATTAAAATTTCTCACCTCAACTTTCCGTTTTAATTTTATGTATTAAAAATACTCATAAAATAATCTATGCTGGAGTCTCCTTAGCCATCTTCAATTCTGAATATAATATTTCATTTCCAAAAATATTATTGATCTCTTTTTAAGGATATCTGAGGGCTGGAGTTTTAAATAGTTTATCTTTGTTCCTTTGTAAAATCTGATAAGTGGCTTTGCATTAATAAAACTTGGCAAGGATTTTGTAATATGGCTTTTCAGTACTATAAGACAACTTTTCTGTTTAATAGTGGTAGTCTCAGAGTGGCTGAAAGAGACTTGATGTTATCCTGATATATTGACTCTAAGCCGAGATATACAGAATAATTAAGGAAGTAAGAAACATGATTTTTTTTCATTCCCTTAAATCCCAGAGGACATTCATGTTCTTTGTACAGGAAGTAAGAGTTAAATCAAGTGTATTTATCCACATTTAATATAGAAATGAGCAAATTATAACTTGAAAATAATTCCTTATTATTCAAAATAGTTAATAAGCTATTCTTAAAAAATACCTGAAATAGATAATATAAGTACCTGAAAATATGTTGCACTCTTTGTTGCAGCATGTAATTTCACTTTTTTGGGTGAAGATTTAAGGCAGATAATGAACAAAATGAAAGAGCAAACACAGAGTTTATGTATTCTAGACAGCTTTCTCTTGCCGTTGTAGACCTAAGGAAATTCCTTCTCTGTGTTGACGTCAGTACTTGCATGAGAATAATCTGAGAACAGCGAAAAGATTTAATTAGGTATTTGACTTTGCAAAAACAAACCACACTTTAAAAAACATACAGATCCAAGAATCTTCACTTCTGGGAAATTGTTTTTCCTGGATTCCTAAAGATCAGCTAGTGTAATTTTATGGAGGAGAACACTGAGCTTAAACGCATTCCCTGGATTTGCATGGGGCACGGGACTGTAGACCTGCGCATTGCTCTGGCAAGGGCCCACATCCTGGTCACCTCTCCACTGTCTTTGTGGATAAGGGGATGGGTACAGAGTTTGGAATTAGGCAGAGTTGGCCTGGGGCCAACGTTTGGCTTTGTTGCTTTCCATGTGTGTGACTTTGAGCACATCCCTTCTGTGAATACCAGTTTCAGTGCCTTACAGAATGGAGAAGTGGTGCTTTTCAGGGTCGCTGTGAAGATTACAGATAAGGCACCCAGGGAGGAGCCTGACATATAGCCAGCTCAATAATTGAGGGTCACATAATATAACTGGCTTATGGTCCTTTTATACATATCATCTCTGTTAGAAAATCTCGATTATTACAGTAGCTATATGAATATAGTGTTTTACACACAGCAACTCTACGTTTATTCATTTGATTTTACAACAACTGATAGGTTTTCACAACAACTGTTTTATTTCTCTTTTACATATGAGAAAGCTAAGACTCAGAGTAATGGATATGTGTAACACAATCAAGATTCATAGAAATTAAGTAATCAGTCCAAGAAAGGCCACACAGCTTGTGCCTGGGAGCTGGACCTTTGTCAAGTTGGCCCATCTGCCCTTCTGCACCTTCTGCTATTGCTGTCTACCTAGATGACTCATTAATTTTACCGTGTAGTAGTGATCCGAAGTATAAGCAGGAGAAATGCCCCCAGAGAAAAGAGAAGGGAAAAATGAGGGCAGAAGAACGAGAAAGAAATAGTTAAGAGTAGAAAAATTCAGAATGCAGTATGTAGGGTTCTTGAGTAACCAATGCTCTGATACATTCTTTACATTTATTATAGGATTTGAAAAACTCTGGTATTTTGTTACTCTGGTGTAAAGTTAATTCCATAAGAATTTGAACTTGTTTTTCTCAGTCTTAGTGTACTATCAGTTAGATGAGGTCAGTTTACATAATATCCTGTCTTTGCCACCAATTTTACTGACTAAAATAAATTCCATGTTGTATCTGTTACTGACGTGGCTCCCATTTGTCACTGGTAAATGCATATTATGTCCCACACTGCGACAGTGACTTTATCCACGGTTCCTTGGGGAACTAGAGTATATCACTTACAGGGCTTGGTGAGCTCATAAAGCTATTTATAATGTGTAACACAACCATTAATAGTTTGAATATTTATAACCATACTTAATAGCTATATATCACTGGTACAACAACAAAAAATACATATGGAAAGAAAATGGTTTCTTTCTCAAAGGCAAAACTGATATCTTTGCCTTTAAAGGACTTGGGAGGAAAATTAGATTTGTACACAAAACCGGATATGGCCCCTCAGGAGAAATGTGTCCTAGGATTTTTGTATATCCTTAGAGCGTTGTTACTTACCTGAACACTTACCAGAACATTTTCTGCTTGTTTGTTTTACTTTCTTGCCATCCTGTGTCCATTTGGTTCATGTTGGCTTAATTTACCTAATAGACGCCTCAGAGTTAACCCGTACTAAACTGAAAACTTGATCCTCAAAATCTCAGCCCCACTTGAAGTTTCCAGATCACTTAAAATCATCCTTTCCTAGTTGATGACATATTCCTTTCTTTCTGTTTCTTGGGCCACAGACCTTTGAGTCATCCTTCAGTGTTGTCTTTCTTTCTCTCTCTGGATCCTCTAATGAGAAACATATTCATCAACATAAAATATCATATAATATCAGGCATTTCACAGAAGCCCTGAAGCCCAGACACTTTATGGACTTTAGGTGAAGAACCCCTATAAAATGCCCCTTCCAGGTTTATAATCACATTATGCTTTATAGTGAAAGTTTTTATTATAAAATGATACAAAATAAAACACGATTCATTTTCCATCAAATAGATGATACTTCAATAGTCGGTTCTTTTAATCAATAGAAAATAATACCTTAATTTATACTTCTCATTTTCTCTTCAAGTATTGATAGTAAGAAAAGTCTTACATGGAAGATCTGTCATGAAGGAGTTTAAGGATCAGATAAAGAACCTCAGGTCTGCCTTACGAGATTCTAGAGAACTTAGATATTCATAACATGAACAAAACCAGGGTTTCTGCAGCTCATTAGCCTTAAAACATTAGTTTAAAATTGCAATATGACCATCTATCCTGTATACAAGCAAGAGACATTACAAACTTGAATTTTTTTTTTTGAAGACTCACTGGGAAACCTTATTCTTTAAGAAGTTAAACAATAGTAATCAAGTAAATTTTCAATACATAATTAGAAATTGCAATGTTATTGTAAAAAGTTTGTTGAATGTGAAAAATTCTTGCCTGAGACTCTGAGTAGCTCTTGACCTTAGAGTTATGACAAAGTTTATTTATTGCTCTGAGAGTCTGCTTATCTTTTTAGGTGTAAGCAACAATAAAGGGTGTGGTTTTTACTTGGCTATATAACTCTTTTCTATTCCTTTTATAATATTATTTGTAACAAAATTCTGTTTTTATTTTTAGCCTTTACTCTTTAGTCATTTATAAGTGAAAAATTCAACTTGTAAATTAATGCTCCCAAATTTAAAACAGTAATTGAAACATTTCAACTGAAATATTGGTTATAAACCCTCTGAGATAGCAGGGGTAAAATTTACTTGATATGAACAGAACAATTTGAATTTAAAGTCTTCTAGATATACTTATGTGTTTTTATAAAAAAGTTGGGAAGTTCTAAAGAAATTTTAGTGATAATATAATTTTGAAATATAGCTAACATACTTAGAATTCTAATTTTTAGGAGTTTATGGTTTAAGAAATTAATCAATTTTTAGAAGCCCTAGTGAGTTAGGAATTTTTTTAAAGACTTCATTTATTTATTTGACAGAGAGCGAGAGCGAGAGCGAGAGAGAGCAGCAGCAGCAGAGGGAGAGGGAGAAGCAGACTCCCCACTGAGCAGGATGCCTGATGCTGGACCCCAGCATCATGACGTGAGCTGAAGGCAGACACTTAAGCAACTGAGCCACCCAGGCACCCCTTGAGTTAGGAATTTTTAAGAAGCTAAACAACATTTATATGTTTATAAAAAAATTTTAAAACATGAGTCAGAATTTGTGTTTATAAAATAAATAAAATACAATAATATCATTTTATTGTTAAAAATTAAAGAAATATTCCTACATACTTAAAATAACAGTCTAGATGGCTACTATAGAATCATAAACTTCTAGAGACAGAAGAACTTGAGTTTATTTCATTGTAAGTTAGGTGCAATAAACAACTCTTTAGGAGGTCTCAATATTGAGATTTAAAAAATCCAAAAATAATTTTCATTATTAACTCTGCTAGGCACCATGTAATGTAAAAGAAGTACATGACACCATTTTATTGTGATCACAGCAAACAGCGTGATACGTAAGTATTTTGCTGCTTCTCTCTTCTCCCTCACCACTGGCAGTCACCACTAACTGAAAACTGCATGCATCTGCTAAACCCTAAGAGTGGCCTCAAAATACTTGACAACACATTCCTTAAATAGTCATTTCCTATTTATCTGAGTGGGCTAATAAGTGAGAATTACTTATCATTTTCTTCCTGCAGTACAACCCCCTCCATTTAGCTTGTAATCTTGGCGAAGAGTTATATTATTGTTTCTTTCTTCCTTCCTTTCCTCTCCTCCCCCTCCTCCTCCCCCTCCTACTCCCCCCTCCCCTCTCCTCCTCCTCCTCCTTTTTTTGGGGAAAGATTTGGTAATGTATTTATTGCATAACTTTTTCTCTGGGATTGCCCAGTGTACTGGTGTGAAATATAATAGCTTTCTCCTTAAACTGGCCTATGCCTTTTGAATAAATCTAAGAGTTTATCTATTATGTTTATAGATGGTATAACATGTCTAATAATTTCAGGAAGCCTAAAAATTATCAACAATCCTAAAATTCTGAGTATAACTTACCTACTCCAGGAAATAAAACCAATTAACTTTATTTAAAGATATTAAAAGATGAGGGCACATTTAGATATAACTTAGATGTACCCAGTGTAGCAGCTGGTCCATTCTTAATAAAGATGTATTTTTTTCCTTTTTATTACTGTTGTAAATTAAACAAGAAGCCTCTAAAAGATCAATATGCTATTAAAAAAAAAAGAATCCCAAGAATAAATAGCATGCGTATCTTCATTGCAATAGTCTTTGCTTTCCTTAACTTGAAGCATAAAAGCCTTTCAGTAACCGATGTTAAATTCTTAAAATAGACTACATTATCTTCAACCATATTATCTATTTCCATATGTCGTAAAATGACTTAGTTTCTACCAGAATACCAGGAAATATACAAAAGGAGTAAGTGGTATTATTTTCCTGATGCCTTTGAGAGAGATGCTAAATTTGATTCCGATTTTTTAAATGTAACATGATAAAATAGGAAAAGGAAAAATATATTTTAGTTGTTAAAATCATCATAAAATTTTCAGAGATTTCAAATACCCTATAAACATGTGAAAAGGCAGATGTTCCATTTCCACTAATATTCATTCATGGAACAAATATTCTGAATGTCTTGTAGATGCTAGGTGTTCCATGTTATAGCAATGAAAACCAACCAAAACACACCCCTGTGGTAAGCAGCCTTTAAATGGCCCCCAATGATCTCAGCCTGCTGGTATTCACAATCTGTATAACTACCTTCCTTGAGTGTTTGCTAGACTTAATGGTTCACTTGTAATGAACAGAATATGGCAAAAGTAATGGGATGTCATTCCTGAGATTAGGTTACAAAAAGACTGATTTCTGTCTTTTTTTTTAAATTATTATGTTCACTTAGCCACTGTATAGTACATAATTGGTTTTTGATGTAGTGTTCAGTGATTCATTAGTTAAATATAACACCCACTGCTCATCACAGCACCTGCCCTCTTCAGTACCCATCACCCTGTTACCCCCTCCTCCCAACCTCTTCCCCTCTGAAACCCTCAGATTGTTTCCCGGGACCCATAGTCTCTCATGGTTCATCTCCCTCTCTGATTTCTCCTCTTTTGGATTTCCCTCCCTTCCCCTATGGTCCTCTGTGCTGTTGCTTATGTTCCACATATGAGTGAAACCATGTGATAATTGTCTTTCTCTGCTTGACTTACTTCACTTAGCATAATCCCCTCCAGTTCCGTCCATGTTGATGCAAATGGTGGGTATTCATCGTTTCTGATGGCTGAATAATATTCCATTGTATATATGTACCACATCTTCTTTATCCATTTGTCCGTTGAAGGGCATCTCAGCTCCTTCCACAGTTTGGCTATTGTGGACATTGCTGCTATGAACATTGGGGTGCATGTGCCCCTTCTTTTCATTACATCTGTATCTTTGGGGTAAATACCTAGCAGTGGAATTGCTAGTTTGTAGGGTAGCTCTATTCTTAACATCTTGAGGAACCTCCATACTGTTTTCCAGAGTGGCTATACCAGCTTGCATTCTCACCAACAGTGTAAGAGGGTTCCCCTTTCTCCACATCCTCGCAAATTACTAGAACTCATACAGCAATTCAGCAGTGTGGCAGGATACAAAATTAATTCTCAGAAATCTGTTGCTTTTCTATATGCTAACAATGTAACTGTAGAAAAAGAAATTAGGTAATTGATTCCATTTGCAATAGCAACAAAACCCATAAGGTACCTAGGAATAAACCTAACTAAAGAAGTAAAGGATCTATCCTCTAAAGACTACAGAACACTTATAAAAGAAATTGAGGAAGACACAGAAAGATCGAAAAACATTCCATGCTCATGGTTTGGAAGAATAAACACTGTTAAAATGTCTGTCCTGCTCAGAGAAATTTACACTTTCAGTGCCATCCCTATTAAAATACCATTGGCATTTTTCAAAGAGCTGGAACAAAAAACCCTAAAATTTGTATGGAACCAGAAAAGACCCCAAATTGCCAAGGGAATGATGAAAAAGAAAAACAAAGCTGGGGGCATCACGTTGCCTGACTTCAAGCTATATTACAAAGTTGTGATCACCAAGACAGCATGGTATTGGCACAAAAACAGACAAATAGACCAATGGAACAGCATAGAGACTCCAGAAATGGACCCTCAACTCTATGGTCAACTAATCTTTGACAAATCAGGAAAAAATATCCAATGGAAAAAAGACAGTCTCTTCGATAAGTAGTGCTAGGAAAATTGGACAGCTACATATAGGAATGAAACTGGACCATTCCTTTACACCATACACAAAGATAAACTCAAAATAGATGAATGACCTCCATGTGAGACTGGAATCCATCAAAATCTTAGAGGAGAACATAGGCAGTAACCTCTTTGACATCGGCACAGTAACTTCTTTCAAGACACGTCTCCAAAGGCAAGGGAAACAAAAGCAAAAATGAACTTTTGGGACTTCATCAAGATAAAAAGCTTCTGCACAGCAAAGGAAACAGTCAACAAAACTAAGAGGTGGCCCACGGAATGGGAGAAGATACTTGCAAATGACATTACAGATAAAGGGCTGATGTCTAAGATCTATAAATAACTTCTCAAACTCAACACTCAAAAAACTAATAACCCTGTCAAAAAATGGGCAGAAGACATACAAATGGCTAACAGACACATGAAAAAATGCTCAACATCATTAGCTATCAGGGAAGTACAAATCAAAACCACAGTGATTTCTGTCTTACTCAAACTCTCTCCTGCTCTCTTTCTCTTTCTCTCTAGGAGCCCTCACTGTGGCAAAAGCAATCTTCCAGGTTGCAGGTTGCACTACGGAGAGACCCATGTGGCAAAGAACTGATAATTCTGTCCAATAGCCAGTGAGGACCTGGCACATGTCAGCAGCCATTTGAGTGACCTTGGAAGTGTATCTTTTGAGACTTCCCAAATAGACTGAACTTGGAAGTGGATCCTTCTCCAGTTGAGCCTCTAGTTGACTATAGCCCCTGCCAATACCTTGACTGTAGCCTGTAGGACACCTTGAATCAAACATACCTAGCTAAGCTGTGTACAGATTCCTGACCTACAGAAGCGGTAAGATAAGAAATATTTATTGTTTTGAGTTGCTAAGCTTTAGGTGTAAATAGATAAACAGCAATAGATAACTAATACATCTTCCCTCATTGTTTATATTCAAATGTGTATATTTGACCGAAGGAGAAGACATTTTAGGGTATGGTAGATAAAAAAAAACTAATGTGAACAGTATGGAGTTCTTCAAAAAATTAAACAGAATTACCACAAGGCTCAGTAGCTCCACTTCTGGGTATATGTCCAAAAGAATTGAAAACAGGGACCCAAACAAATATTTGTACACTCATGTTCATAGTATTGTATTTACAATAGCAAAAAGATAGACACAACCCATGTGTCCACTGACAGATAGATGGATAAACAAAATGTGGTATATACATGCAAAGGAATATTATTCAGCCTTAAAAAGGAGGAAATTCTAATATATGCTACAACATAGATAAAAGTGGAAGACATTGGATTAAGTGAAATAATCATACAAACACTGTATAACTCCACTTATACATGGTACCTAAAGTGGTCAGATTCGTAGAGCCATAAAGTATAATGATGGCTGTCAGGGACTGGGAAGAGGGGACAGTAAGGCATTATTGCTTAATGGGCGTGAAGTTTTAGTTGGGGAAGATCATAAGAGTTTTGGAAATGGGTGATAGTGCTGATTGTATGACAGTGTGAATGTACTTAATGTCACTGAACTGTACATTTGAAAATAATTAAAATTGTAAATTTTATGTTATTTATGTTGTACCACAGTAAAACAAAACAAGAACAAACAAATGGAAAAAGAAAGAACTATGTAAAGGAAAACCCTCCCTTCACTCCTACACTTTCCTTAAGCTCAGACAATTGAGGGTAACTGAGTAAATTTCAAAGTGAGGTGTGTTTTGAGTCCTCAGGCTGTGATGTGAATGCTTTTGGTGGTGATGGAAGTCATTGGCCGTGCTCCTCCACCTTCAGAGAATTGAGAAGAATGAGAGTTGCTTGATGGCCGTGGAAATGATAAAACCATATGCGGTAGAAAAAGACAGTGAAGACATGGAAAGTACAGATGACAGTCCAAGCTGGTGTGGACTTCATGGAGATCAGATGAGAGAAGGTAAGACTGAGCTACAGAGTCTGCGAAACATGACAGAGCCTTGATTGGTCATTGATGCGGTGGGGGTGTGGAAGCCCAGAGATTATTCAGACTTTTAAAATTCCCTTTGATCATTCTTTTGCAGGAGCTTTTGTGCATGAGGTTTTCAGGACTAGGCCTATCATGGCACTTTACATAAAGCTGAATCTTTTCTATCACATAGCCAGTAAAGAGAAGGTAGAGTGAGAGGTGGGAGTTTGGGACAGACTGAGAGAATTTATTCAGTCAGAGAACATGTGGATACATATATACCTGAGTACAATATAAGGCCTTTGGCTTTATACCTACAAGTAAGATTTAGAGGACAGAGGTAATCAAATGGGTGTCAGGCTACCAGATAGACTCCTTGCTGTGTCCTTCTGCATGGAGAACCAGATTATGAATCTGCTCATCAGATTCTATACTATGCAAGCTCAGGGATGGTATATTCTTCTCTAATTCTAGGGATGAAAATCTCCAAATCCTGGGGCCACTTTCTCAGACTACAGGTTTTTTGGTTTCTTCCAACATTGGAATACAACTGAAAGGTTATACGAAGGCTTATTTCTCAGGGTCTTTGGTGCCGAGTGTTTTGTTTCTCTGGCGAATTTAGAGCAGTGCGACAGTGTAGGAAGAGCCTTCTTACAGAGTACTCACTGATAGCTCAGTGGGGGCTCAGGAACATTTGAAAACTGTTTGCCAGTGTTCTGAGGGCTGACTGAGAAGTCAAAAAAGCAAAGTGGGAAATCACAGTGAATAGGAGATTCAAGGGCAAGAGAAGCATTTTGCCCTCCCTGCCAGTGACCTGCCTCCTTTTATAATTTGCACTTCATATTTGGGTGTTATTTATATCATCAGATAGTGACGGTTCAGTTATTAATAAATTTCCTTTAGACCATATCACTATAATTGTGAAGTGAGGTGGATCATAAATTTGCTCTCTTCATCCCTTTACATTATGAGGTGTATACAGGATGCTTCCGTTGGTCACAAGGAGACACAGATTATTAAGAATAACTTTCCTCTGCAGCCTGAAATAAAATGGAAGGAAATAAACATTTGCCTTGTGACGTGATCAGGAGGATAATAAGCTATGGAAAGGGTGAAGAGAAGGAGTGCTTGTGGGGGCAAAAGAAGCCATCTTAGGAAAGGTGAACATTTATTAGAACATAAATTCACCTGTGTAAATTTTAATGGTCCTATTGGCTTTATTCATCAATTCATGAATCAGGAAGTATCCAGTCTAGTAGACAGAATGGTGCTCCAAAGAGCTTCCCAAGGAGACAGATTTTTCCACAATGAAGTGAGCAGGCACAAGGAAGTTCTACTTAGCATTTGCTGACTGATTAAAACGGGGTTACTTTCCTTATGTGGAGCAAAGGACTGTTTTGAAGCTGGTCAGGTAACCTGTTCTCTCAGTGGGTAAGTGCTGATTGGTTGATCTGGGCCTTCCTTTTCTGGGAGAGCCTAACATAGAAATTTAGTTAAGTTTTGGTTTGCGGGTGTAAGAATTGAGCATGAATAACTCTATTTTGGGTCTAATCTGGACACTTTAACATGTTAAACAGTCTTAGCTCATGGAAACAGTTTTAGCTCATGGAAAAGCAGGGGAATGTGAGAGAGCACGAAGAAAGCAGGTAAATGTTTTAATACTGCTATAGTAGGGGGTATGGATGGCAGAAGAGTCAGATATGTCAGGAGAGGCGGGTAGAAGCCAGACCCTGCTGCGCTCTGTGCTCCTGGCAGAGTATCCTAACCAACAATGGCGGTATTATTGATACCCTTATAGACAGTGGAGATATTGGTGATAGAAGATGATTAAAGTTGTATTTTTTTTTGTAGATGAAAACCATCAAAAGGAATTGTTCAACAACAAATTTAAATGAGTTCATGCATCAATTTCATGAATTATGTGGACTGTCTTCCTTCACTTCCTCTGTCTCAACCGCCACATTTTTAAGGTCTTCTGTGATTACTCAGATGTAGATAATTCTCATACCATCTCACTCCCGTCTACTCCACCCCTCACCTGTGAGACAGTAGAGGGTTGTGGTTTAACTAGAGGTAGAAGAGCCAAACAAAGCAGTTGATTTATTTGTAAAATAAATATTTAATACTACTATGTTATTTTTTAAAAACATTTTTGGAGGCCTTTTTACCTGGGAAGCAAACCTGATCATTAGAGTTCCTTGGCTGCTGTATTTCCAAACCAGAAGAAAGTAAAAATGCATTCTTTTTTTATTTTCTTCAGAATTTTAAATTACCCCTCTTTTCATATTTTCTTCCTTCCTCCTGAATATCATATGTCCTATTGTTTTTATTTTCAGTGATTTTTGAAATATTACAAAATTAATGGTGTTATGGTGAAAGTGTTCTTTATGGAAGGGGTAATCACAAAAGAAATACATGAGGAAAATTTCATAGATACTGGAAAAAATTAATTTTTGTCTTCTTAGATTAGTTTCTTAAGTTTATCTTTAGATAGGCTAGTTTGGTTCCAGTAATTGTGTGATATCTATTGAATTATTACAGAAATAAGACACTTGTATTATAAAATGGAACATAAGATATAACAATTTCCCTACCATGAAAATTCTATACTATAAATGTAAAAGTAATATAATCAACAAAGTAAAAATAGCTTGAAATCCTATAATATGAAGATTTGTTTTATGATGAGCCTGAGAGAGATTAAATATTTTGATGTATTTGATAGGGTCTTCTGTTCTTACTTTGGAATTGATTCCCAAGAATAGTGTGGATGGAAAATCAGTTTGAAGAGAATATTAAAAAAAAAAAAATCCTCCCTAAAATCCAGTGAAGGAAATATATTGCAAAATCAAGTAGCAGTAGCAAAGCAACAAAGACAACATGAAACTAAAATCCAAGGCATATCTGAATTTGTTTCAGACTGAAGTCTGACTCTTTGTTTTTCAAGATAACGTGTTTTTGTTGCTGGAAAGTATAAGTTAGGTAGGACTGTTTCTTTTTAGTCCTTTCTAATATTCATTCATTAGACAGTGGATTTTTGGGTGGGTGCTGTATGCTAGTCAGTATACATAGTTGCCGTCATAGGGGATAATAGTTGACTGGGGGGACACAGACCAGAAGATAGTAAACCAGAAATGAAATAAGAACTGAGAAGTTCTTATTGGATATAGCAATGAGGAGAAAGCTTCACTGAGAGCTGCTTCAATAAAGTGTTAGTCATTGTGTGGTTTGAGGAAAGATAGATATTGGAGACTGACTATAGATAACTTCAGTCAAGTTTGGCTTTGATGGTTGAAGAAGGATGGGGCGGTGGTAGTTTACTGAGGGCTTATCAGTTTACTGAGCGCTTATTCCCTTTACTGAGGGAAGCCTTGTGTATTCAAGACTGAAGAGAGTTAAGCTTATTCAAATGCTAACCTCTGGTAAAGGTTGAGGATATTGGACAGCCACAATACACAATGACATACAGATGTCTGGGAATAAACAATGAAACCCATGGGCTAGTAAGGGTAGGAATTATATACCATTTTGAAGTAGGGAATAGATTGAGCATCTTTTGGGATTCACTTTTCAGGTAAGATTAGTTGAGGGAGATGGTAGGCCTTATCTACCGCCCCCTTGCGTCTTCACCCAGATTTCTATAATGTGAAAGGTGGGGAGGTAAAAATAACTGAAAAAAGAACTTTTTTGTCAAAGACTCTACCTGCCTTTCATTCCCTTAGATAAACTATATCATGGCTAGTTCCAAATTAATTACTTAAAGAAAAGCAATAAATCTGGGTAGGGCAAGGTTTTTACAAGAGCCTTCATATACTTCAAATTATTTCAGTGAAAAAAAAGTGAAGTAATACCCTTACAAACTGATAAAATTTTGGAATGTTAATCTATATATTTTCTCTTGTATTCAAGTTTTCTTCCTCTTTTGTCCATTTACGGAGATATTATTTCTCTACCATGGTCATCAAACCAGGCATGGGTAGAATGGAAAGGAGGTTGCAAGTCTCTCTGGGTTTTGTTTTCTGAAAACTTAAGTGTTGAGAAAAAATCGGAGGGGTAGTGGAGGAGTTAAAAGGAAGAGGTTCATGACTACAGACAAGATGTCTTGGACATATTGTATTAGAGAGTGATATTTCCTCTCTAGACTGGCAAGATTTCTCCATGCTTTATAAGTTCAGGGAAGGAGCTGAGGAGGAAATCTCTGGGTCCTAAAATTAGTAACAACCATTCCTTATATCCAATAGCACTGCTGGTGAGGCTGTGAGATCTGAGGGTAGAATGGCTTGTTGGAGTCTTGGCAGGAGGGATCGTGGGCATGGACAGCTTCAACAGTCTCCCGTGGTGCCTAAGCATGGCTTCGAGGCAGCAGAGGCTTTAGATCTGCCTGGGCCGTGCAGCAGGAGCAATGGGTAGCGCAGCAGCAATCTGTGGTGACTGAAAACTGGACCAGATGCCCATGTGCTCTCAGATGCCTTGGTACTGATCTAGTTCAGAGTCACTAGAAGAATTCTGCGTGCTGTGATCTTACTGTTCCAGAAGGGGTATTTATTCTCACTTTGGTGAATTTTGAAGGACAAGAAGGGCAGGCCCGACAGAGAGACATAGAAAGAAGTAGAGAATCCAAACTGTATTGTTGCTGCTCTTCTGAAGACTTTGTGTGTCTTCAACCAATATATTCATACTGAAATTTTTCACTTTGGACTCACTTTAGAATAGATTTATGATTCACTAGCACAGAAAGTAATGCACACTCTAGGTCTATGGCCAAATTTCTGGGTTCCTGCTGTTGAACAAGTGAATCATATAGCTTCTTTATAAAGAATTTTAAAAATGTAGAATTGCCTGTCTATAGTAAACATCAGTAAAAAAGGGATCGGTAGTAAATTACCTTTTATTTCAGTTTTAAGGTAAAAGAAGCCAGTATACAATAAATGTTTTACATGTACTTTCTCATTATTCTCGTAGCAATCATATGAGAAAAATGATTCATGAAAGGTAAGTACTTTTTGAAGGTAAGGCAGTTGAGTTGCAGAGTTGCTTTTTGAATGCAGGTTTCTCCCTTTTTCTCTCTCTCTGTATCCTTCTCTTTCTACCTTCTTTCCACAGTAAGGGTATTGATTTTTGACAAATACACATAATGTACAGATTCAAGCTTGTATGTTTTGTATCTAAAGTAGTAGCTTTGTGCAGATATTCCAATAGTATTACTTTTTACAAAACAAATTAGAACACCTTTTGGCATTTGCCTTCAAAGCGAGCCATGTGAGAAAAAAAGTTTTATTTCATGTCTCGTCACATCATACATGTCTTAAATTGACACTGGTCTGGTCACTGACAATTATCATGAGGTTTGGTACTGTATAGCTAGTGGGTAATTTTAAAAATTCTTAATGTATAAAAGATAAGACATCTACATTGACTTTAGAAAAAATGTTATAAGCTCTTGAGTCAATTAAAAAAAAAGGCTTATAGTGTGAGATCATAGCATTTTAGAGCTGAAACAGATCTTTGTCCAACTTCCTTACTCAGCTCAAAGTTACTTTTAAGTGGTTTAAGTGTGGTTTAAAGATAACATACAGATTATCACATTAGAAACACAAAGTTATTCAAGAAAATGTTCACCACAAAGATTCATTTTCTGTCTTTACACATTCTTAAGACATTTAATTCCAAGAAGGAGATTTAATGTCCACCACTAGAGTTAATGGAACAGTGAAGACAGATTTTTACTTAAACTTCTTGAACCAAGGAAAGCTAATTTATAAGGCTTCATATAACAATGAAAATTAAGAATTTCATGAAATCCAGATGGACAAACAATATCTATATTATGTCTTTTTCATACCTTTTCTTAAGTGTGTTTTAATTTCACTTTAAAATATAAGTGAGGATTTAAACACTGTGGATTTTAATCATTATTCATTACTATTATTTTTATGATGCAGAAAGATTGTATGTTTTATGCTTCCTGATAGCTGAATTAAATATGTTTGTATTGTTAATATCTTTATAATGGACAGTCACTTCTAAAGTTTTGAAAGTTGTTTATAAAGGAAAAAATGGAATTTCAGTTTTCTTATGGCTAAGACTTTTTACTGAATTTACATTCGGAAAAAACTCTCAATACTGTACAGCTGTCCCATTTTATTAATGAGGAAGAAAGTAGCAAATACTTTTATTTAGACATGTCAGCTAAGTAATAATTTTTAAATACTACGGTACTTTTTATATCTATAGCAGCCTATGTAATATTTATAATTGCTCAAGGGATTACTGATGGTGTAAAGTGCTAAAGAAATGCTTTTAAACATGTTCAATTTCCCTTTTTTTTTAAAGATTTTATTTATTTATTTGCAAGAGAGAGAGAGCACACGCGCGTGTGCACTCTCACAAGCAGGGGAAGTGGCAGGCACAGGGAGAAGCAGGTTTTCTGCGGAGCAAGGAGCCTGACAAGGGACTTGATCCCAGGATTCTGGGATCATTGCATGACCTGAGCAGAAGGCAGACACTTTACTGACCGAGCCACCCAGGCATCCCTTCAATTTCCTTTTCTGGAGTATGTGGTCATTAACAAAAGATTCTTTTCCCCACATGTAAGAATGTATGTTATTATGGATGGAGCATTATTAATTCGCTAGGTAGAACACATTATAACCAAAAATTGCTCATGCTTTCCAAAACATCCAAAAATGTACAGAAATTTAAACATTCTCCGGGCGCCTGGCTGGCTCAGTTGGTTAAGCGTCTGCCTTCAGCTCAGGTCATGATCTCAGGGTCCTGGGATCAAGCCCCACTTTGGGCTCCCCACTCAGTGAGGAGTCTGCTTCTGCCTCTCCCCCTGCCTCTCCACCTGCTCGTGCTCTCTTGCTCTCTCTCTCTCTTTCAAATAAATAAATAAAATCTTTAAAAAAAATAAAAATTCTCATAAAAATGTAGATTAAGTCAAATATCTAGGCCATAAAAATCTCTATTAAAATTTGACATGAGATAAAATATTTTTAAATATTCACATAATATTTAATGTCTGTAATTCAATATATATTTTAAATGTTAATTTAAAAATATGTTGTTAAATAGTTTATCTAATTTACCTAATGAAGGGATAATCTTCAATAAGCGCTTTATATAGCCCTTGAGATGACACATGGATTTTAGCTTTTAATACATTTTCACTAAGACTTGAAGACTTTCTGAGGCAATGTTCTTTTAAAAATATGTTGATATACTGTTATATGAGTAGACTGTAGCTTTCTGAAGTCAGAAAATGTGTCGTATTCATCCTAGTGTCCTCAGAGCAGCACAATTCATAGGACTTGGCCTATTTATTCAGTCTGTTGAATATAGATGAATGGTAAGTTTTTCTTTATGAAACATCTTTAGGATATGTGTATCTTCCTTAATATATTGTATTTTTATTGTTCCAATGGAAGCTTAGCTTTTGAGTTTCCTGATGCAGCTCCATTCATTTAAAAATGCATTAACAGGTTAACAAATGAAGTTATTTACTGCCTACCCATATGAAAATGAAATGCAAGTTACAATATCTAAGAATTTTGTCTACTTGGATAAATATTGAATAATGGCATTGCTTAGTAAAGATAAATTTGGTTGAAGATAATGAAGCTCTTGAAATTGAGTGGCATGAAATTTAGGCTTAAATCATTGAGGTAGGCAATCGAATACATTTTAGGTCTTAAACAAGGGTTTAAGTATGATAAACTCAGGATTTAGAATAAATGAGCCTCATTTCACAATAAGAAACTCTAAATAGATGATAAGGTTGAAGACAGAGATATCAACAAAGAGACCATAATTCTTGTATGAACTGTATGGTGGAAATGTGAATAGAGAGGGAAGTGATAGAATATATCTAGCAGGAAATACTGATAAGAAGGAATACAGGCCAGGGTGCCTGGGTAGGTCAGTAGGTTAACCATCTGAATTTGGCTCAGGTCATGATCCCAGGGTCCTTGCTCAGTAGAGAGTCTGCTTGTCCCTCTGCCCCTCCCCCTGCTCATTCTCTCTCTCTCTCTCTCTCTCAAATAAATAACAAAAAAAAATTTTTTTTTTTAAAGAAAGAATATAGGCCAATGAGAAGGTGAATTAGAAATTTCAAGCTGGTTTCACAGACAAAAATACAACTAAGGCATGAGGGAGAGGGGACTGGCAAATTTGATGACTGGTTTTAGGCTCATTAAATTTGAAATGACTATAGGGCATGAAAGCATTCACATGGAAATATATATATAACAGCAGTCCATTTAGAAATGTGAATGATAATGCAGAACAAAATATATATTTTTGAGCATAATCAACAATGAAGCAGTAGTTGAAGTTATGGTAAGAGAGAATGCTATAAGATTATGAAGAGATGGAAGGACAGAGTCACACTGAACACTATAAATTGAAATGCGAGTAGAAGGAGCTACCTGAGAATAAATAGAGTCAAAAAAGAAAGAAGAGAACCAGATTGAAGTAGGAGATGCAGAGTGTAGAGAGAATTTCAAGGAAGGAGATAGAGCTGCGGTGTGCAGAAGCCTATTCCTGTCAGCTCAGGAAAGTAGATTGTTAAATCTGGGGGAATTTTATGGGTCAAATTTTAAATGCAGCCATTCAAAAAAATTAGATTATGTAAACTTCAGTTGAACAAAATATATTAAAAGCAAAGTAAAAAAATACAACTTATCACTTTTTAATTATTGTACTATCTTTCACTGTTATCCATACTCTTTACGTTATCTATTTATATTATAGGTAACTGTATGGTGGAAATACTATATAATTGTGTTCTATTCTGTTGTCCATCTCTTCACAACCCAGCATGCAGTGGTATCACATTGGTAACTTGAAATCAGCAATGAGGGAGTTGTGAACCATTAAAATGGCAAGTGCTAAAATTTAGGTCCAGTTTATAGTTCTGTTGATTATCTAGGAAAAGGATTGGCAAACTACATCCCTTGGGCCACATTCAGCCCATTGCTTGTTTTTGTACATAGCTAAACTATTTGTACATAGTTAGACTAGTGTGCATAGTCTAAGTTTTATTGGAATACAGGCATACCCTTTTGGTTACATGCTGTCTATGGCTGCTTTTGTATTACAGTAGCAAATAGGAATAATTATCACAAAGAGTATAAGGCCCACATATTTTAAAATACTTTGTATCTGAGCCTTACAGAGAAAGTTTTCTGTTTCTGGTCTATACATAAGAAAGTGTTAAAGAACATATGCATAATGCAGATTAAATTTAAGTGTGTTGTGTGTACAGGTGTTATAGTGAAGACCACAAGAATTTGAGAAAATATTCTTCTAGTATTTGTAAACTATTATCTGAGTCAGCAAAAAAGTTGCTAACATGATTGACAAATGTGTGAAGTTCTGACATATATCTTTGTCATTTTTATTGTTCTCAAAAACATTAACAAAAATGTCACCCAACAACCATATTGGAATTACACTCATTTGTCAATCTCAAATATAGATTAGCTATGGATACAAGAGTTTGGCAAAAATCAACAAAATCTATCTGTGAGAATCAATTGGCTAGATGGAATTTTCAATTAAGAATATTATATGTTTTATTATTATTTGTAAATTGTATCATATATTTTTTATCTCAGTAAAATTTAAAATAAAGTTATGGGGGAGGAGTTAAGATGGTGGAGGAGTAGGGGTCCCCTTTTACAGCTGGTCTCCTGAGTCGAGCTGGATAGGTACCAGACCATCCTGAACACCCTCGGAATCAGCGTGAGATATTAGGAAGATACATCTGGATCTCTACAAATGAACATCTCCAGCTATGAGTATTGAGGTCCGAAGCGGGGAGCTGTGAATCTGCGCACAGATATCGGAAGATAAATGGAAGGGGGAGGGAGCCTCTGCGCTAGGGTGCCGGGAAGCGGTAGCCACCTGCACGGGGGAGTGGGCTGACTCGCGGACCGGCACCCGCTAGAGCAGACTGAGACCATGAGCCTTGGAAACATGCGCGGCCAGTCTGAAAACCGGAGCTCCGGAGTGCGCGCGAACCACACTGAAACGGAACTCCGGAGCGCGCGGGGTTGGCTGGCGTCTGGCGGTGTTAGAAACACAAAGGCAGAGACGCACCGGCCCTGGAAGTGAGGGCTGGGACGCCGGGTGTGGGGCGCACATCCCTGGGACGCTGCAGGGTTAAGCAGCACCAACAGAAACAGAGTTAAAGTGGCCAGAGGAAAGCGGTCTGCGATCCCTCTGTTCTGAGACAGAGGCTAAGATTTGGCCACTGCTGCTCTGATTCTCAGAAGAGGCACAGCAAACCGCCAGGGAAAGCCGCCAGAGAACAAAAGCCTGGAAATACCAGCTCACATTGTGCCCATCCCCATCCCCCCTCGCAGGGGACACGGAGACTCTACCCAAACAAGGTTGCCTGAGTATCGGCGTGGCAGGCCCCTCCCCCAGAAGGCAGGCTGAAAAATCAAGAAGCCCACATCCCTAAGATCCCTATAAAGCAAGTGCACACTGCCTGGGTCCTGGTCAATAATTTGGGCTCTGGACAACCCCGCAACCTCTCCTCATCAGAATGACGAGAAGGAGAAATCCTCCCCAGCAAAGAAAAGACAATGAGTCTGTGGCCTCTGCCACAGAACTGATGGATATGGATATAACCAAATTATCAGAAATGGAGTTCACAGTAACAATGGTCAAGATGATGTGTAGACTTGAAAAAAGTATTAATGAAAATGTTAACGAGAGTATAGAATCTCTAAGGGCAGAAATGAGAGCGAATCTGGCAGAAATTTAAAATGCTATGAATCAGGGGCACCTGGGTGGCTCAGTCGTTGAGTGTCTGCCTTTGGCTTGGGCTGTGATCCCAGGGTTCTGGGATCGAGCCCCACATTGGGCTCCCTGCTCCACTGGGAAGCCTGCTTCTTCCTCTCCCACTCCCCCTGCTTGTGTTCTCTCCCTTGCTGGCTGTCTCTCTCTGTCAAATAAATAAATAAATAATAAACAAATAAAATCTTAAAATGCTATGAATCAAATGCAGTCAAAACTAGATGCACTGACGGCCAGGGTAAATGAGGCAGAACGAATTAGCGAATTGGAGGATGGGATGGTAGAAGAGAAAGCTAAAAGAGAAACTTGCCTCAAAAAAATCCAATCTCAAGAGTGTAGGTTACGGGAGATTACTGCCTCAATGAAACGTTCCAATCTTAGAATTATCAGCATCCCCGAGGGGGTGGAGAAGAAGAGAGGTCTAGAAGAGATATTTGAACAAATTGTAGCTGAAAACTTCCCTAATCTAGCAAAAGAAACAAGCATTCGTGTCCAAGAGGCAGAGAGGACCCCTCCCAAGCTCAACCACAACAAACCTACGCCACTTCATGTCATAGTACAAATCGCAAATATTAGATCCAAGGATACAGTATTGAAAGTGGCCAGGGCAAAGAAATTTCTCACATATCAAGGCAAAAGTATCAGGATTACATCAGACCTGTCTACACAGACCTGGAATGAGAGAAAGAGTTGTGTGTGTGTGGGGGGGCATTTTTAAAGCTCTTTCAGAGAAAAACATGCAGCCAAGGATCCTTTATCCAGCAAGGCTGTCATTCAGAATTGATGGAGAGATAAGGGCCTTCCAAAATCGCCAGTCACTGACCAATTTCGTAACCACAAAACCAGCCTTACAGGAGATATTAAGGGTGGTTCTATAAAAGTAAAAAGACCCCAAGAGTGATACAGAGCAGAAAGTCACAATCTAGAGAAACAAAGACTTTACAGGCAACGTGACATCATTAAAATCATATCTCTCAATAATCACTCTCAATGTGAACGGCTGAAATGCTCCCATAAAACGCCACAGTGTTGCAGATTGGATAAAAAGACATGACCCATCCGTTTGCTGTCTACAAGAGACTCATTTTGAACCTAAAGATACATCCAGACTGAAAGTAAAGGGATGGAAAACCATCTTTCATACCAATGGACCTCAAAAGTAAGCTGGGGTAGCAATTCTTATATCAGACAGATTGGATTTTAAACTAAGGACTGTAGTTAAATATACAGAAGGGCACTATATTATTTTTAAAGGATGTATCCAACAAGTGGATATGACAGTTATAAATATCTATGCCCCCAACAGGGGAGCAGCAAGATATACAAGCCAACTCTTAACCAGAATAAAGAGACATATAGATTAAAATACATTAATAGTAGGGGACCTCAACACTCCACCATCAGCAATAGATAGATCACCTAAGCAGAAAATCAACAAAGAAACAAGAGCTTTGAATGCCATACTAGACCAGACGGACCTCATAGATGTATATAGAACAGTACACCCCAGAACAAAAGAATACTCATTCTATTCAAATGCACATGGAACATTCTCCAGAAGAGATCATGTGCTGGGTTACAAAACAGGTCTCAAACGATACCAAAAGACTGAAATTATTCCCTGCATATTCTCAGACCACAGTGCTTTGAAATTGGAACTCAATCACAAGGAAAAATTTGGAAGAAACTCAAACACTTGGAGACTAAGAACCATCCTGCTCAGGAATGACTCGATAAACCAGGAAATCAAAAATCAAATTAAACAATTTATGGAGACCAATGAGAATGAAAACACAATGGTCCAAAACCTATGGGATACTGCAAAGGCAGTCCTAAGCAGGAAACACATAGCCATCCAAGCCTCACGCAAAAGAATAGAAAAATCTAAAATGCACTTTTTATATTCTCACCTCAAAAAGCTGGAACAGCAACAGAGGGACAGGCCTAATCCATGCACGAGGAAGCAGTTGACCAAAATTAGAGCTGAAATCAATCAAGCAGAAACCAGAAGTACAGTAGAGCAGATCAACAGGACTAGAAGCTGGTTCTTTGAGAGAATCAATAAAATTGACAGACCACTGGCAAGACTTATCCAAAAGAAAAGAGAAAGGACCCAGATTATTAAAATTATGAATGAAAAAGGAGAGGTCACGACGAACACCATTGAAATTGGAAGGATTATTAGAAATTTTTATCAACAGCTATATGCCAATAAACTAAGCAATCTGGAAGAGATGGAATCCTTCCTGGAAACCTATAAACTACCAAGATTGAAACCGGAAGAAATTGATTCCTTAAACAGGCCAATTAATTATGAAGAAATTGAGTCAGTGATAAACAACCTTCCAAATAACAAAACTCCAGGCCCGGACGGTTTTCCTGGGGAATTCTACCAAACATTCAAAGAAGAAATAATGCCTATTCTCCTAAAGCTGTTTCAAAAAACAGAAACAGAAGGAAAGCTACCAAACTCATTCTCTGAGGCCAGTATTACCTTGATCCCCAAACCAGGGAAAGACCCCCATCAAAAAGGAGAATTACAGACCGATATCCCTGATGAATATGGATGCCAAAATTCTCAACAAGATCCTAGCTAATAAGATCCAATAGTACATTAAAAGGATTATCCATCATGACCAAGTGGGATTCATCCCTGGGATGCAAGGGTGGTTCAACATTCGTAAATCTATCAGTGTGATAGATTATATCAACAAGAAAAGAGCCAAGAATCATATGATCCTCTCAATAGATGCAGAAAAAGCATTTGATAAAATACAGCATTCTTTCCTGATTAAAACCCTTTGGAGTGTAGGGATAGAGGGTACATTCCTCAATCTCATAAAAACCACCTATGAAAAGCCTACAGCAAATATCATTCTCAATGGGGAGAAGCTGGAAGCCTTGCCCTTAAGATCAGGAACATGACAAAGATGCCTGCTCTCGCCATTATTATTCAACATAGTACTAGAAGTCCTTGCAACAGCAATCAGACAACAAAAAGGGATAAAAGGCATCCAAATTGGCAAAGAAGAAGTTAAACTGTCTCTCTCTGCAGATGATGTAATACTCTATATGGAAAACCCAAAAGACGGATAGAGGGTACATTCCTCAATCTCATAAAAACCATCTATGAAAAGCCTACAGCAAATATCATTCTCAATGGGGAAAAGCTGGAAGCCTTTCCCTTAAGATCAGGAACACGACAAGGATGCCCACTCTCGCCACTATTATTCAACATAGTACTAGAAGTCCTTGCAACAGCAATCAGACAACAAAGAGGGATAAAAGGTATCCAAATTGGCAAAGAAGAAGTCAAACTGTCTCTCTTCGCAGATGACATGATACTCTATATGGAAAACCCAAAAGACTCCACCCCCAAACTTCCTGAAGTTATAGAGCAATTCAGTAATGTGGCGGGATACAAAATCAATGCTCAGAAATCAGTTGCATTTCTATACACGAATAATGAGACTGAAGAAAGAGAAATTAGGGAATCCATTCCATTTACAATAGCACCAAAAATCGTACGTTATCTTGGAATTAACTTAACCAGAGACGTAAAGGATCTATATTCTAGAAACTACAAATCACTCTTGAAAGACATTGAAGAAGACACAAAAAGATGGAAAAATATTCCATGCTCATGGATTGGAAGAATAAACATAGTTAAAATGTCCATGCTACCCAGAGCAATCTATACTTTCAATGCTATCCCGATCAAAATACCAATGACATTTTTCAAAGAACTGGAACAAACAGCCCTTAAATTTGTGTGGAACCAGAAAAGGCCCTGAATCGCCAAGGAATTGTTGAAAAGGAAAAACAAAACCTGGGGCATCACAATGCTGCATTTCAAGCTGTACTACAAAGCTGTGATCGCAAAGACAGCATGGTACTGGGACAAAAACAGACACATAGACCAATGGAACAGAATAGAGAACCCAGAAATGGACCCTCGGCTCCTTGGGCAACTAATCTTTGATAAAGCAGGAAAAAACATCTAGTGAAAAAAAGACAGTCGCTTCAATAAATGGTGCTGGGAAAATTGGACAGCTACATGCAAAAGAATGAAACTTGACCACTCTCTCACACCATACACAAAGATAATCTCCAAATGGATGAAAGAGTACAATGTGAGACAGGAATCCATCAAAATCCTAGAGGAGAGCATAGGCAGCAACCTCTATGACATCGGCCACAGCAACCTTTTTCATGACACATCTCCAAAGGCAAGAGAAACAGAAGAATAAATGAACTTGAGGGGCTTCATCAAGATAAAAAGCTTCTGCACAGCCAAGTAAACAATCAAAAAAACTAAGAGGCAGCCTACGGAATGGGAGGATACATTTGTAAATGACACTACAGATAAAAGACTGGTATCCAAGATCTACAAAGAACTTGTCTAACTCAATACGCAAGAAACAAATAAACAAATCATAAAATGGGCAGAAGATATGAACAGACACTTTTCCAATGAAGACATACAAAATGGCTAACAGACACATGAAAAAATGTTCAAAATTATTAGCCATCAGGGAAATTCAAATCAAAACCACACTGAGATACCACCTTACGCCAGTTAGAATGGCAAAAACAGACAAGGCAAGAAACAACAATTGTTGGAGAGGATGTGGAGAAAGGGGATCCCTCCTACATTATTGGTGGGAACTCTGGAAAACAATGTGTAGGTCCCTTAAAAAGTTAAAAATTGAGCTCCCCTATGACCCAGCCATTGCACTACTGGGTATTTACTGCAAAGATATAGACGTAGTGAAGAGAAGGGCCATATGTACCCCAATGTTCATAGCAGTATTGTCCACAATAGCTACATCGTGGAAGGAGCTGAGATGCCCTTCAACGGATGACTGGATTAAGAAGATGTGGTCCAGGGGCGCTTGGGTGGCACAGTGGTTAAGCGTCTGCCTTCGGCTCAGGGCATGATCCCAGCATTATGGGATCGAGCCCCACATCAGGCTCCTCTGCTATGAGCCTGCTTCTTCCTCTCCCACTGCTCCTGCTTGTGTTCCCTCTCTCGCTGACTGTCTCTATCCTGTCGAATAAATAAATAAAGTCTTTAAAAAAAAAAAAGATGTGGTCCATATATACAATGGAATATTACTCAGCTGTGAAAAAGAACGATTTCTCAACATTTGCTGCAACATGGATGGCACTGGAGGAGATAATGCTAAGTGAAATAAGTGAAGAAGAGAAAGACAATTATTATATGGTTTCACTCATTTATGGAACATAAGAAGTAGGAAGATCGGTAGGAGAAGAATGGGATAAAGAAAGGGGGGGTAATCAGAAGGGGGAATGAAGCATGAGAGACTATAGACTCTGGGAAACAAACTGAGGCTTCAGAGGGGAGGGGTGGGGGAAGGGGATAGGCTGGTGATGGGGAGTAAGGACGGCACGTATTGCATGGTGCACTGGGTGTTATACACAACTAATGAATCATGGAACTTTACATCAGAAACCAGGGATGTACTGTATGGTGACTAACATAATATAATAAAAATATTATTTTAAAAAAATAATTATGTATATATACACATGCATTACTTTTCATACAGAGAGCATATTTTTAAGCATTTCCCAGAACAGCCACGTACAGCAGTTTCAGAAGCAATGGAGTACTGGAGGAAGTTAGAAGCAGAAAAGATCATTACATTTAATAAGTACTTAATGACGTAGAGTATATTTGTCATTCAGAAAACTATGAGTCACTTAAAAAATCCTCAGAGTATTTAATTACAAATTTTATTGCTTTTTTTCTTTATTCATTTAGCAAATATTTAATTGGTTATCTGCTCTATACTAAGCATTGTGGTGTGATTGATACACTTTGAGGAATTAAAACAGCTTTTTTGTGAAGTTTATAATCTGATGTAGAATGCAGGTGATAAAGGCGTAAACATATAAACAAGAATATAATTACAAAATTATATAAACAGACTATAGAGTTAGTGAATAATAGAAATGAGATGGCATTGACCTTCTTAAGCAGTACGTTCAGGAGAAGGTCTCTGAGGAAGTGCTGTTTCGGCTGAGGCAGAGACTGGGCTGGGAAGATTGTACCTGGCGAGGGAAGAGACTGTACAAATATCCTGAAGACTTAACTTAAAAAAAATTTTTTTTTACTCCCTTGCAATAAAAAGGTAATCACTTTCAATTGCTTCATTAATTATAAAAGAAACCAAATTTTTAATAATATTACTTGGGATATAGGTAGTTACTTTCCTCTAAAAACCTCATAGTTAATCATGTGTGGAAGTTAATTTCCCAGGTTTCTTTTTAAAGCTAGTGTGGAATTCTCTGTATGTTTACATATGACCTTCATTAAAGCTAAGAATTTCTTCATTTAGATTTTGGCTTTATTTGATGCTAATATGTTACGTCAGGTTGTTTCTCATTACTTTATGTCAAAGAAGGATAATTATTTTTCTTTCTTATGTGTTCCTGATTCTCTAAACCATACTTAGGCTGAGACAGAGAAGCATTCGCACTCTTATCCAATTTGATTTTTTTCCTAATTCACCAGGCCTCAGAGCTAGTATATGATCTATGGTTTCATGAAAACCCCGGGTATGTTCAGCATTACAGTGGAAATCTACCTTGTGAGAAAAGATTAATTACATTTTTTCATCTTCCTTCATTCTTTTTGCTACATGGTTATTTTTAAACAAAAGACTGTGTCAGCTATAATAAGTTCTTCAAGTGATAAAGATTAGAGCTAATATTTGTGAATATTTTAAAGTGTTGACTGAAATATCCTCCTTACCATCACTTACTTCCTTCTTTGCCTGACTTCATTCCCCTGCACTTAAACTTCTTTGATTTTCTTTTCTTGGGCCTTGGGACCTTTCATTCCAGGGCAGGCATCCAGAAGTTGATCATTGAATGTTATCATTGTAGGATTGGAAGAAAAAAAGAAAGGCAGCAAATCCTTGGCTTTTAAGCTCAAAAGCTTCACATCCTATACAAGGAGGAAGTATTTAGGAAGAATATTTGTTATCCAGTTCAGAAGTCCCCCGACTCCTGCCAGAGCTCCTCTGAACTGTAGAAGGGAATAGAACAGAAGAGAATGGAAGCTGGGGGTTACAACTTCTTTTATAGAATTTGTCTTTTACTTTGAATTAAACAGGATGCTGTACAAGTGTTGAGGAGTAAAACAGTCCTTTGCCTTTTCAAAGTATCATTCTGCCAACTGTGGTAAATACAGACTGAGGGGGCAAGGATAGTCACAATGAGAGCAGTTAGGAAGCTATTGCTGTAATCCAGGCAAGGGATGATAGTTGAGCACAAGTGATTGGATTCTCAATGTATTTTAAAGGTGGAGGATTTCCAACAGGATTTCCTACTGGACTGGATGAAGGATATGAGAGAAAGGGAGGAGCCAACCTACTCAGATGGGGTTGGAGGATGATCAGGGGATTGATCTTTGATATATGATATATTAAATTTGAAATGTTTATCAGACAGCCAACTGGAATTTGAGCATAGAGTTAGCTATGTGAGTCTGGAAGGACCTTGAGTAGAGATATTAATTAAGGAGCTTTCAACATAGAGGTAATATTTAAAGTCATGAGGCTGAATTGAAAGCTGGTTCCCCAATAATATGTTTGAATAATCTAACAGATCTCCATCTTGCAAATAACAACCATAAATTCTAAATAAAATACCAAAAGCAACTACTACAAAGGCTCTGAGGAGTTAACAAACCAGGCAGGTTATGAAGGAAAATTGAAACTTGTAAGAAGTAATGGTATTGGGTGAGTTTCCTCATTTTTACAGCTTTTAGCTTGAGTACCATCTTTAGTGGTTTCTGCAAGGACTGTTTTAAGGTGCAGTAGAAAACCTCAAGTTTTTCTGGCCTGAAGAATCAGATGACAGAGTTTGGGGCAATCACAGAGAGTAAGAAGTGAATGAGGAAACAGAGCCAGAAAAGGGGAGCTAGGCCTACTCCCTGTGTATAAACTCTATGAAATCTCTGGCTGCCACTTGAACCACATATGTTTGAAAAAGATTTCGGCTAAAGACAAAAGAAATGAACTGACATTTGAGCTACCTCGGTGAGATAGTTTGTAGTTTGAATCCAATTAAATTAACTTTCTGATGAAAAAATTTTTCTACTTTTTGGAGGAATAAAATATAGAGTTTATGCAAAATAGCATTTACAATACCCTAAGTGCGATTTGAAATTATTCAATGTATGAAGAATCAGGAAAATGTGACTATTTTAAAGAGAAATAACAATCAGTGGAGGCCAGTTCAGATAATGAAGATACTGGAATTAATAAGCAAGGATTTTAAAGTAGCTATTTTAACTGTACTCAGTGAGGTAAAGTAAAGATGCTTATAACGGATGAAAATTTAGGAAATCTTAGTCGAAAAACAAAAAACATAGAGAATCCAGTGAAAATTCTAGAACTGAAAAAGTGTTTCTGAATTAAAGAATTCCCTGGATGTGCTTAACAGCAGAATGGAGATGACAAAGGAAAGAGTCCATGAACTTGAAGAAAAATCACTAGAAATTATTCCATCTGAAAAAGCAAAATAATAAAGATCAGAAATTTTAACAGAGATTTAAGCATCTGTGGGCAATAGCAAAAGTCTAACACAATTGTAACTGGAGCCCAGAAGAGAGGAAAGAGAATGGGCCAGAAAAAGTATTTGAAGAGTAAAATGGCTGAAAGTTTCTCCAATTTGGTGAAATATACAGTACTACAGATTCAAGAAGCTAAGCAAAGCCAGATCAAGGTAAATATAAATCAAACTATGGTCATCATTGTCAAACATCTGAAAAACAAAGGTAAAGAGATTATCTTGAAAAGAGCAATAGAAAAATGACTCATTAGCTACAGGGTAGTAATGATTTATAAAACCACAAATTTCTGATCGGAAACTATAGACACCATAAAGTGATGGAACAATGTCCTTAAACTACTAACATGAAGTCCTGGAACTACGTAGGATCACTAAGGAAGTAGATAGAGAAGAGGAAGCAAGAAAGTAATAAAGTGTTAAGAAAGAAGGAAAACTAAGTGGGAAATATCCTGGAAAATGTTTTGAGAATGAGGCTGTAGTCAACTGTGTCAAATGCTCTATTATGTCAAGGGCAGAGAATGACCATTGGATTGAACCAACAAGGATGTCAGTAATAATTTTGACAGGAATAATTTTGGTAGAATAGTGAACTTAAGGCTTGATTGGAGTGGGTCTAAGAGAATGAGAGGAAAGAAATTGAAAATTATAAGTAAAGGCAACTTTCAAAGAGTTTTGCTGCATAAGAAATGGAGTAGTAGTTAATGTGGAGACTGGGGTCAAGGGAAGGTTTTGTTTTGTTTTGTTACATGTTAATTAGAATAATCCAGCAAAAAGCAAAACAAAAGTGATAATTTTGATAAGAAGGGAAAGAACTGTGCAGTGTTATCAGGTCTGTAGAAAAAAAATAGCCAGTTGAGTTAGAATAAAAATCATGCACATAAATATATGACTTATTCTCTTATCCCCTCCATCTTGGGCAAAGCTTGTTGCTCCCCAGGCTTTACTATTTACAGTTTAATCATTTGTTAGTGCAAATATTTGAAAAGTATGTCTACTAAAAATTATGTAAAATTCTATGATTTTATAAAATAGTAACTTTGATTTCTTTGTGTTTTTAATTATGGACATTCCCCAAAATATGAGCAGTATATATTTCACAAATTGTTTTTTAAGTGATTTTAAAACTCTGAATATATTTTTGTAATAACATTGATGTTATACGAGATAGTTTATCCTGAGCAGTCTACAAAATCTTATAAAATAGCTGAATTGTAATACTCATTATCTGAGAAGTCTCAGCTATTCAGATTTTTATATCTATGGAAAAACTTATTCTAGTTTTCAACTCAAGATTCTGGAACACATCTTCCATTGTGAAGTGGGCTTAAAGGTGGGAGTGGAAACACAGCCTCCTAGTCACACTCCCCACCTTCATCTTCCAGCAGTGAGGGTAAGCCATCGAAGTTCTCATGGCACTAAGGATTCAAGCAATGGGGTAATGGAGATCCTGGACATTTATTTTCTCACCAGTGAAAATTAATGAAGAGCCAGGAGTTACTACAGCAATAGTGATGAGAAGGAAGTTTTAGCAGCTTGAGTGTGTTGGTGAGTTCTTGGTTATGTGGCTATTTATACCATATATATAAGGGCGTGTTAAAGTCTTTGTGTGGCACTGTGTGTGTGTGTCACACGCACGCATGTATGCTATTATTCTCTGTATACTGAAGTCCTGTTGACCTGAAAACCCAACATGTAAAAAATGTCAGTGAATAAACTTTTGTTCCCATCTTTGCTTTTATGATTAAGAGAGAAATGTTCATTAAGTAAACTAAAAGCAGATTTATTCCCACATATATTTTGAAGTGTATACAGGAAAACTCCATTTCCTATGCATTCTGCACCTATGAGATTATGCAATGATAATGATACATGTGTTTAATGATGATGCTCAGAGCAGGGAAAAAATCCTGAAGGGAATTCTGACTCATCCATAGTTGAATTATTTTCAGCATAGATTCAGTACTCCTGTAAATCTTTGAACATTGATAAGCCATATAATTCTTGGGTAAAGGAATATTAACTAGAACAGCTCCCAGCTACAGGGGTGAAAACTTAAGGTTGTATCCTTAAGTGGAGAGACACTTTATTTAGACCTATTGAAGTAATTTTTTTTAAACTTTTCTTTTTGATCTTCTGGGTCATCATTATAACTGTCTCCATTAACTATTTTCTGCCTGTCTTGAAATGTAAAGCTGATAGTTTTAGATATACTTTGGACTTTAAGAAGGTGTATTTGCCTATTTGTGAGGACGCCAAATGACTTGAAACTTGCTGGTTGGGATATATGTATATATATCTACATATAGACACACACACACACACACACACACACCCTCAAATGCACTAGAGGAGCACTTGAGTTCAAAAGGTTTAGAGTCATTGTAATTACGATTCACTGAGAGTAAGAATTATAGCTAAGTAATTTTCTTGTTTCAAAAGAAATGGGTACACAGATGTATATTCTGAATACTTACAGAGTCTTAATTGCCTGCCACGAGGTAGTATTTAGGAGCGTGATTAAATGGGTTAAGACATCTGGAGAAAGGAAACTTCTAAGTAAGAGGCGATGTACTGGTTAATGCTGCTTCTGAGATTGAATTTAAGATTTATAGCATTCCCCATTTTTAAAAAAGGTTGTATATGGTTTGTATACACATTGTTAGAAACTGAATTGTTCACAAATGATATATTTTATGCTGATTCATTGGCATTGTTTCTAAAATAGTATTTGCTATGTCAAATCTTTATTTTCAAAAACTGCACAGACATTTTTAAATTCCAAGATCTCTTCTCTATAATCTTGTTCTTCTAAGATATCACTGGTGCTGTGATCAGGAGCTATTTGTTCAATCATGACCTGTGGGGCTTTCATAACCTCTTATAAACTTAAGTGCCAATCACCAGGCTGGATATAATTACGTTTTGGTGATTTCTTTGAGCTTTGAAGGCTAATGGATAGCCTCAAGTATTTAAATAACTGCTTGAACTTTCTTAATTGATACAAACTGTCTGTAATAATTCCACTTTGTCTAGTATGCCACCTGAACAGCTTTATCTTAGGTTTATATATTTAATTGATAGTATTCAATGATACATGATATTTATATGAACCTTTGTCATATTGAACTCTATATGAGATAATCATTCTAAGTTATATTTTAAAGCTGTGTATCAACTTCAGAAACTAAAACTCAGGAATCAGTGTTTGTATGCTAGATCAGCAAATTTAATATTTCATATCAGTTTTGTTAGCGTTTGTAAATATACTAAAACACAAATGGTTTTTCCTATTTTTTTCACATTGCAAATTTATGCGGACACATATTTATGTTTCAATTAAAAAAAAGTAGCCATGTTAATCTTATGAAAACCTTACCAAATGATCTAATATCTAATTATAATGAATAATTATTTGAAGACTTTTAATTTTCATTGAAGGGTTTTATTGATTTTCTACATTAAAAATAATCAAGATGTATTTGGAGGAATAATTGGGTTCATAGCTTATTTTCCTTTAAAAAATCACCTCATGTAATGTACAGTATATATTGATCAGAATATATAATATAGATTGTTACAACAGAAATTGTGAAAATAAAAGGCATTATAAATAAGAAAACATTTTTTGGAATTTCTCATTAAGAATTAACTTTAGCATCTTGGGTTTGCAGCTAGATATTTCTGAGTCTGAATCCTTGTTTTGCAGTGTGACTGCCATGTGACATTTGGCAAGTTATGACACTTTTATGAATAGCTGTTTGCTTATCTATAAGATGGGAAATAATTATGAAGACTACACTAATTATCTCAAATACTCAACCCCTCTTGATATTTCATGGGCAGTCAATAAATGCTACCTTATTTTCATTAACATAACTATTATTGTCATTATCATAAGAAATGCCTTGTTACTTTTTAGTTTCATCTTGATTATAACCAGAAATTATGGTCTGGTTTGGCTTAAGATGACCTTGAATTATTTCCAAAAACAAAGTAAGGCCCGGAAGTATTAAGATATGTTACCATTAATGTTATTTATAAGAATATTTCAGAAAATCTGAAGGCAATTCATCTTTCTGAAAAATAACTATTTGAGGCAGGTACCATTTTTGAATGTATACATTTTGGTATGTTTGAAAACAATGGCGATGTTCTAGAATTATATATTGCATATTTTTATTCATTGTATTCTGTCTCTTAATGAGTACATTATGTAAAATCATGTAAGTCATTAAATAGGTATTATTAAATATAAGTCACGAAACTTAGATCATTCTCAGATTGCCTGCCTGTATACTAGCCAAGCAAGTTTTGGTGTTAGTATTGTTTGATAGTTTTTATTTGAAGAGATGTGGTGTGTGTGTGTATATTTATATGTGTGTCTTTTTTTTTTTTTGAACATGAGCAACTAATATACCATAGTAAAAAAATCTTTGAAATAAATCTTTGCTACAGTGTGTTATAGATATATGATTTGAGGGTTCTGTGTGACTACTAAGAAATCCTTTAGAATTGGGAAGCATACCTTATACTCAGAAATTTTTTATTAAGGGGCGCCTGGGTGGCACAGCAGTTAAGCGTCTGCCTTCGGCTCAGGGCGTGATCCCGGTGTTGTGGGATCGAGCCCCACATCAGGCTCCTCCGCTATGAGCATGCTTCTTCCTCTCCCACTGCCCCTGCTTGTGTTCCCTCTCTCGCTGGCTGTCTCTATCTCTGTCAAATAAATAAATAAAATCTTTAAAAAAAATTTTTTTTTATTAAAAAATGAATTTTTTTAAAAAGCAAATAGAGTCATTTGCATGTATCTTCCCCCATTGTTAGAAAATAAAAAGAGTAAGAGTCATGGTTTAAAAAAAAACAAACTGTATATAAATGACCCTGCTACATCCATTAGTTCTTGGATACAGGTTGATTAACTTTGCAAGTTGATAATTTTGGTGTGTATTATTTCCATCCAGGAATTGATGGATATAGAATAGCCATTTATGTGAAATTTTCTTTTCTACTGGTAGCCATTAGTCACTATGAACTATGAACATTAGTCACACGGAACTATGAACATTTGAAGTTTGGCTTGCGTGACTGAGAAATAGAATTACAAATTTTATTTACTATTTATTTATATTTACATTTGAACAGCCGCATGTGGCTAGGGGACGCTTTATCAGACAGCACAGTTCCAGATTCATGAGTAGTTTTCATATATGGTTTACATTTATGCCGTGGCTTACTGTTGACAATGCCCAGGGTACAAAGTGCCTCGGGGTGGCATATTCCTAAACCTATCTCTTCATCTTACAGACATGGCCCATGCAGAAGATTACAAAACAGCATAAAGGCAGAGATGAGACTCAGATCTCCAGATATACCCCAGTCTCAGAATACCCAACAGAACTTAATTTCTGATTTCCTTATGACAAGTGATAAACTTGGTAGATGGTGATAATGATCTTCAACAACCACAATAATTAAACTCTGTGTCCCGTTCTGTGGTGTGCTGATAAGAAATGAGAAAAAGGAGACAGAATAAAGGGAACATTTTAATAACTAGACTCTGCTTCTTATCTTTCCAGTGAGTCTGTTGACAGAAATGGCCATATTCTTAATAAGCATTATCCCTGGGCTTGGTTACAAATCATTAGCTGAGTTCATTATGTGAAAGTCACTAATTTGAGTAACACAATCCTATTTGGTAAAGAATGACATTGATGTATAAATCAAAGTGAGCAACTTTTCAGGATTTTCTGTTAATAAAATATAGACTATTTTAATAATAGTAAATTCTTGTTACAGTGAAGTATACAGGGTCAGTAATTTGGGGATCAAAGGGCCATTGCACATAAATTACTAAACAAATGCCGAAAGCCATCTAGAGACTGAGACAAGAATCTTTATGTCCACTTTTCAGTTATATACTAGCTTCTTGATATTTTGTTCTTTTGCTAGAACAGAATATCAAACACCTAGCATCTGAGAAGCAAATAACTGCAATGTGAACTTCAAAGTTACCTTACCTATGATGGAACACAGAAGAAATTGCCACATAGTTGTTTTCATTTTCCCAGTTTAGATTTCACAACGGATCTCCCAGGTCAATCGATCATTCCCTTCTATTAAGATTTGTTTATAGGAGGGTGCATAATAAGAAATTCTGATCCCTGGCATTTCAATAAGAATAATTTTGGCAGTGCTTTACATGATTAAATTTTTAAGATTTCATGACTTCTAGTCCCAAGTGCTAAAGATTTTTTGGTAGAATTTTTGTGGATACTAAAAATATTTCTGCTAGAAATTGAAACTAGGCTCAAGTTCTATTGAAAAGGTATTCTTGAAATTAGCAGTAGTAAACTGTTAACTATCTGTAGGGGTGGGCCCATCTTATGTTAAAAACGGGTTATAATATTCTGGTGATACATATGAAGTAATTCCTGTCACCAGTAAAATTTTGTTTGTGGAAAGGGAAAATGCTCTGAGCTTTAAATGTTTATATATTTTGAACTTGCCATGAAGGCATGTGCTTTTTATTTCCTTGAGACATTGTTTTAAAATCCTCTGTTTAAAAATGTTCTTCTCTGAGCTTTAGTAATAATTATAGGTTCATATAGAGCAGCTCATCAAATCTTGGGCAGAAAAGAACAGAAATAATAGCAAGAGAGTTTCCGAGTTTGGAAGAACTGAGCCCAAAACTGAGTTTAAAGTTAAATAAATGTCCAATTTGGATATCTTTGGACTTGATATTCTAATTCCTTTCTTGTTATGCAACTGTTTTATCTTTGTAGGTAACCTATGAATATAAAACTGACTGACACTCATTTAATTTTGTTGTCTCCTCTTCTATTGAAGAGGTCCCTGTTTAGAACTACAGGATATAAGGGCAAGCATACTCATTACTCCTAATAAATTAATAATGAAGAGAGAGCTATCATTACTACATTGTAAATTATACAGTAAGTCTTAGGCGATTTATTTAGTAGCTTAAACACCTAGGAAATTTCACTTGTTGGCAGCAGTTGGAAATGCATATTAATTGCATGCTCTGTCCCACATCTGAAATAAAAGGAGAAAGTCAGGAATAGATTAATTCTGGTTTCCTTTTGAATATCATATTTTAATTTCTTTTATGTTTCTTTAATCTTTTTAGCAGTGCTTAAGGATTTGGAAGATGTTGATTAAAGCGTTTCCTCTGATTAATTATATTTTGGCTTTCAACTGTTTTATTTTATTTTAAAATGAAGTGCACACACATTGTCTGGATTATATGAGCATCTGCTCTTCCCAGTCTCTGCAAATATTTATATAAATCTTACTGCCACCCTGTTCCCTCCAAGTTCTCACTGCTTAGCTAATCCTGATTGCATCTCCTCATTAAGCCATCTTCAGGATATGGAAACATAAATAAAACAGACTAACAGCCTGCATTTCAGGGATATTTGTGTGCATGGCTTACCATTTAACTCATGTTATTAAATTCTCAGAATTCATTCTGAAATTATAGGGTTTCCTTTACCTCTGCTTTCTCTATTTATACATCTGATTATTATTAACCCAAGAACTATTTTGGTCATAATGACTAGGACTTTACAGAAAAGATATATGATTTTTTTTTGATTTTTTAAATAAGGTTTATGAGGTTAATATGACTGGAAATTTAGAAGTTAGTAGGTGGCTTAAAGGTGATGCATAA
Source organism: Ursus maritimus (assembly GCF_017311325.1). NCBI lineage: Eukaryota > Metazoa > Chordata > Mammalia > Carnivora > Ursidae > Ursus > Ursus maritimus. The sequence continues at coordinate 38,688,786 of NW_024426552.1, forward strand.
ATGTTGAATATCTCCTGGTTTTTTCCCCCCTTTAACTATCCTTCCCGTTTGTTTCTTTCTTTGTTATTTATCTATGGGTTCAGAGAATAAAAAATAGTACCGCACCACAGGGATGGAATGCTAGTACTTACTATAAAGATTGTCCTTCACCTGGGTTTCCTTAACTAATTATGGCTTTCATTTGGGGACAGTACTTTAATCTGGGGTCTTAGCTTTATTTCATGCTTTGATACCGAATGAGAGACATCTATTCGACTTCATTTTACAAATTGTCCTTTGACCATGTAGTTTCTGTAGACAGAATGATTTTTTTTGATAGTAAATTTCTAAGACTGAGAATTTCTGTTCTTGCAGCTTTATGTAATTATGTTCAAAGGGGTTTGAATTAAAATGGAACAGATGTGTCCATCTTTAATTATGGTGTAACAAATTGTGTTACTCTAAGGCTTTATTAAGTGAAACGCTCATCTTTATGTAATAATGGGTCAGACAGTTTCTGAATGATATCAGTGAACACTGTGTATTGCCTATTTCACTTAGACTTCAAAAGGACAGTTAAAACTCAGAGGCTCTGCATATAGAATCAGAAGACAGTATAGAAAATAGGCATAATTTGTTATTTCAAGTTAAGTGAAAACAATTGTTAGAAACATATGAATTTTAATGTCATCTAAAGAAGACCAAAAACGTAACATTTGACATGATAGATATATCTAAAGGGTAATGGAAATATTCAACTCTGTATTGGAAAATGTAATTTTTAGGTTTCCTGAAAACTCTTTTGTATTCTTTTGTGTAGATACTCTCTTACAAATAAGTAGCCAGGATTTTTTTGTGGCGGTGGGGGGAGGGGGAAGAACCACTTCTAAGTCAGTACAATAAAGTCTTTTTTAGAACTAGCTGGCAGCTACTTAGAGAACCAAAAATTAGCAAAAAGAATATGGGTAGGCACAAATCCTGTGATGCGAATCCCATCCCAATGTTTCCATTTCTGTCATTAGTACCACAATCCTTTTATGCTTCGGGGCATTTTCAACTCCTTATACTTTTTCCATTCCCCTAACCCAATCTGTCACCAATTATTAATTTTATTTTTTATTTTTTATTTTTTTACATACTCTCTCTGCTCCATGTATCATCACCACTGTTATCCAGGCTGCATTACCTCATACCCAGATTATTGCAATTGTTTCCTAATACATTTTCTTGACCCTTCTTTCCCCTTTCCATTCTCTTCTTCAATTCATTGCCAATCTAATATAAAATAATAATGCTATTATGACACATTATTTCCAAAAATATTGTGATAGATATAAATTATCTATTATACAAAGCCACACTTTTAGGTCTGGTCTTCAGGATCACCCATAATCTCTAAGCACCTTCTTACTACTCCTCAGTAAAGGTGGTGATAGGATCTTGCTTTCATAATGTCTTTCAGTAACTAAACCCAGCCTCCACCAGCCAGGGTTGTTTATTTCATGTCAGAATACACACCTTTATTGTCACCTACATGCTCTTTGTTCAGCCTAGGATACTCTGGTGGCTTTCTCACTAAACACTTTCTTAAAAGCCAGATTCATCACGATTTTTTTTTCCTTTTCTCACTTTTCCCTGTCTCTGAGTTGTCAATTCAGTTTGACTCATACCCTGTGTTCTGAACTAGTTTTGAGTTTTCATAAAGATCTTAATCTTGTGAAATAAGGTCTAATTCACATAGTGACTCAATGAAAAGTATACATTGGTTGATCAGTTGGCATGCCTTCTTTGAGGGATTCATTGCTAAGACTGTGTTTAATGGGATGGATGGGCAAAAACAGGAGATGAGTTAAAGAAAAAATTTGGGAAATGAATATTTTATTTTATTGCAATGTCTATAAAATTGTTGGTCTTAAGGAAGCACATACACTAAATTCAAAGAGGAAAAAAAAATTGAGTAAACTTCACAGAGCTGTAGTAAACACCAGATGTTGAAAGAGGATCTTACCAGACTAGCCATCTTCATCTTTCATCTCTTAGAGACAAATTACAACAAAGAGCCAAGATAAACATTAAGAAACCATAGAGGACATTAAGTCAGAATTCAGAGCTACAGATTTCAAAACAGAAGACATACCCAGGGAACAATTACTAATGTGTCCCTTTTCAATTCAAGGCTGCTGCTCCATGTCCTGCTCCCATAAGGATCTTCTGGTCTCTGTCCTTTACTTCCCCTTCCTTCCCTTAGTAGACAGGCACATTCACATTTTCAGGATCCAAGGAAGGAAACAAAGCTTGATGTTTTGGGTCAATCAGGGCATCAGGATAGCTGATGCAGTTTGATACTTTGTCCTGTAAATCCTCAACACAAAACTCTGGATTCTTATTTAAGGACTAACAGCACCATTAACTCTGATGAATTAAAAATAAGTTAAGAGCTACAACTGAGTTACTTATCTAATATTAGAAAACAACTTTTGATCATTGGCTTCCCTTGGTTCACTAAGCATATCTCTATGACCTGTGCATATACAGTACAGGGTTTTTCTTATCCTTTAATAACTAATGGAAGCAACATAAATATCATTTATATTAAAAAGTATGGAGTAGAGTAAACTAAAAGTAATATACAAAAGTGAGACGCTACAAATGACTAACATCTTCTGACATCAGATGAATGAAGGGCAAAGTGGACGTGGCTTCAGAGATATTGATTTATTGTCTTTTATTTTTCTAATGTCAAAATTATTATAATGTTTATTATAGAAAATTTGGACAGAGAGAAAAAGACAAAATAAGAAACTTACCCTTACTCTTATTCTACCACCAAGTGAGAACCCCAGTCAATATATTGGTGATAATCTTACCAAGAGATAGCTTTGTGTAGATAGACATTTTCTATTCCAAAATGATATCACACTTATACTGTTTAATAAAACTTTTTACTTAACAGTATATAATCATTTTTCATGTCAGAATAATATTATACTAGAGATTTAATGACCAATTTAAAGCAACACTGAATGTAAGTAGTTCCCATTTGCCCTGTTAGAAGGCCAGTTTATTTATTATTTAGTTCAAAGACACTTAAAATGACATATTTTAGCAAATACTAAATTAATTTTAAAATGCCAATTTTTAAAAATCTTGTATTTCATGAAATGCCATTAATTTTTCATCACTGGAGACATTCTTTTGAGTCACCAGCTTTTTAGAGCCCATCATCTATACTTTGTTTATGATGCTGTTACTGGAAATTGTATCTCATGATATAAGTATTCATTTACATAACATTAAGACTTATAGTATTTTTGTTAATCTCCACAATATAATCATTTATCATATTGCTTTTAAAAGTGATCTTGTTGGGGCGCCTGGGTGGCTCAGTTTACGTTAAGTGTCTGCCTTCGGCTCAGGGCGTGATCCCGGTGTTCTGGGATCGAGCCCCGCATCAGGCTCCTGTGCTGGGAGCCTGCTGCTTCTTCTCCCACTCCCCCTGCTTGTCTCTCTCTCACTGGCTGTCTCTCTCACTGGCTGTCTCTGTGTCAAATAAATAAATAAAATCTTAAAAAAAAAATAAAAGTGATCTTGTTTACCACAATATCAACTCTTGGAATTATGTGGTTGGACTCTGGGAATAACTGTTAAATATGTTAATGTTCTATAATTCCATTTTTTGGTTTTAGTCATGTTGACTGACTGTCTATATCTGTCTCTCTATATTTATCTGTCTGTCCGTCATCATCTCTTTAAATATATACATTAACTAACATTGATGAAGGCAATTTTGGGCTAATGTCTTCTCCCAATTCCTGCAATGCTATTCAAGACAAAGAAATTAAGAAAGCACCGTTTGGAAATATTGATTTTAATCTGACTCATTTTTAGAGCGGGGCAGAGGGAAAGGGGGAGAGAGAATCCTAAGTAGGCTCCATGCCTAGTGCAGAGCCTCACTCGGGGCTCGATCTGATCTCATGACTCTCAGATCAGGGCCTGAGCCAAAATCAAGAGTTGGATGCTTACCTGTCTGAGCCACCCAGGTGCCCCTCATTTTTTCTGAGGGATCATTTTGAGGAAAAGAAATTTACCTCATATTGAGCATGTTGGTTGTAGGAAAGGGGATGGTAGGGGAATGTAGGAAATGTCTTTGAGGGGTTTTTTTGTTTAACACTTGATAAAAACTTCATACTCTACAAATAGGCAATCAGAACTTTTTTTTTTTAAAAGAGCATTGAATGGGAAGTTGATTTTGACATAGTCCTTCTATTTTGTAAATAAAGAAATGGTGGGACTAAGAGGATAAATGACCTTCCCGAGTTCCATAGACATTTATAGGGAGCGTTTAAATAAGGCAGTTCTCCAGAAAGGTAGTTTGTTGCTCTTTACTCAATACCATATTGAAAAGACCATATTGAAAAGTCTGCAGACTTTTGTGTAAAACTCAGGAAAAGGTAGCTCCTATTATTATTAATCATTGCTAATATTATATTTTCTAAATCTGTATTTGGTATAGAATGGTCCAACAATGCTGGGTGATGGCGATGTAACAGTAGAATGGGGAAGTATAGACTATAGTTCAAGCAGTCTGGCTGTGAATGATAGGGGCAAAGTGGGCATGCAGAGTGCAAAGGGTTTTTTGGTTTCTTTTAAATAGGAGAACCTTGAACAAATGTTTGCTGTGGAGTATCCCTCTTAAACCCAGGCAAACGGAGCTCCGGCCCAGGGTCTTCACTTTAAAAAGACCCCCTTTGCCCTATTAGCCATATCTTTACCCAGGGCAAGGAGTCTGCTGTCCGAAGGGACACACCGTACTGAGGAGAATTCTGGGCCCAAATGTTTCTGATTTGTTTCTAGAAACTACATAGAGCTTTCCCCTTAATTTGTCCTCCTGCAGTCATCGGCTGCTAGGTCTAAGGGTGAGGGTGACTATGGAATAGCTGCTGGGAAGGTGGAGAGGTTAGGGTAGGCGGGAACTCCAAGGAGTTTAGGAATTCTAAATTCACACCTGGCCTTCCAGGTCATTGTAGAGCTACAGTGGTCAAGATAAGAAAATATATTCTAATGGTTTGTTAGCTGGATCAATTTGTATTTAACAGCTTTGAGGTATCGTTAACATAAAATAATGTGCACATATTCAGATTGCACAGTTTGATGTTTTGACATATTTATATACCCATGAAGCATTACCATAATCGAGGTAGTGAATATATCCATTATCTCCAGAAGTTTCCCTATGCCCCTTATAATGTTGCCCTCCAGGCCTGCCTGCCTGCCATGCCCCGGATAAGTACTTATTTGCTTCCTGTCACTCTGGATTGGTTTGCATTTTCTGGGGTTTTATATACCACACATTCTTTTTTGTTTGTTTGCTTTTGGTCTAGCTACTTTTACTCAGCGTAATTATTTTACGATTCATTCATGTTGTTGATTTTTTTAATGGTTTATCTTTTTTATTGCTGAGTAGCATTCTATTATATGGATATACTATGATTTGTTTAGTTGTTAACCTGCAGATGGGCACTTGTTCTCAGTTTTTGCCTGTAAAAAATAAAGCTGCTGTGAACGTTCTCAAACAAGGTTTTGTGTGCATGGATGCTTTCTTGGGTTGGGTTATATAATATATGTTTAACTTTTTAAGAAACTACTGAACTGTTTTCCAAAGTGAAAATTTGATATTCTGACCAGCAATACATGGGAAATCCAATTTCTCCACATGCTTAACAACATTCGGTATAATTAGTCATTAATTTTAGGCATTATAATAGGTGTGCAGCAGTATCTCACTATAGTTTTAATTTGCATTTCCCTAGTGACTAATGATGTGGGCATTTTTTTTCCATGCACTGTTTGGCATACACATATCTTCTTTGGTAGTGCCTATGCAAATCTTCTGTTTATAATTTAATTGGGTTGTTTGTTTTCTGAGTTTCGAGAGTTCTTTTATATACTGTGGCTGAAAGTCTTTTATTAGATATATGCTATGCAGATGTTTTCTCCCAGTCTGTGGCATGTCTTTTCATCTTCTTAATAGTCATTTGAAGAGCAGAGGGTTTTTTTCCCCCAGTAAAGCTCAACTTATTTTTTTCTTTTAGAAATTTTTTTTTTAAAGAAATGGTGCTTTTGATGTCCTATCTATGAAATGTTGGCCTAACCCAAGGTCACAGATAGTTTTTCTCCTAGAAACTTTATGGTTTTAGGCTTTACATTTAAGTTTATGACCCATTTTGAGGTTATTTTATTTTATTTTATTTATTTATTTTGATATATGATACAAGGAATGGTTCAAAGTTTTGGTCCCATTTGTTGAAAAGACAGTCCCTTTCCATTGAATTGCTATTACACTTTTCACCAAAAAAAAAAAAATCAGTTTTTTAAAAAAATATTTGTAGAGATCTATTCTGTTTCATTGTTCTACGTGGCTATCTTGAAGTCAGTACCACACTATCTTGAATACTATGGCTTTGTAAGTCTTGAGATCAGGTAGTGTTAATTTTCCAACTTTATTTTGGCATTTCAAAATTGTTTTGGATATTACAGGTCCTTTATATCTCTATATAAATTTTAGAATTGACTTTTCAATTTCTACTAAAATGCCTGATGGAATTTTGATTGTGATTGCATTGAATCTATAGATCAGTTTGGGGAGACTTGATACCTTATGTTGAGTCTTCTGATCCACAAACAACTTTTATGGCTCCATTTCTTTAGATCTTTTAATAATTTCCTCAGCACCATTTTGCTTTTTCATTGTACATTTCACATCTTTTGTCAGACTTATCAGTTTCATTTGATATTATTGTAAATAGTTTTTTAAATTAGTTTTCTGTTGTTTATTACTAGTATTGAGGAATACAGTTGATTTTTGTATATTGATCTTGTATCTGGCAATTTGGTAAGTAATTTATCATGCCTAGGTGCTTTTTGGTAAATTCCATCAGGCTCTCTTCCAGACAGTAATATCAACTGCAAATAGACAGGTTTATTTATTTCTTTACATAAAGGTGTTTTTTTTAAGGTGAATAATTATAGTAGCTAGAAACTCCAGTACAATATTGAATAGATGTAGTAACAGCGGACATGCTTGTTTTGTTACTGAACTTAAAAAAAGTATTTAGTTTTTGTGCAGGATTTATGTTAGCTGTACTTTTAAAAAATTAGGAATGAGCATTAGATTTTGTCAAAAGTTTTTACTACTACTACTGAGATCACAATTTTTAAAAAATTTTGGTAATATGATAAGTTAAATTGATTTTCAAATGTTACAACAGCCTGCCTTTTTAGGATTAAACCCTTTTTAGTCTTGACACATTAATCTTTATATTCTATATTTTTTAATACTTTGTTTACAATTTTCGCACCTGTGTTCATGAGGAATACTGGTCTTCTCCTTACTTTGGGCTTTTTTGCTTTTTTCCCCCCTAGTTTCTTAAGATGGAAACTGAGGTCATTGATTTGACTTCTAATATAAGCATTTAGTACTATAAATTTTCCCATTAGTACTGCTTTCTGATATTTTTTAAAAAATTTACTTAGTTGAAAATATTTTCTAATTTTTCCTTAAGTTTCTTCTTTGATCCATGGGTTATACAGAATTATATTATTGTTTTTAAATATTTGATGATTTCCGGAGATAGTTCTTTACTGATTTCTAATTTAATTCACTTATGGTCAGGGAAGATTTTTATGGCTTGAATGCTTTTGAATTTATCGAGACTTGTTTTATGGTCTAAACTATGATTTTTCTTCGCAAATAGTGTTGCTCTTGAAAAGAATGTGTATTTTGATGTTGAATGGAGTGTTTCATATCTTTTTAGTTTGTTTATTAGGTTGCTTGAAGTTGTTCCACAGTAAATTGATTTTTTTAAATGTTATTTTTTCCTATGTTTCATTTTTAATGGTTCTATTATGTTCTCAATTTTGCTAGTCTTTTCTTTTACATTGCTTAATCTGCCTTTAATTCTATTCTGTGTATTTTTCGTCTCAGTCATTTTAGTATTTATCTCTAGAAAGTAGATCTGGGCCTTTTTCATATCTTTCATGTTTCTACTGAATTTTATAATGTATTGAACACAGTTATTAAAGCCATTTTATTGTCCTTCTCTACTAATTCTAACACACCTGTGTTAGTTCTAGGTCAGTTTCATTTTGTTGATTCTCCTCCTCATGAATCATGCCTTCTTGCTTATTTGCAAGCCTGGTAATCTTTGACATACATTGTGAATTTTACCTTTTTGACTACTAGACATCTTTTGTATTGCTATAAATATTCTTGAACTTTATTCTGGCATACAGTTAAGTTACTTTGAAATAGTTTGATCTTCTTTGGTTTTCCTTTTTATACTTGTTTGCTGAGGTTAAGTTAGGGTTAATTTTAATTTACCATTGAGGCAAGACCTTCCTGGGTGGTCCACCTCATTACCTGTAAATGATGAGATTTCTTAGTCTGGATGATGTGAAAAGGCCTCTTTCTCACCCTGTGTTAGTTCCAGGCATTGTTCCTGATGTTTTTTCTCCCCAGTTTTGGGTAATTTCCTCATGTGCATGCACTGATAACTTCTCTGCTGAAATCTTAAGGGGCTCCTCTACTGACGTCCAGGGTTCTGACTCTGTGAAATTCTCTCCTCTTTAGGACTCTGTCCAGTGAATTTCAGCAGCCTTTTTCTTCCTGTCTTACTCTTGCTGTCTCCTCAATTCAGGGGGTCCACTGGGGTCTTCCCGGCTTCTCCTTCCCCATATCATGGCCTGAGAACTCTCTCAAGACAGTAAATTAAAAAAATTGTAGAGCTCACCTCATTTGTTCCCTGTCTCTTAGTGATCACTGTCATTTGTTGACTGGTGTCCAAAGTCTTAAAAAACTTCTATGTATTTAAAAATTGTTTTATATGTTTTGTCTGTTTGTTGTTGTAGTTGTTATTATTAAGAGGGAAGATTGTTTTAGGTGGGATAGTATATCTAGTTGCTACTGCTCCGCCTTGGGTAGAATCAGAAGGCTCTGTTAGCTTGATTCATAACTTTGAAATATTTAAAATATTATATGTTTACCATTTGTGCTGGACTCAGCAAATATAATGGTGTATCTGGGAAAAAGAATTAATAGATGGGAAAAAGAGGGATAATTGATGTAATAACAAAGTCTCAAAAGAGAGGGCAGTATTATTCCTAAAATTTTTATAGAAGATAGATAATATAGGATATTTGAAGAATGTGATTTATAAAATGTGCTGTCAGTATTTGGAGATGTTGCTGTTTGTTGACATGTAAAAGGCTTACTGAACCATAGCAATAGCACAATTGCTTTTGGAGGTCTTACAGTTTTGATACTTAAAACCCAGTTATATATTTTCGCATCAGTTTTTAGCAGTCTTGGTGTGGAGCAGAGCAGCTAGTTGGCTAAATTTGCCTGTGTTTTATTTGGAGAAAATAAAATAATGAAGTACAGATTTTAGGCCAGATATGAAAAAAATTAGGTGAAAAATAACGAATTTAGGAATAAATAAATATATAAAAAAGAACTAATATTTATTTATCACCTACTGTGTTCCTCACCTACACTATGCTAAATGTTCCAGATTATCTTATTTTATCTTCGTAAAAATTTATTATGTGGGCATGAGTATCTGCTAGATTAAACATAATTCCATTTTCTTTAAATGAGGAAATTGAGGACTGTCTAAGTGTACACAGCTAGGAAGCAACTGATCCAGGATGTGGATCCAAGTAGAATCCAAGTAGACTGATTTAAGAGCCCACACATTTAACCACTGACTACATTGCCACTGAGGTTAAAATGGAAATGAATTAAAATACACAAGAGAGCTGGAAAGATTGAGGGTTGTGGTCAGAAAGCAGGATATTAATGTTAAAGATGCCGGACCCAAGTGATGTTGGATCTAAGGTGGGTGGCTGGAGTAGAGTGAAGTTAATGTAATTAGAATTACGGTAATTTAAGAATGTTTAGGCAGGGTAATGCATGCTCGTGGGTATTAAAATCACCCATGATACTGGCTGAATTTGAGGTAGAAAGTCAGACTAATGAAATTTTATATTCCTATTCTGTCATTCTGACTGGCTTTCTCTAAACCTTTAGGAAAATTCAAGAAGTTGAGGAATCCTAACATCAGACACCTTATTTTAATCGGTTGGGGAAAGGTTCCCAGGTCCTCAACCTGCCAGCAGACAATCTAATAAATAGGTATACTTGCTTTTCTGGTGTCCTCTACTTGTCATAACTTCTGAAGTTATCTGGGCCTCAGTAAAAATTTCTTAATGTCATTGTTTGGGACTTAATCTCTATGCTGTGTCCCTTTTGGCTCCCTTGTTCAGGTACTTCATCAGGGCCAGAGAGGAATTTCAGCACATACTCGGAGTAGGGTCATCTCAAGTTTCCTGCTGTAATAGGAGAATTCACCAGAATAAGTATATATTGAAGGGCCAAAGCTTGTAGAATCCCTAAATTTCTTGCCTGCTTATTTAATATTTGTCAGTTAATCTCATGGAGTATTAGTTCTCCAATGTCATCTTAACTCAGTATTATTTTAATATAACATTATTGTTGTTAATATTTTTAAAACTCTTTTGCAAGGCTTATTTTTTTTAATATAAATTCTCCTTGGAGAGAAGGAAAAGATGATGCCAATTTCAGCCTAAGAAAGGACACCATTATGGATTCTATACTGTACCTGATGAGATTATAATATAAAAATTAGTCCAAAAGTAACAGCATTTTGTCAGTACTCTCTTTCCCCTGATTTTGTTTAGTGTGGGTTTCCTGCTGTGCAGGAATTTGGTCCTCAGTGGATTTTAAGCTCTAGCACTTAGAGGTTCCACAGACCCACAGACCTGTGCCAGGTCATGGGTTTCCATTTGTGGCTCGTTCTATGATTAAAGTGCTTCAGAGCATATCCGTGACAAGGCAGTGTTGGCGTTCCAGTGCTGTCACTTTGTGTAATGGTTAAGCCACAGATGTATATGGTTATCACGTTGTCATCATGTTCTAGAGTGAGTTCACCAAAAACCAAATGGGGCAGGGAAGGCATAAAAATCAACCTACAAGACAAATTAGGAAAGAGGAATTTGTTTTTCCAGAAGAGATTTGAAGTTTTCATGTCAGCGAGTCTTAAAGTTTGGTTTGTAAATGATTCTTAAAGTTGAAAACAATATTTTATTTCCTCAAGCAATAATTCTGTGTCCCCCATCACGTTTATGTTTTAATAGAGAATGGATACATACAGGATAATTTGGAGTGTTAAAGTGATGACTATTTTCTAGGATTAAAAAAGAGAAATAGGTAATAATCATATTGAAGGGGGAGAGAGAGGGGCTAAGTAAAGGTGAAATGTGTAATTGGAGCCAATGCAGGGAACAAGGGACTATTTATTAAATATAATCAGTACCGTAAGTTAAAGTGTTCTTTTAAAAAAACAAAAAATGGTTTGTGTCTCAGCCTGACCCCTTACTATTCTCAAGAGGAGCTTTCTTTCTTTTCTTTTCTTTCTTTTTGTTTTTTAAAGATTTTATTTATTTATTTGACACAGAGAAGGAATACAAGCAGGGGGAACAGCAGGCAGAGGGAGAAGCAGGCTCCCCGCTGAGCAGGGAGCCCAATGCAGGACTCGATCCCAGGACACTGGGATCATGACCTGAGCCTCTTAACCGACTGAGCCACCTAGGTGCCCTCAAGAGGAGCTTTCTAATTCATAGGAGGGAATAGAAGAGGAAAGCAAAGTGAAATGTGTCAAATAGTTGCTGAGTACACTAAGGCTTCATTTATGAAAGTTGTACTTAGAGTGACTCTTAACCGGTGATGCGGCACTAGGTGTTTAAGGTTGAGGTAGAGAAAGCGTCGTGTGGGGACAGAGGCGGGGAGTGAGGAAGGGCTATGTGGGAGGCGGTGCTTGAGCGCAGCAGCTTAGCACATGCTCAATCTTATATTTCATGCATTGTTATCCTGTAGTGTTTGTAATTCAGATAGAAAAGAATCCAAAGATTGTAGAGATTAGAAACAAAAAGTTCTAAGGGAACCCCACAGTTTATACTTACATTTCCTTATCAGTTAGAAATCTGTGTTTTCAAAACTGGACTTTAACTTTGTTGCAGACAGCCCTTTGGAAAACAGATTCCTAAGTTTGAAAAGGTCAATGCAGACCTTTCACACCAACAAAATACACACTTTCTTTCCCAACACTCAAGAATAGTTCTTTCGATATTGCTGAATATTAAAGTAATAAAGAATTTCAATGTTATCTAAATTATTTGTTTTGTTCTCTGGGCATATGAACTAATGCTAACTTGCAAAGGCTCATTGAAAAAAAATGCTTGGATAGCATTTAATAAAAAAATGCAAGTCTTTTGACTAATAGTAAGATTATAGTATTTGGTTCTTCTCCCAAGTAAACAGATTTGTTTCCAGAAGAATTTGAGTGATAGAAAAATGACCTTTAGCTACAGATCATAATTAAAGGTCATTTTTCTATCACTCAAATTCCTGGAAACAAATCTGTTTACTTGGGAGAAGAACCAAATACTTACGATCTGTAGCCAAAGGAAAAGAGAAGGAACTTTTCTGTTTCAGTGTAAACCTTTGCGAAGGAGGGGCAAAGATGTCTTTTGGAAATCTTCAACTACGAAGTTTACATACAAGATAGTCCCATTTATGGTTATGTGCATATTTAGGATTGACTTTGAATTATAGGACTTCCACAGTTTAAGTGTCATTGGTCATACGCTCACAGTGCAAAATCTTGGGACACTTGAGAAAGACAATAAACAGCAAAATTAGATCCTCAGAAGTTCAAGTAATAGACTAACCAAACATTCTGCAACGTAAGTATGTTTAAATAAAGATGCTAAAAAATAAAAAAAAAGAAAAATGATCTTTAAAGCTGTTTTTCAATGGAAGAGACTATTCTATTGTGAAAATTCATATATAAATATTTTGGAGAATACAAATCTCCAAGGAATTATGGAGAGCAAGAAATTATGAGATAAACCATATGGACTTAAGCTGATATTACTGACATTTTTCTCTTATGAGTAAACCAGTTTTATAATGTAAATTTGAAAGGTTTCTATTCTAATGAATTAATTTCATTATTAGCTGTTTTCAGCTAGATTGACTCATTTCTGCTATTTTTCAGTCAGTAACCATTTGTTGAGGGTCTGTTAGCTGCCAAATCCTCTTCTAGGCAGCGAAAATACAGTAGTGAACAAGATAATGTTTGCTTTCCTAGATTGATACACTTTCTGGGAAAAATAGATAATAAAAATACAATAGTATGATATCGAATAGTGATAATATGTTGAAAGGAGAAATTAAACTAGGGACCTTGGCTAGGTGGTCATTGAGAGGCTACTTTAGCTAGGCTGGTTGGTGAAAGACTGTCTGAAAAGTCTGTACTTGAATTCAGATTTGAATGATGAAAAGGATGCAGTTAAATTAAGATTTGGGGGAAGAGGCCTAAAAATGAAGGAATAACAATTAAAATAGCATGAAAACAGGAACACGCTTGGCATTTTTATGGAATGGAAAGAAGGCCAGTATGCTTTCTCTCACAAGAAAGAGAAAAAAAAATTCCAATAGTTAACTATTAGGACACTTTTTGCCTCTTATAGCCAGAAGTGCAAAGGTCAGGTAGTTTTCAAGATTGTTTGATCTTGTCAACCGTATGCATCTGTTGCCTATTTTATCAGTAGTAGAAGTTCAAACATTTCTGTGCCCCGCATCTTGGTATGGAGTCATCAGGGAAAACACAGTGCATTCAGCACTGGGCTGGCTATAGAGGAGAGACAGTGCAAGACAGTCTCTAGTGGTGTTGGTCCTCATTGGTCCCTTTTGACAGCTGGCCTGCATACACCCTTCTTGTGCTACAGCCTGCAAGGGGGCAGATATAGCAGTGGGATTGTCCAGGTGCTATATGATTCACATGCTTAAGCAGAAACAGGGAAAGATATTCCCACACAAGGTGATAAGCCCAGCAGAGACTGTGAGGACTTTTGATCTCTTGGTGAAGAAATATTCCAGGCCCAAGGCCCATCCTTAGGCAGTTTATGAGGTGGAAAGACTGCAAGCATGAGATTGCCTTTCCCAATAGATCCCATCATCAGGAACCCAGCGTTCTTTTCCTTCTTTTTGTCTTACTCTCCAGTATGTTTGCACTAACCTTTAATCTGTATCCCTTGAAGGTCAGTTCACTTTATGACTATGTAATAGATGTCAGAGCTTCCTCATTGAAGTTCAGGGGGCAAGAACATTAATTTCTGACTGTGTCTTAGAAGAAAGGGGAGGAAGTTTCTCAGAAGCTCTGTCAACCTCTCCTCAAATGCTACCAAAAATCTTCCAAATGATCAGTGTTGAATTAATCACTGGTGAGGGGAATAGAATTACCCTGAGGTAAATCAGACCCACCTCTGGATATATCTGAGAATGTGGGAAACCCTGTACTTTCCACATTCCTGAGATATCTAGCTTGCATGTAAGAAAGAAGAATATGAAAAAATCCAGGAGGTTGGGTCCAACTGTTGGTTATGCAAGCTGTTGGTTGTCTGATACAGCTCTTACGGCTATAGTGAACAAGGAGGAAAGTGGAAAGAAATGAGGCCAGGCATTTAGGCAGAGGGTAGATTATACAGAGTCTTATAGGATATTAAGTTTGCATTCTACTCCAGTTGAAGGGAAGAGCAGTTTCTGGATTGTTAGACTGGGGCGCACGCGTGTGTGTTTGTGTGAGATATGATCTGATATATGTGTTGATTGATCATTGATAGTAGGGTGATGTGACAAGTTCAGGCAGTTCTTCCCACAGAAAACAATTACAGTAATTGGAAAATAATCAAAACAAAAATTTGAAGATACTGGAAAATGATGAAAGGCAGGTAGAAACTTGAGAAGAGTTTGTTACTGAAGGACTGCTACTACATCAGGTAGAAGGTAAAATTTTGTGGCTTTTTTAGAAACCTCAGCCTAAATGACTTAATTTCAGGGAAAATTCTACAAGCAGGAGCACTACAAAGGTCTGAAATCCAAAAGTCTGAGTATAATATTTTTGCAAACTCCTGGATGATCAATAAAATATGACCCCAGGCAGACTGGTGTAAAAGCAGGGAGAAAATAGAGATGGGTTTCCTCTTGAATGACAGAATGACATCTAAATAGGCACAGAGGAGACCAACATGGAGGCTAGGCTTAAAAACAGCAGCTGGAAGCCAAGAAAACTTGGCCAGAGTTGTCATCTTCTCCAGACCACGAGGAAGACAAATTTTAGTTTGGATCCAGGCAAATTAGTGACTTACTGGAACAAGAAACCAATCATAAGAAGAAAAGAGATTTCAAAGTGACTACAACATATTCTCTTATGGACTGAATGTGTCTCCCCCAAATTCATATGTGAGGCCTCACCCCCCCATGTAGCTGTGTTTGGAGATTAGGTCTCTGAGGAAGTAATTAAGGTTAAATGAGGTCATAAGGGTGGGGAATTGATCCAAAAGGCTTGGTGTTCATATAAGAGAGACTGGAAAACTATCGCCCTCCCCCCCACCACCACATAACACTAAGGAAAGGCCATATGATGACATCGTGAGAATCCTCATCCACTGAACCTTGAGCTTGGACTTCTAGCCTCCAGAATTATGAGAACTGGAAAGTAAATTTCTGTGGTCTAAGCCACCCAATTAAGGTATTTTGTTGTGGCAGTCTGAGATACTGAGCTAACTAACACATTACCTATCATGACAAGTTGCAACAAAAAGTTACTGGCCATGGAAATAAATTGAAAAGTATAACTCATATGCAGGAAAAAAAATACATCAATACCAACCGATTGCAAGTAGCTCAAGATATTAGCACAAATGTCAAGGTAACTGTTACATTCATTGAGCTTAAAAATATGTTCAAAGATTGAAAAAAGTGTTATTACACATTGAATTACTGATTTTTTTTAACAGACAAATGGAAACTAAAAAGCCAATGGAAATTTTAAAGCTGAAAATTATAATAACTGATAATAAAAATTCTCTAGGTGAGCTCAAAAACAGGCTGAAGATAGCATAATAAAGATTCAGTTAACTTGAATATAGCTTACAGGAAACTATACATTCCAAAGGGCAGAAATAAAAATAGATCAAAGAAAAATGAACAAAGCTTCTTTAGAGAACACTGGAGAGTATCATGGGGTCCAACATATGTGTAATTGGAGCCATGAGTCAAAAGGAAGGAGAAAGGGACAGAAAAAATATTTCTAGAAATGAACAGAATGCTTCTGAAATTTGAGGACAAGTATTATCTTTAGATGCAAGAGGCTCAATGACCCTAAATTGGAAAATAAAGAAAAGCTGTACCTACACCCCTCATGTTTAAGATGTTAGGAATCAAAGATAAAAGAGAAAACCTTGAAGGCAGCAAGAGAGTAATGACTCATTACTTACAATTATGATACAATTATAAGCTGACTTCTTATTAGAGATAATGGAGACCAGGAGACATTATAATGACATATTCAAAGTGCTGAAATAACAACAACAACCAAAAAATCAACCAAGATTTCTATTTTCAGCCAAGTTGTCGCTCAAAAGTGAAACAGATTTTCCAATAGGCAAATTGGGAGAATTTGTCACACTGCTAAAGGAAGACCAATACCACCAAAGGAAGGTCTTCAAGTTGAAAGGTACTCAACTATACAAAAGGAATAAGGAGGACTAGAAATTGTAAGTAATTTTAAGTAAGAAAATATTTATAATTTTATTTTCTAATTTCTCTAAAATACCTAAGACTATGTAAAGGAAATTTTTAATGCTGTATTATTTGGCTTGTAACACAGATGATGTATTATGTGTAACAATGGTAGCACAAAGGATGGAGGGTTGTTAAATGAAAACTACGCTGTTGCAAGTTTCCCATATATCATCAAAGTATGTCAATATTTAAGTAAATTGAAATAATTTAAAGTTTTATGTTTTAATTCCTAAAGCAACCATTTAAAAATCTAAAGAATTATAGCTAAAGAGATAAAAGAAAATTTAAATTAAGAAAACAAAGAAAAGAAAGTGGGAAAGAGGAACAAAAGAAGACTAGCAAAATATCAGAAAGAGATCCAGTCACACTGATAATTACATTCAATGTAAATGACTTCAATCAATAAAGATTACTACACCAAATAAAAAAGTAACCTTCATATTTTTATATGTATGTTTGAAAATAAAATAACAGAAAAAGTGTAACATGCAAAGATAAGCATATGAAAACTAAAGTGGCTATATTAATATAAGATTCAGTAAACTTAACACAAGGATTATTACTATAGACAAAGGTAGAGATTTTATGATGATAAACAGGTTAAGACAATGGGAAGATAGATACAAATGTGAATGCATCTAATAACAGAATTCCAAAACTTAAAGAAAATCTTAACTGCAAGGAATAATAGGCAAATTAACAATTACAGTTGGAGAATATTTTACCACTCAGTAATTGATAGACTAACTTGACAGGAATTTAGTAAAGATATGAAGGAATTAAACAATGCCCTTAGCTAATTTGACCTAATTGATATTTATAAAATACCCAACAACAGAATAATATTTCTTTTCAAAATTATATGGACTATTTAGCCATATAGATCATATTCTGGGCAATAAAACACAGTTTCAGTACACTTAAAAGGACATTTAAAAGTCATAAAAAGTACATTCTCTGACCATAATATAACTACATTAGAAATCAGCATTAAAGGTATCTGGAAATCCCCAAATAGTTGGAAATTAAATAATATACTTTTAAATAACCTATGGGTTAAAAAAGAAATGAAATGAGAAAATATCTTGAACTGAATAAAATTTAAGACACAACATATCAAAATTTGTGGGATGCAGCTAACATGGTGCTTGAAGGGAAATGTAACAGTAAATGTTTTCTTTCAAAAGAAGACAGGATGAGAGTTAAATCATTTAAGTTTCCACCGTAAGTAAGAGGCTCAAAAAACAAGAGGAAATGAACTCTAATGTAAGTCAAAAGAAGAAAATAGTAAGTGTAAGAGTGGAAATTACTGAAATAAAAATAGAAAAAAAGGGAGTTAAATAGAGAATCTTAATGAATGCAAATCTGAATTTTTGAAAGAAAAAATTTGATACTAGTTCAACTAATCAAGGAAAAATTAGAAAACGCAGATTACCGATATTAAGAATAAAAACAATGAGACTATCATGAACAACTTAATGCCAATAAATTTCACAAATTTTAATGAAGTGAACAAAATTCTTAAAAAATAAAAATTCCAAAAAAGATACAAGTTGAAATAGAAAACCTGAATAGCTTCATAGCAATAAATATAGATCATTGAAATCTGTAATTTAAAATCTTTCCATTAAGGAATTCTAAGCCTATATGGCTTTTCTGGCAAGTTCTGTCAAATATTTAAGAAACACGTACTACCAATTTATACAGATTCTTTTAAGAAATGATTATAGGCTGCCTGCTGAAGAATGGACTATAGAGGAGCAAGAGTTGAATCAGGGAGATTGGTAGGAATTTGTTTATAAAGTGCACATTAAATTGATGAATCAAATTTGAGTTGTGGCAGTGGACTTGGAGAGAGTGGTTTAAATGGGGATATATTTTGTAAGAAAAGGTAGGACTTACTGAGTTTTGACAGATTGGAATATGAGCAAACAATCACTATGCCTCCTTAGTCTTAGTCCCAAGCAAGAAGTCCATGAGAGAGCTGTTAACTACAATACAGGAGATTTGAAAAAAAGTGTATTTGAGGGTGATGGGGTAACAAAGAATTCTAGTTTGAATATGTTTTGTTAGAGAAGCTTCTGAGATTTCCAAGAGAATAATTGATGGAATGGTCTTTAGTGGAGAGATTGTGGGTGAAGACATGGATTTGGGAATCATCAGCATTTAGAAAATTTTGCTAAGGAACTGAATGAGATCATCTAGGCAATGAATGTAGATGGAGGTGAACAGTTTGCTAAGGTCTTCTAGTCTTTTAGAAGCAGATGTGAGCAAGAGATGACAGCAAATGGTGTGACTCTATTCAATATTCTTCATTTCTTTATGTCTCTTCCCAAATTCTATTTCACACTCAAAACTTCTTCTGGCAGCTATACTCACTCAAGACACCATGCTTTTTTCTTTACTTTGACTATGCAATGGCCACCCTTTGCTTTTCCTATCTCTCTAGGCTAAAATCATTCCCATTTTGGATATTTATATTTGCTATTTTCTCCGTCTGGAGCATTCCTTCCACTGGTCTCCCCATATAGTAGATTTGATCACATTCAGAATTCAGTTCATGTTATTCCAAACTCAGAGGGGCCTCCCTCTCTTCCCTTGCTGACCAAAAAGCTACTCTACCACTCTCTGTCCTATTGTCTGATTTAATTTTCTCCAAAACCATTTCACTATTTAAAGACTTTTGATTATTAATTGGCATTTTATTCCCTTTTTTCCTTCTTTCCCCCTATTTCTAGATATTTGTGTTCTCCAGGATCTGACTTCAACCTTCTTTTATTTTACATTGTATTTCTTCTCACTTTAGAATGTATTAACACAGTAAATTTAGTTTACTACCTGTATTGTTCATTTCTGTCTCAGCAGCTTCTAGAACAGTGTCTATCTGGCACATCATAGGTGCTCGGCAAATGTGATTTGAACACATGAGTGAATATTGAGGGCTTTTGCTCTTAAGTTACCTAAAATGACTAATTTCAGTTTGACTTTCCATACATTTTCACCTATCTTCATCTATCTTTTTTTCCTGATGAGAAATTTCTTCACCCTCTCCAAGACAGAGCTCTTTTGATGTTTTCTTAGTCCATTATTTCACTACCTTCAGGGGCTAGCTCTTTGAATTATATTCTGTTTTAGTTTCCAGTCACCCTTTACATTCACTGCTTTTTTCAGCCTTCTGATACATTCAGAACAATAACAAGCAAGAACTTTCCCTTGTTCTTGCCATTTCCTCAAGCTAACATACTTTCCCTCATTACTTTTGTGGTTAAACTTATTGAAAGAGTATCAACATTGGACCTTAAAGTCAAGCTCAAGCACTGATTCTGTTCTATACCAAGGTTTTTTTTTTTGTTGTTGTTGTTAAAGATTTTATTTATTTATTTGAAGGAGAGAGAGTGAGTGAGAGAAGAGAGCATGAGCAGGGGGAAGGGGAGAAGCAGACTCCCCGCTGAGCAGGGAGCCTGACGTGGGGCTGGATCCCAGGACCCTGGCCCAGGACCCTGGGATCATGACCTGAGCCAAAGGTAGACATTTACCGACTGAGCCATCCAGGTGCCCCATATACCAAAGTTTTTATTCTAAGTTTACCAATAATTCCTAGTTACTAAGCTCAGTGACCTCTCTCAGTTCGCCCTCCTCAGCCACTCTGCAGCACTTAATACTCTTGTTTATCCTTTCCTTTTTGCAACTCCTTTGTCCTTTGATTCTCCTCCCCGTCTCTGAATTCTCGATCTCAATCTCAGTCATTGTCTGCATTTCCTATTTTACCTGTAAAGAGAAGATGTTCTTTAGGGATCCTCTCTTCCACCTTCCTTCCACTGGCATCTTCATTTTGTGTCATGGTTTTGATAATTAACAATGTGCCAATAGTTATAAACCTGCAGTTTGAGGTTTTTTTGCAGAGCTCCTGATCCTTATTTCCACTGTTCTTTGGATACTTTGACCTGAAGTTCTTCCCATAACCTCAAAGTCAGTATTTCTGAAATGAAACCTATCATCATTCTTCCCAAACATCTGCTTCTCACTATGCATTGGTACCCCTCTACCTAGACTTGGAACTGTGGTATTTCCTCTGATCTCTCTCTTTCTTCATCTTCCTATTAAACTATTTACCAAGTCCTATTTATTCTAGGTGTGTTAGATCTATAAACTTCTCCCTTCTCTACGTTTTCATTGGTGCTACTCTGTTCAGGCACAGCACTTCCTTTGACCTTTGAATGATTGGCTCTGTATTCTAACTGTTACTTCCAGATGCATTGTCTTCTTCTCTCATCCATGTTGCAGTTGGCAGATGGATTTACTTTACTAAAACACAAATCTAATAATGTTGCAAATTCACTATTAATAGTAGTCATAGCAAAAACTTATTAAGTGCTTACTACTTGCTAGGCCACTCCTTTAAATGCTTTTCAATTATCTCTTATACAAATATTGTAACACAGATACTCTTAATGTCTCCATTCTTAATATCTTTCTTCAGAAGAGGAAACTGAAACACAGGAAAAAGTATTATGCCCATGGCGACACAGTGTTAAAGCTGGTATTTGATGATTTTAGCCAGTACACTATGTACTGCCTTAGCAAGAAAACCTGAAGACTCTTTGTCTACACAGGACCGTCTGCGAATTTGAGTCAATTCACTGTTTTAATTGAAAAGAATTCACTCTTGTCTTAAGCAATACTATCAGTGATATAACAGATTTTATGTGCTAATAAATTTTTTCGTATTCTCCTAAAATGCACATAAAGCTGTTAAAATAAAAAATGCCATCAATGTACCACTTAAAATCATTTTGCATACCATACTTTGGGACATACGTATCTGCAAAACAAAGTTAAAAATCATTATGATATTATGCAAATTTTTTTACCACTTTTTTTTTAATGATGAGAATTTTAGCTTAAATATGTAATTTTATTTCCCACTTCTACCCTTTATTCTCCCATAGGTAAAAATAAATAAATAAATAAATGCAGTTCTTCCTCCTTATATATATCCCACTACTTCTGGTTTCTTGACTTTTGTTCATGCTATTTCCTTATCTTTAATACTATATTAACTGAACTCTTGAATGTATTGTTAAGTTTATTTTATTCTATTTTTTAGTAATTTCTACATCCAGTGTGGGGCTCAAACAAGTTCCCAAGATCCAGAATTGCATGTTCTTCTGACTAGTCAGCCAGGTGCCCCTGAATATCAAAACTATTTCCATTCTTTCCACTTATGAAGATTCAACTAAGTGGTTTTAATAGATTCCTGAAACTGGATAGGATATTTCTATATTCTAAACCAGTGCTTTCCAATGAGCCTTTTTACAATGATGGAAATACATTTCCAATACAGTAACCATTAACCACATATGGCTGTTGAACACTTGAAATACGGCTAGTGAGACTGAGGAATTAAATGTTTGGTTTTATTTAACTTTAATTAATTTAAATTTAAATTTAAAAAGCCACAGATGGCTAATGGCTCCTGCAGTAGATAGGACAGCTAGCTCTTAACTGCCAATTCAATACATTGGTATTGCTGACTGACCAGTATATTTAAAAAATTTATGTTACTGTAGCATATAACTATATTATCTTATTGTGTTTCCTGAGAGGAAGAATCTGCATTTTATTTTTTTGTGTGTATTCTAATGCATCCAGCACATTTCTTTGTATGTAAAAGAACACAATAGATATTTGTTATGTGACTAAATGAATGGATGACCATCTGTGAGTTTTGTTTAATTGTGTTAGTATTAGTGATAGCAAAAGCTGTTCCATAATTTAATTTTTTCGAGATAACAGGTAAAATAAATGCTTATAGTAATAAACAACTGGCCTTCATCTCTGTAACTGCTTATGTGATCCTTTAAAGTGCTTTTATTAAGGAGGGCACATATTGCATGGTACACTGGGTGTTACATGCAAATAATGAATCATGGAACACTACATCAAAAACTAAGGATATACGTATGGTGACTAACATAACATAAAAAATTATTATTAAAAAAATAAAGTTAAATTTGAAAACGAAAAAAAGTGCTTTTATTTCATCAGTTCATCCTTATTTTTTCCTGACATTGATAGAAATGAAAACATCTGTTTTGTTAAGAAGCTCAATTTCAAGGTCAACCAGACTGCAAAGTCCCAGATTTACTATAGCTCAGTCAACAAACCCTAGAACACGTCTGCCTAGATTCACCATGGTTCTGATCAGCCTTTTGCGCATGGATAGCTCCCCATGTGGCTCAGACCCCTGTGACACTCATCTCTTTCTAATGCAAGTGCCTGCTTCTCCCTCTGCTGGTTTCAGAATAAACGCCTTGTCAAAAAAAAAAAAAAGAATTAGATATTGACAGCTTTTTTCCTATGGTTAATTGAGGTGATAGATACACTTGACATTTATCTAAGTATAGAATAGAAGATTAAGACATATTTCCTACATACATTCTCTGTTTTAGAGGAGGTCACTTTCTGGGGTCTTTTTAATATGCCTGTGCAATTAATAGTAGTGATAATTCTGCTTCATATCACAGTGTCTTTAAGGTTCTTTCAAATTGACAGATAAACTTTTCTTTGTAGGGTTTGAATTATTTGGATCATCTTCAAGTTCATCCTCTAGGTCTTCCCCCCTTCAGTCTTGTAAATTAATAGTTGAAAAATACAAAAGATAGTGTGCAGTCTCACTCAGTTCAAAGTCACTCAGTTCAGAGAGAATAGGGGAAGAGGGTTGGATTTGAGATCGTCTTAATTATTGTCCCTAAATTTGTGAGGGCAATCCTTGGCATTGTTAGGCTGACCTTAAGAACATCTGAAAGTTTGTGTGTGTGTGTGTGTGTGTGTGTGTGTGCATATTTGAAAGTTCCTCAGCATCTAGTTTTATTTGTTATTAGTGATGGAAATGCAGGCTATGATTTTTTAGTTTTCCAGGGAGATTTATTTATTTTTATTTTTTTATTTTAGCATGCCTAGGTTATCTCATGTAGATATCTAACATCTTCACTAGTGATTCTCATCATCCAACTTAATGTTAGGTATTCATTTATTATAGGTACTGTTTATAAACATTATATAATGTTTGTAGTATTTCATTGTAGTTTGTAAAACATTTCAGTGAACCTAAAATGTATTAGCACATTTTTAGGATATCAATTTGTGAAAGGGATTTTGAAAACATATATGCTTTGGAAACTATTAATGAAATTATTATTATAAATATTATAGGTGATGTTAATATTTATTGAAAGAAGACTCTACAAGTAAATGGGAGATTAGAAAAATGTATTTAAAAAGGAAAGCAAAAATAATTTTCAACCTAAAAAATGTAAACAGTTCTGTTTAAACTCTGAATACAGTAGGCTAAGGCAACTAAATTAGTAATGCTAAAAAGCAAATGTTTGCAATGTTGTAAGAGACAAAAGAATTAGCGAAGAAAGATATTCTATTATGTCAGTAAATACTAATACTTTACAAAAAGAATCTGGTAGCCAAGGCATCAAGCTACATGTTAAGTCTTTCCTAAGTAATGCATTTAATTTTCGTATCACTTATTAAGATCATTAGGGACAATAGCAGTATTTAGAAAACTAAATATCACTAGTAAAAACTATAAAACCACTTTAGAAAAATATTAAATATTTCTAAATAGGATTGCTTAAAAAATAAGGCTATCAAGTTATATTTTTGTTGACTGGCAATGCTCATGTAAAAGGGTGTGAAGAGGTTAGTATTTCTAAGATTCAGAATTACAGCAAGAAAGGAACGTAATAACTATAAGAAATAGAAGAAAAATAAATAAGAGCTTTATGCTAAGAAAAGAAAATGAATTAGGTATAGACTCACTAAAGTTTTTAAGGCGAAGTATTCACAGATTTATTTTTATTCCTTTCACATGTTGAGCCATTAAGAATTAATGTCTTCCTGCTAGTGTTTAATTTATTCCTGCCAAGGAGCTTAGATATTAGAAAGTTGGACTTAAAGTATCTCCTTTATAGATATGTAAACAGGGTGTCAGTCAAAGTAGAGATTAACTACGTTCCCCATGGAAGAGGATACTTAACATGACAGGCTTTTGCTTGTTCAGGTGGAGACAAAAAGCCTCTAATACAGAGGAAAGACACCTCAGTGGTGCTGTGGGTGTGTCAGGGTAGGGCGGGGGTCCAGCCACCAACATGTTAGGGTGTGGCAGAAACTTTGTTTATCAAGGCTACCACTCTCAAATGTCCTTGGTCAGGAAGTGTGTTCCTTGAGGGAAAGGTATAGCTGTTTGTAAATGAAGACCTGAGGCCTTCTGGAAGGGAAGATGTCAGTAAACACTCTAAATAATCTTATTGGGAACTCCTAGTATAGGAGACCAAGTTGAATGGATCTGAATGGCCCTGGTCAAAACCCGGTGGCAGGAGGAGGGCAATGAGACCCCTGAAATAAAATTTTCTATAGGACAGGAGTAGTATGGGCTGGTTCTTTAGATGGTATACAACGAACTAACATTTGTGTTGTTGTTATGAGAGGAGTGAGGTTTTACTGGTTAGGATACAACATGGAGCTTGTGCCCCTCATAAGCCCAGCCTTGGTTCTATTGTGTGGGGAACAATTGCTAGAATATGTGAGTGGTTAAGAGAGGTGTATCTTCAGACTCCAGCATGGACACCCTCTGTGTGTATATTGGCAGAAAGAATAAATATCCATAAGATTGGGCAAAAGTAAACTTCAGCAGTTGCGCAATTAAAGAAATGAGAAACAATGGCAGTAATAGAAGGATTAAATGTGAGATTCCTGTAAGCCTGATTTCAGAAGAGGGTTGACTTTCATTCTTCAGGTTTGGCCCTTAGCATTCCTGCGCAAAAGTGGGTCATAGTTGGAAGAAATTAGACTTCCTTCTGCTAAGGTATGTAGGGGTTCAGACAATGAGTTAGGAAAGTAAAAGGAGATATAATTATACATGGTACTTCATAACAGTTCAGGTATAATGATAGAAATGACTATCAGTCAATTAGAACTAAAAAGATAACATGTACTAGCCAAGGATCAACTGTGAGTGCTTTCTACTCATTCTGAGAAAAGTGGTCATCGTTCCTTTACTCTGGTCCTGTTTGTTTTTCTTTCCACCTGTTTCTTTGCCCAGTTTTCCTGCCAAATGAGGACTTGCTCTGTATCCCTTTCATTCAAACACTTCGTGAGAGGGGATCTAACTTGTTTAGTCACTATTCAATATAGCACATTTCTATTGGATATAGTTCTTGTACTAAGCGATATCAGAGTTAGCGTCTTATATGAAGGATGGCCGCCTTTGAGATAGGAACTGATCCTTGGTACAATGGTCTGTAGTCACGATATCAGTATTGACAAATTGAAGGGTAACCTTGTCGCCATGAATTTGCGATTGAGAGACTCAGAAGGACGATGCTACTATAGCCATACCAGATTGGGGATAGCTAGGCAGAAGCTCCCAATACGTTGGGCTTCATTAAGACGTCCAGAGCCCCTGAGCATTGACAATATTATGGTACTTCTGAATGTTTAATCAATATATTAATCTTCAAAATACATATACTAACGTCTAAAACAGTTCTGATTTTTCCTATCAATCTTCTTCGTTTCTTCATTTTTTGCTGCTCTTTTTGTTGTTGTGGTTCCTATCTTATAGGAACCTTTGGAAGCTTAGTCTCTCCATTGACAAAATACTCCTGAATGAGTCTGAACCCATTGTTGGGTAGGAGAGGGGTATTGGGCTCAGCTGTGAAGACCTGAAGATGGAAAATTCAGGAGAAATAAATCATGGTCTCATCAATGCTCTGAGCATTTTTGTCCCCATGGTTAAAGTTCTGGCCTTTGGAGGTTCCTATACAAGAGGATTGAAATCAGTCATTTATTTTTTTTAACTAATAGATTCTATTGCTGATTTGTTTCACTTGTGCCCAATACAAATGTAATCTTTCATTTTTACATTATTATTTGGCTATATATTTCTAGTTTTTATTATTGAGTTATTTGGATGAGAGTACTAGATTAGATCTAGAAGCTGGCTTCTACTCTCACACTTCCCCATTAACTAACTTTGTGGCGTTGCATGACAGCTTACATTTGTGGACCAAAAATTAATCTCAAGTATTTTTTTCTCCCCCTTCTTTCTCCTCTTAGGAGATTTTTTTTGGAGGTACCTTAGGACATTTAAAATAAGGCTCCTATAGGTCTCTTCTGGGCTTCTACCTTAATTCATAGATTCAGAGGACACTAACTTTTAAACTTATTGAAATAGAAAACAAAGGAGGTTATGTGATATTGTAGAAAGAATATGGCTTTGGAGCTGGGCAGACATAGTTCCTTTTTTTAAAATCTCTTTTATTATTAACATATAATGTGTTATTTGTTTCAGGGGTACAGATCTGTGATTCATCAGTCTTACACAATACACAGCGCTCACGACAACACATACCCTCCCCAGTGTCCATCACCCAACCACCCCATCCCCCCACACCTCTCCCCTTCAGCAACCCTCAGTTTGTTTCCTGAGGTTAAGCGTCTCTTATGGTTTGTCTCCCTCTCTGGTTTTATCTTGTTTCATTTTTTCCTCTCTTACCCTGTGATCCTTTGCCTTATTTCTTAAATTCCACATATGAGTGAGATCATATGATAATTGTCTTTCTCTGATTGACTTATTTTGCTCAGCATAATACCCTGCAAATGGCAAGATTTCATTTTTGATGGTTGCATAATACTCCATTGTATATATATACCACATCTTCTTCATTCATTCGTCTGTCGATGGACATCTGGGCTCTTTCCATAGTTGGCTATTGTGGACATTGCTGCTTTGAACATAAGGGTGCAGGTGCCCCTACGAATGGATCACTACATTTGTACCTTTGGGGTAAATACCCAGTAGTGCAATTGCTGGGTCATAGGGTAGCTCTATTTTCAACTTTTTGAGGAGCCCCAGTACTGTTTTTCAGAGTGGCTGCACCAGCTTGCATTCCCTGAATCCTCCCATTCTCTGAATCCTCGCCAACATCCATCATTTCCTGCCTTGTTAATTTTAGCCATTTTGACTGGTGTGAGATAGTATCTCATTGTGGTTTTGATTTGTATTTCCCTGATGCCAAGTGATGTTGAGCACTTTTTCATGTGTCTGTTGGCCATTTGTATGTCTTGTTTGGAGAAGTGTCTGTCATGTCTTCTGGGCAGACGTAATTTCTAATCTAAGATCCATCATTCACTATTTATGAAATCTTAGGCAAATTCTTTCTTTCTGAGGTCAGAATTTTTATCAGTAAAATGGTGATAACAATGTATACTTCAGAGTGTTGTACTAAAGGGGGTAAATATAGACAAAATACTCAGCACGATGTTTGTTGCACAGTTAATTATCCATTATTGTTTGCTCTCTTTCCAGATGGACACTCAGGGAACCACTTTACTGTTTTCTCACCAGTATATGGCCTAAGAGGTATTTCTTGTGCTTGCTTAGTCATAGGCTTTATCCTGGGAGTTACTCATCATTTTGAACAGCCCATGAAAACCTGTTTCTTCTCATGCTATAGCTTTGCTTTTGACTCTGTAGATATTGGTGCAGAAATAGAAAATAATAACTTTCTCGGGGTGCCTGGATGGCTGTCAGTTAAGCGTCTGCCTTCAGCTCAGGTCATGATCCCAGTGTCCTGGGTGGCTGTAGCATAGTGAGATGGGATAGAGGGATAGAGTGATATATTATGAGATAAAAAGAATGTGACAGGAGTCATTTTTCCCACCTCAAAGAGCAATAGGAACTCCTGTAACCATTTCATACAAGGACATGACATGATTCAATTTACATTTTAAAAGTGAATCATATTTGTAGCTATGGAAAATGGCCTCTAGTGAGATAGGAATGGGAGCAAGGAAACCAGAGTGAGACTGCAGTTGTTCAGGTCGGAGGAGATACCGATGACTTAACTAGGATGGAGACGGTAGAAATGGAGAGAAATGGACAGACTGAGATATATTTAGGAGGTAGGATTGAAGTGACGTGGTAATAGATTGGATGAAGGCAGTGAGGAAAATGGAAGAATGAAGTCAGGCTTATAAGGAAATAAGAGATGGCATGTCAATTTCTCAGATGCAAATGATTGGGGAAAAGTTTTGGTGAAAAGGAAAGCAAAAATTCTTTTTGGGGTATATTGGAGAAGTGTAGCTTAAGCCATCTCAATTGGAGATATAAAATGGACAGTTAGATTTAGGAGTTTAGAATTTAGGCAGTTAGGAATAGGAATTTGGAACTGGTGGAGAGTGTTAGATGGAGATGCAAAATTGGAATAGCGTGAAGTTATTTCATACTGTAAGATTATCTTGGGAGAAAGTATAAGACAAAGAGAAAAGGTGATTCAAGGTAGTATCCCAAGGCAATCCAATAATTTCATGTTGGACACAGGAGGAATAGTTAGCAAAGGAGGCAGAAAAGAGGCATTGATGAGGCTGAAGGAAAACCCAGAACATGTAGTGATATGGAAGCCAAGAGAAAAGAGGTGCTTAAGAAGGAGCGGTTAGAAACTATCTTCAATGTTGTGAGCCATCATTAGAATAGAATAGAGAGATTGTACTGAATTTTGGGTATGTGTAGGTCTTTGGTGACTTGAGAGGAAGACTATCAATCATGTTGAGTGGTTAGAAATCATATTGAAGGAAGTTGAAGAGTAATTGGAATATGAGGAACTGGAGATAGTAGTAGTCAACAACACATATAATAAGTTTTTAAAATTTTATCATTTTTCTTAGCTGAGATGATATGGTACCTGGAAGAGAATGTGGGGTCAAGAAAGTTTATTTTTAAAATATGGATGCTAGTAGAACATTATTAGTGGGCTGACTGGGAATAGTTACAGAGAGAGAGAAATTGGTACAGTAGGCAAGGGGAATGCGACTAGTAGAGTAAAATCCTTGAGAAAATGAGAGCAGTCAGAATCTGTAGCTAAAGCAGGTTTGAACATAATTAGTCACAGTCGTCACTGACATAGTCATGTCACTTAGTCCATTCTAATAGGAAGAATAAAAGAGAAGATGGGCATACAAGAAGATGGGCATACAAGAAGATGATTTTGTAGATTTGGAGGTGGGAGAATGAGGGAGTTATTTTTCATAACTTCTTTCTCAAAGTATAAGATTTACTGAAAAGGGAAGAAGATAGCACATGGGTTTGTTTGAGGACATTGGAAAAGGTGTGCAATATGAGCTAGAGAGTAGGAAAATGGATTAACTTAGCAAATGTAATAAGACAGAGAAATACAGAGAATTCAATTCAGTTTGAAATTTATGAATGGAAAATGAAATATGCAATCCATTTGCAAAATATTTTTGCAGCAATATTCAATTTCTTATATAGAAAATACAGAGAAAGCAGATAATTTCATTAATTCAGGTTTGAGGTTTGGTGTAGCTCGTATGACAGAGGACAAAATAATTGAGACTATTTTTAGACAGTGATTGTAATTACCACACATGTATTCTAAATTGGTTTAAGATGGTGTGAAGATGGGAAGTGAGGAAGAATGACATAACATAATCAAGAAAAAATCAGTAGGGTTAATCATAAAGAGGTTAGATGTGGCAGTGGAGGTACAATTGTAAATGAAATGGAGGAAAAAGGATGTGGTAGTCAGCAAATGATATGTTTAGTGTAGTGTAGTTACTAGTGATGGTGAAGTCCAGGGTTTGGCCATGTGACTATGTGGCTGAAGTGGGGGAAAGACAAAGCTGGTCCAAGATGAGGTAGTCAGGAAACAGATCAGTTGTTAGGTGGGTCATCTACATGGATAATGATGTCACCAGTAATAAAGCCAGGCACTGAGGCAGATGGAAGATTTGGGATGGAAATGCAGTGAAATCAAGGCTAAAATCGTCCACCAATAAATAGTGGGTGAGAAGTCACTTGGAGATGAAAATGAGCAAGAAGCCTGAAAACTTTTTCTTGATCTAGTAATTTCATAATTTTGTTTTTGATTTCAGCATTGTAACAACCACTATCCTTTAAATATAATTGCCTGAAAACATATGCTTTTACTAAGCTATCTCCCTTCTCTTTATAGGGCTACCTGTTTGTATCTCACTGTGGATTCCAGCTGTAGCCCTCATCCTTCCCATTATCCCTTAAACCGTTTTTTTTTTTTTCTTGATGAACGTGCATTGCAATTTTGTATGTAGCCCACTGTTGCTGCCCTTAATCTATAGGATGATATTGGTATATGCATTTTATTTTTCATTTTCTCCCATCTGTAACACTGCCTTGAGATAATCTATAAACCTTATTATAATCCTTCTTTCAAGTTTGCATTAATTAACTCTTTCCTGTTTATTTCAGCTCAGTACTTATCCTTTTTCTCCCCCCTGAAGGCAGTTATATTATTAGACCTCCTCTTTTGCCATCCCTATATTAGACTCCAACAATTCCCATTATTTCTCTACTGATTACTTTTTTTTTCCATATAAATTCCTGACTAAATCACACACACATACAAACTCACACGTACTCTTAG
The DNA here is from genome assembly GCF_017311325.1 of Ursus maritimus. Lineage (NCBI taxonomy): Eukaryota > Metazoa > Chordata > Mammalia > Carnivora > Ursidae > Ursus > Ursus maritimus. The sequence continues at coordinate 38,719,986 of NW_024426552.1, forward strand.
TGTCTTACATGAAAGAGTGGTCTGTTTAATATCTATGTTTTTAAAAATGTAACTCTTCTAGTCATTTTGGTGCTAGGCCAATTATGTTAATTAGCGTATATTGAGCAAAGTACATATTTCCAGTCTCTGCACATATATTATTCAATTTGATCAAGCTTCAATATATAAAAGCTTTTTGCAAAATGTAGTGTCAAAATGTTACAGTCTTTGGTCAGAATCTTGGCAGATTAAGTCAATTAAAAAGGTCAAAATAATGGTGCTTTATTTTACAGGAAGTGTAAATGTACAGAATTTATTATCTAATTAAATGCAAGTCTGTAATTCAATATTAGGATGGAGAATATAAATGCGTCCAAATCAGGAAGCAGACAAAGTTTTTTATTAATAGTAACCAGATATAAGATTGGCTGTCCAGTTTGTTGCTTATTTATTGCATTTTGTTGTTCTGGAAAACACTTATGCCCTCATATAGACAAAAACATTTTCTGTTTGGTCAAGTTGTCTTCATTATTAATTTTTGGTTAGTTGAATATCTGCCAAATTAAGGTTGTTTTATTTAGTTATGGAAGAAGTCTTCTGTGGAGGGTGTATATAAGATTATTTTTCCCTCTGCCCAATTTAATACCAAATAATAGTATTGATTCATCCATTTAACTATCTATTTAATTAGCTATAGTGTCGCTTGCACTGTTCTAGGAGCTGAGCATATGTCAGTGAAAAAAATAAGCAAAAAACAAACTAGAACACTCTCATCATCACCCTCATCAGCTTACCTTCTAGTTGGGGAGTTATATACGAAAATAAAAATGTTATATGGGTATATTAGATGGTAATTTGTGTTCTACAGGAAAAAAAAAAGAGAGAGAAAACAACAAGTGGGAATTGGCAGTTCCAGGGTAAAGGTACAGTTCCAAATATGGTGCTCAGAAAGGCCTCTGGTACCAAGGAGGGAACATTTGATTAAGAAGTGCATGAACACGAGTAAATGAGGATTGTGTTTATTGGGCAGAAGGTTGCAGGAACAGCAAGTGCAAAGGCCTTAAGATTGGCTCTTGTCAGGCTGTGCTAGAGGAACAGCTTGAAATCTGGTGTGGTTGGAGCAGAGTAGGAAAGATGAGAGTGGAAGAACATTGTCAGATCATGGGGGACTTACAAACCATTATAAAGATGTTGACTTTTCCTCTGATTGAGACCAGAAGTTAGTGAGCAGAGAAATAAGATGATCTGACATAAGTTTTAAAAGAGTTCCTCTGTGTTGAGATTAGACTATAGGGTGAAGAAGGGTAAAGCAGGGAGAACAGTTAACATATATTGAAATAATCTAGGTAGGACTCCGGTGGTTTATACCAGGTTGTTGGGAATGAAGATGGTGAGTAGTAGTTAGATTATGGATGAATTTTAAAGATAAAGACAGCAGTAGAAATCTAGTACAAAAATATGCATTGGAGTGCATGGAGGTGAAAACAGAGAGACTACAAACCCTGTATTTTTTTCCCTTTTTATAGCTAAGAAAACCATGCTAGAATGATTCCTTTCTTCTGAGAAGCCCACCAGAATATAAAACAAGTACCCACTCAGTGTTCTAGGGGAAAGAATATAGAAACAGTGTATCTGAATCCAAGAATAGGCTCAGCTCTGAAAGTGCATAGGATTTTAAGGCTTCTCACTCCATCCCATGGATATAAGAAGAATAAAGAGCTTAAATTTTCAGGGGTATGGAGGGACCTGTGTACATGTGAAGGGTGGGGTGATACCTTTGGATAGGATAAGATCAAAATTATTATAACAGATCTGATGTGCTTGACCGAAGCCAAATGAGGCTGGCAAATGAGAAAGAAGAACTAAGGGCTGTCTTGGAGTGAACTTAATGTTACATGCAGCATATTTGGACTAATGGTAAGGAGTAAACATCATGACATGAGATTTTGAAAGTAAAAGCTTTATTCAAACCTAGTAAGTGACTACTACTGGAGCATTCTCTGACTCAGTGGCACTAATCTGGCAATGTGACATGTAGTGGAGGAAAATGATTACATAAATAGGAAATAAATGAGTTGGTCATGAAACATCGTAGTACTTCATTAACCTGATGACTATATGTTACATACAATGAGTGGTCTTCTCAGAGGGACATGCCCGCTACAAATATTTGATAAAATAAAAATATAACAAAATTAATAACCAAATTAAGCAGATATTTCTTAATGTCACTTTAATTCTCTGGTTAAAAGTTACATACTTTGGAGGTACATTAATTCTATTAGAATGTGGAGGTAACACTTATTTCATGAAGTATTAATTAAGGAGTTCATGAGCAGCCTGAAATAATTAGTGCCACAATATATGTTTATTTGTTTATTTGTTTTTACCTTGCATTATCTTAAGTTCTAGGAAAATTTAGGTTTCTGTATCATGTATTTTGATAGATTTGCATATGAAAGTATACTAAGAAAATATGACAGTCATATTAACAATAGCATTCATAACATTATTTTATTATTTTATAGCTCCTTCCTAAAATGTGAAAATTTAAACATCAATCAGTGCTTATTTAAGATAAAATCTTGTGTGATGATTAAGAATTTGGATCCTGGAATCAGACCTGTCTGTGTTCATTCCTAGATCTCATTTTTTAGCTTGTGATTGGAGCAAATTACCTAACCATTGTGTGTCTAGTTTCCTCATGGGGAAAAAGAGGATAAAACTTAACAGCCACCTGCAAGGACTGATCTAGATCTACATCTGTCTATCCATCCATCCACCTATCTAGATCTGTCTATCTATCCATCCATTCTAATATTGGTGCCTATTGTATAATACGAACTAAAAGAAAGTTAGCTTTATTATTCTTGGGAATAATTTTTCCACTTTTGAGTTTTAGATATTTGCATTGCTGAATTATACTATTTACTCATTTATTCATTCAACAAGTATTGGAAACTACACAGTGTGCCACACAGTGTGCTAGGCACTTAGCCTATACCTGTGATTCAAATGGACATAATAGTTGAACTCATAGATGTTGCAGTATGGGGCATAACATATTCAAAATACTGAAAAAGTGAATGCAAACCTGAAAAGTGAAATAGATAGATTTTTGAAGGTCCATATAGCAGGTCAAATCTAAGCTAGAATAGTTTTTTTTTGTTGTTTATCTTAAAATTATATTTGACAAGCCTATTCGATTATATGGGAAATACCCAGGTGAAGAAGGGGAAGAAGACTATTCTAGGCACAGGGAATAGCAGGGGCCAAGAGTAAGAGGTAAGATTTTTTCAGGAAACTAATAAATCCATTATCACTGGAGCACAAGCAGTAAAGGCGGACTTCCAATGATGAGGCTGTAGAAGTAGGAAAAGATGAAATTGTGTATAGTTCTAGAAGCCACCCTAGAAATCTACAGCTTTACCCTAAGAGCCGGGGGAAGTCACTGTGATGATTTATGGCAAGAGAAACATGATCATATATGCATTTAAAAAAGATTACTCTAGATTGAGATAGTGCGTGTGGAGGAAGGCAACTGAGAGTGCTTATAGTGGGATCAACAAGCAGGCCATTGTAGCAGTTCATTCAAGAGATGATGGTGGCTTGATGATAGTTTAAATGAAGAAGAATGAAAAGAACCAAAAAGTCTTTTAAGATGTATGAGCAAAGGAATTTGTAGTTATTTGGTTATGGAAAGGAGTGACAAAGAGAGAATAGCCAAGAACAAGCTCCAGATTTCTGGGTGAATTGCCTGAGAAGATTGGGGTACCATTTAAAACAATAGGAAATGAGCAGGTGGTGCAGGGCAGCCTGGAACAGTAGAAGATGACACCTCTTGCTTCGCTCTGTGAATTGTGTATGTGTTAAAGTCAAGTAGGCAGTTGGGTATGTGGTTCAGAAGTCAGGAGAGAATTTTGGACTGAAGATAGCTACTTGTTACCCCAAAGTAGTTAAAGCCCAGTGTAAGGAGTGAGATATCCCTAGGAATAGAGTTTTGAGTGAGAAGAGATGGAAGCTTAGGATAAATCTTGAGGAACTTATTGACAAAAAAAGAACAATAAACAAAAATGAAGAATAGTTAGAGAAATAGGAGAAAAAATAGGTGACTTAAAGGGACAGGAAAATTTAGGAAAGAGAGTTCCAAAAAGGAAGAATCAACCAACAGTTCAAATTCTTCCAAAAAGTTAAGCAAGGTTAGAGTAAACACTACCGATTGAATTTTGGAGCAGAGAAGACATTAGTGACTTTTATGAAAGCAGTCTCAGTGGATTTGTGGAAGTTGAAACCATATTAGATTGGACTGGAAACTAAAAATGGGTTGAAGAAATGGAGAAAAGTGCAGTCAACACCTTGTATCAGTTTGGCTGCAGCATGGAGCAATAGAATACTAGCTGGATTAGTGGGTCAAAGGAAAGATGCTTTTGTTTTATTTTATACATTTTTCAAGATGGGGCCATATAAGCATTCTTAAAAGCAGATGAAATGGAGGTTAAAAATGCAGTTGTGGGGGCGCCTGGGTGGCACAGCGGTTAAGTGTCTGCCTTCGGCTCAGGGTGTGTTCCCAGTGTTCTGGGATCGAGCCCCACATCAGGCTCCTCCGCCAGGAGCCTGCTTCTTCCTCTCCCACTCCCCCTGCTTGTGTTCCCTCTCTCGCTGGCTGTCTCTATCTCTGTCAAATAAATAAATAAAATCTTTAAAAAAATGCAGTTGTGATACAGTGGAGAGACAGATTAACTGTACAAGGTTCAGAAAAGGGAGAAAGAACTGGAATCTATAGAATAGATGAGACGATTGACCTTGGAAAGGATGAAAGGCAATTTTTTCTTTGAATCAGGAGAAAGGAAGTATGGGTATAGTTGTACTTTGGATTATATCTTTGGTGGTGAAAATTGGAAGAAATCCCTCCCATATATCTGCAGAAGATATGAGGGAAAATGAAGGGTTTTATTTTCAAACAGATTAGAGAAGGTTTAATGTCATGGAGAATGAGGAAGAAGTTTAGGTAAACTTACTAAGAGTCATGGAAAATTTTGAAAGTCCAACTGAAGAATATTAAATTTTTTTATATCAACTTGTATGATTGATATTCCTTCACCTAGATTATAGCATGGAGAATGTACATAGTGAATTCATCTGGGGTTAGGGATTTGGCATTTATTTAAGGTCAAAGGAATTTTAAGAAAAAGTATGGTGGATAACAAGGATCAAATAAAAATAGATAGGAGAAATATAAATAAAGATATTGATAGATAAATAGATATAGACAGGATAGATACAGTGATAGAAAGGACAATGGTTTGAAACTCAGCAATATTTTTTTTAGAGTGTGATTACAGTAGCAGAGTGACATATCCAGAATTTTAGGAGATTGTGGTCAGTGAGATTTCTGAAGTAGTTTAATGTGATTGTTTGGTTTATTCTGTGGTGAAAGAAATGTGTGGTTGAAATGGGATGGAGGAAAATGCTATTTCAGAAGTAATATTCAGATATAATTTCAGATGTAATATTGAAAATGTGGAGTTCAAAAATAATAGTACAGTTTGGCCAGAGAGTAACAATGTTGAGCTGGATGCCAAGGTTATTAAAAAAGAAGTAAAAATGACAGAGAAATTGGTAGATAACTACAGAGGGTTAGGAGGATTGAAGAACTGAAATGATATAAGCCACAAATGAGCAAGGGTAACAATCTGAAAATAGTATGAGGAAACAGGGAAGACACTGACACACTGACACAGCTCTGTATAATTACATATGGTGTGGGAGGTAACGTGTGGCCTTAACTTGACAAAACTATAAGGGATATGGTGTTCTCAAAGAAAAACAGAGTTACACGTCAGGTCAGTAGATGTAGAGGACACTGAAAATCTTAAAAATATACAGGAAATTGTGAATCAAGGGATATATGAGCTGAACTACTCTTGAAGTTTTTGCGTGGGGTAATGGTCAGGTATTTTTAGGTGGGGAAAAAGTATAGAATACCATCAAGGAAAGAGTATGAGAGAGAATACAGTACTGTGGGGGCTTAATTTTTGGTGCTTACCAGAGAAAATAGGGACATAAGATGATTACTGCAAATCCTCTTGTTTCCCACTTCCTCACTTTGAAATAAGACATGGTCAGTTGTATCAGCTAAGGCATTCTTTTTTCTTGTAGTCTTTTACTTATTTTTTTTAGCTCATAGTACTTAAGTAATTAGATTTTTTCATTTATTTAATTTTGTTGAAGTATAGTTTACATATGATAAAATTCACTCATGTTAAGTGCAGTTTTATGAGCTTGAAAATGTATCTATCCGTGTTACCACCACTACACTCAAGTTATCGAACATGTCCTTCACCCATACAAGTGCTCTGTGTCCCTTTGCTATCAATGTACCCACTCACTCTCTTAATCAATAACTGATCTAGATTTGTTACTGTAGATTACTTTTGCCTTTTTTTAGAATTCCCATAAAAGAAATACTAGAATATATACTCTGTATCTGAATTCTTTTGCTCAGTATAACATTTTTGAGATTTATCCATGTCCTCTCATGTCTTGGTTGTTCATTCATTTTTTTTGTGGACAAGTAGTACTCATTGTGTAAATATACCAAAATCTATTTACCTATTCACCCATGATGCAGATTTGGGTTGTGTTCAATTTGGAGCTATTATGAATAACGTCCTTGTGTGGACACATTTATTTGTCTTGGGTATTGTCTATCTTTATATGTATGTTTACTTTATAAAAATCGGCCAAGCTGTGTTCCAAAGTGGATGTACCATTTTATATTACCACCAGAAATTTATAAAACTTTGATTTTATCCGTGTCTTCACCAATATTTGGGGTTTTAAAAATTTTAGCCATACTAGTAGCTGGTGGTATTGGCTAATGATATTGAGTGTCTTCTGCTGCATTTACTGGCTATTAATATACCTTCTTTTGTGAAAAGTCCGTTCAAGTCTTTTGCCCAGTTTTTTTTATTTTTTAAATTTTTTAAAATTAAAGTTTTTAAATGTTTTAAATTAATTAATTAGTTCAGTTGTAGTGTTCAATAATTTATCAGTCGTGTGTAACAACCAGTGCTCTGATCACATCATGCACCCTTCTTAATGCCCATCACCCAATTACCCTATTGCCCCACCCACCTCCCCTCCAGCAACCCTCAGTTGTTCCCTGTAGTTAAGAGAATCTCATGGTTTTTCTTCCTCTCTGATGGCTTCCCATTCAGTTTTCCCTCCTTTCCCCCTTGATCCTCTGTGCTGTTTCTTTTCTTTTCTTTTTTTTTTTAAAGATTTTATTTATTTATTTGACAGAGATAGAGACAGCCAGCGAGAGAGGGAACACAAGCAGGGGGAGTGGGAGAGGAAGAAGCAGGCTCCTGGCGGAGGAGCCTGATGTGGGGCTCGATCCCAGAACGCTGGGAACACGCCCTGAGCCGAAGGCAGATGCTTAACGAATGTGCCACCCAGGTGCCCCGTCTGTGCTGTTTCTTACATTCCACATATGAGTGAAACCATATGATAATTGTCTTTCTCTGATTGACTTCTTTCTCTCAGCATAACACCCTCCAGTTCATCCATTAACGTTTTTATTTTAATTCCAGTTAGTTAACAGTACAATGTTAGGTTAATTTCACATGTACAATATAGTGATTAGAAAAAGGTTTTTTATTGAGTTGTAGTGGTTCTTTGTGTGTTCTGGATACAAGTCCTTTGTCATATATGCTTGTACTCACACACATACACATACATAAACATACATACATAAAATTTTCTCTTAGTTGTCTTTTTATTTTCTTAATGGTGTCTTTATTTAAGGAGTAGATTTTAAATTTTTGTGAATTCCAATTTTTCAGTTTTTTATGGTTTGTCCTTTTTGTTTCATATCTAAGACATCTTTGCTTTTATCCTAAGGTAATGAAATTATTCTTCTATTTTTGTTTTAAAAGTTTATAATGTTAGCATTTATATTTAAGTCTATGATCCACATCAAGGTAATTTTTGAGAAGTATGTGAAATACCAAAGTTTGTTTTCTCCCTCCATATGGATTTCTAGTTGTTGTACACCACTTGTTGAAAATACTATCTTTCCTCATTTGATACTCTGGCATCTTTGTGAAAATCAATTAACTTTATGTGTTTGGTTATTTAAGGGTTCTCTTCTCTTGCATTGGTCTAGATATACTTACAGGTAATGTAAGTCTTCTAATTTTTCTTTTTCAAAGTTGATTTGCTATTCTAAATCCTTTGCATTTCTATATCAATGTTAAAATCAGCTTGTCAATTTCTTAAAAAAAAAAGAGCATGTTGGAATTTTGATTGGGATTGAGTTGAATCTACAAATAAATTTGAGAATTAGCACCTTAACAATATTGAGTCTTCCAAACCACTAAAATTGGATATCTCCATTTCTTTCTTTCCTTTTCACTTCGTCTCAGAAATTTTTTCTAGTTTTTAGTGTATAGGCTCGTTACTAATTTTGCTAAATATACTCCTAAGTGTTTCATATTTTTGTTGTTTAAATAGTCTTTGAAATTTACTTTGTAATTATTTATTGCAGTTAATTACTTTTAATTGGTGGTCGTATTAAACTAATATTTTTTGAGCATCTACTGTATGCATTCACTTGATTTATCTTGGAATTATCATGGTGAATAAAATCATAGGCCCTGTTTGTCCTTTTCAAGTTTACAGCCTAGTGAAGGAGACAGACATTGGTGAAACAGTGACACGCTACGTAATAAAAGAGGAGTGCCTAGTTCTTTAGGACACACAGTCAGGCAATTTGACCTTACCAGGAGAGTAATTTGACCAGTAAAAGAATTGAGGTCTGAAGGATGAACAAGAACTGACAAAATAAAGAAGGGAGAGGAAGAAGAGTCTAACCAGAAGAAAGAACATGGGCAAAGACTGTATGGTGGGAGGAAGCACAGTGAGGATGTGGTACTGAGGGATGATCATGGTAGTTAGGAGAGAGTAAGGAGAAACATGACACTAGATTTGACTTGGGAGATATCTTAGTGGCTAGATCTTGATCTGGAAGTCATGTTTGTCTTTATCCTGAATGGTTTTAGGCAGGAACATAACATTATTATGATTATATTTTAAAAGGTTATAGTGTGGCTGCCATTTGGATAATAGATTAGAGGGGAGAAACGGTGGAATTATAAGAGTTAAGTGGATATTACAATTGTCTGAGATGGTGGTTTAGAATAGGTGGTGAATTATAAATGGAGAGAAATGGATAAATATAGGAGATAATTCAGAGAAAACAAATAAGTTAGTGATGGATTGGCTATGGCAGGTAAGGGAAATGGAGGGATTGAGGATGGTATCAATGTATCAAATGACATTTTTAAGACAAGCAAAAGGGGATATGGATAGACCATTCATTGATAAGTGTGTTTGGAGCTCAGAAAAGAGGTCTAGGTAGTAGGGAAACATTTATTGCCCAAAGGAGTATAGCTATCAATTGAAATCATATGTGAAGATAAAACTATCTACGTAAGGATTATAGAGTGAAAAGAGAAGAGGGCCACTCTGAGTTCCTGTTCTTCTTGCTAATTCAAATACATTTTAGTTCTAAGTGTGTTGAGATGATCCTGTTTATGTTCTTTTTTCCACCAAAATTTCCAATTCTGTCAGTTTTCCTACCTTGATTTCTTGTATTTTGTCTTATATTTGTAATAGTTTATTTATGGTGTTACACTTATACCATTATTAATCTTTTGTTAATCTTACCAAGTTCTCTGGAATAATAAGAATGATAGAAGATAATTTGTCAAAATGCTAATTCCTCATGTGACACTACAAAATTGCTATATATTGGGGGTTTGTTGGTTTGTTGAACAAACCCAAGTGGGCATATTTGCTCTGTAGGTGATCACTAGAAAGATAAAATGTGAGTAGGCTGGGAAAGAAAAATTGAGAATGAAGTAGAAGAGATGTGTTATAGTATCTATATTCATAAAATATTAAATCGTCAGTGGATATGAGTACAGATGGTACCTGACTTATGACAATGTTTGACATGATTTTTTGACTTTCCAGTGGTATGAAAGCAGTACACATTCAGTAGAAACCACACTTTTAATTTTGAATTTGGACCTTTTTCTGGGCTAGTGATATGAGGTACAACTCTCTCTGGTGATGCTGAGTGGGCAGCGAGCTACAGCTTCCTCAGCCATGTGGTCATGAGGGTAAGCAACTAATATACTTACAACCATTCTGTACACATACAACCATTTTGTTTTTCACTTTGAGCACAGTATTCAACCAGTTCCATGAGATATTCAACATTTTATGATAAAATAGGTTTCGTGTTAGATGACTTTGGCCAATAGTAGGCTAATGTAAATGTTCTAAGCACATTTAAGCTAGCAAGGCTATGCTGTGATGTTTGGTAGGTTAGTGTATTAAATGTGTTTTCAACTTATGATGGGTGTATTGGGACATAACCTCATCATTAGTCGAGGAAGATCTTTATTTTACAGAATTACCTTTTTAATTATTTATAGTGATGGTGAGGATACTTAGGTTTGGTTTTTGTGGTGGGTTTCTTTCTTTCTTTCTTTCTTTCTTTCTTTCTTTCTTTCTTTCTTTCTTTCTCTTTCTTTCTTTTTCTTTGTAAAATATCACCTCAGTTTGAAGGATCTCAATTCCAAATAATAACCATTTCATTGCTAAATGTAAAAAAGTAAGAAGTAGGCTGATAATATATAAAGTGTCCATTCCCCTTTTAGATGCCATCTATTATTTATTCATAAAGCAGTCCTTAATCTGGGAGCTGAGCCAGTAAATTGATTTCATTTTCATGACTTATAACAATTTTGGATAAGAACCATTGTTATAACTTTGTAAAATTGGGTAACTGTTTCCTGATAACCTACAGGAAAAAATATGATTTCCTATAATAAAACACTGAACTTCATCCAATTCAGAGAAATATACTGAATTCATAAACAGAAAATTAAGTACTCTAATGTAGAATGAATATAGATATTATGGCCACTGAAATTGTTCTTAAACTTGAGCTGCTATTACTTATGCAAAATGTCCAAGGAAGATGAATGGCTCATTGTTGAACCCATTGAGCAAAAAGCTTTGATTTCCAACAGTGATTTTAATCAGGACTCATTATATGATTTAGAATAAGATACTTAAAAAGTCCATGCTCCTGTTTCATCATCAGTGAACTAGAATGAAAAATATACTTTTTCTTCTGTTCTTGAACTCTTAAAGTTGTAAAGAATAATAGTGCTAGTGTGTCCTGCTAATATAAATGCAAAAATATAATAATTTAAAAAATTATTTAAATCCAAGTATCAGTTAGATAAATGAATCCTAAAATAAACTAGGGGTATACAGGATTAAACATTTTTAGATGCTGTATATGCTGAAATATATGTTTCATCTTTCCCAATGCAACACTTTCCACCCAGGTAGGCTTACTGTTAAGAACAGAGGAAGGCACCATTTTGAATATGAAGAGAAACCATAGCTATTAGATCCAAGAGCTTGGAGGCTTTATTTAATGATTAAAAGTTGAAAGCTAATCTGACCACAAAATCTTGAGATACTAGGAAGGGCTTCTTGATTTGTCTATAACTAATAGTTATATTATTATATACTGTATTTTATTATATATAACACATATATACTATATACAGTATATATACTATACTATATATACTATATACTATATTATATACTGTATTATTTACTATATATAGTTATATTATTATATACTATTACTAGACTGTATGTATGTAGACATATATATTAGTTATATGTCTATAACTAATAGTTATAGTCTTTAACTAATAGTCTTATGTATGGAGACAGGTAATGTTTTTATTTGGAGTTCTCTTATTCCCTTATGGCCTGGAATATGTGCAGTTTTCACAATCCTTTGCACATATTAATATTTGATATCTGAGGAAGGCATGATACCAAATGAGACATATACTCATTTATTTATTCACATTTTTAAAAAAGAAATAGAAACTGTCCTAGGTTTTAAGGATACAAAGATTCTTTAGACACACCAAGGAGTTCAAGATCTGTCAGAGAAGAAAAACATATGAAAATGTATAATAAAATACTAACTTGATAGGACATTAGTATTGATATATGTGGTGTTTTTGAATGAAGTCATTTTAGAGAGATGCATTCTCTAGAAATAGCATAAAGACTAAAAGCATTTTTGAAATACTTTTGGAAAAATTCTGTTACAGAAGATTTAACCTATTTCATTCTTGGGCCAAAATGGTTGTCTTGGGCTTTTCCTTAACATTTTTAGAAGATAATTTATTGACTTTTGACACTTGAAAAAATCATATCTACATCCTAAAGAATATATTATCCCTTATGCAAGGGATTTCCAGGAATAAGTATCCAGAATGGGTTGAGAAAAGTAGAGTAGTCAAATTTACCTACCCATTCCTCTCCTGCATCCAAAGCTCAGACACACTAACACAGAGTCTAATTTTTATGTCAGTCTTTCACTCCTCCTTTCATCTATTCATTTGATAAATGTTTATTAAGTGCTTACTATATGCAGGGAATATGCTGGACATTGGACTAGCAGTGATGAATGAAATGTATTCTTCCGGTGGAAAAAAATAAAACAACTGACACATAAGCCTGAAACTGATGTGGGACTTCATACTTCTTCATAAATTCAAGACAGCTAGGCCCAGGGTGCTAATCCAACCTGAGTTTCCCCTCCTGTTTGGGTCAGAAATGCTGGAAAAGTAGAGAAAGAATGGAAATTCCACCCCTGTGTTTTCCCCATGCCCTTGTGTGTCTTCTGGCAAGGAGAATTACAAAAGTACGTTGAGAAGGAAAATAAACCAAGGAGCAGATCTAGCCTTTACGCACAGAACTGACCCAGGATAATAAAATGTGGCACGTAAAATATGGAGAATGCATGATAGATAGAATGATCAGAAAATGAAGTAAAGGGAAAAGTATAAGACATGATCAAATAATAGAAACATAAAATGAAACGTAATAAATATATATCTGAGAGTAGAAAAGTAATATTTGTCCTTGCATAAAATAAATGATAGGTTGCAAATTAGTGGTCAGTAATATATGCTAGAGAAACTTTGGGTGAGAAATTCATTTAAGCTGACATAATTAAGTGATGCTTCAAAAAATGTTATTATCTGAGCTGGGCAGAGAAAGGCAAGTTACTTCATTTAGCATTTAACAAATACTTGCTAAAAATCTGTCACTTGGCAGCAATGAGACTCTTGGACTTACTTGTAAAACGGAAAGTTGAATTGAGTGAACTTTTTCAGTCTGGACCACTCACTGCATGCTCTAATTTTATGAGTAAAGAGGTAAACTCTTAGGTGGCAGGAATAGAGGAAAAATGTGACAGGCAGAATAATAGTTTCCAAAGATTTCTGTATACTAATTTCTGGAACTCATGAATGTGTCATCGTATGTAACAAAAGGGACTTTGCAGTTGTGATTAAACTAAGGACATTGAGATGAGGTGATTGTTCTGGGTTATTCAGGTGAACTCAATCTGATTGCATGGGTACTTAAAATTGGAGACACTACCTTAGTATGGTAAGAAAGGGGGTAGATCTGACTATGGAAGAATGGTCAGAAAAATGTAATGTTGCTGGTTTTGAACATGACAGAAGGAGGCCACAAGCTAAGGAATATGGGTGACCTTTAAAAACTGGAAAAGGAACACAGCCCAGTGACATCTTGATTTTAGCCTAGTGAGACCGCTGTTGAACTTCTAACCTATGGAACTGGAAGATAAGAAATTCGTATTGTTCTAAGTGCTAAATTTGTGGTAATTTGTTGTATCAGCAATAGAAAACTAATGTAAAAGCGTTTATGTAAAAGTTACAGTAGGTCCATGATGCAGAGGGGAAAAATATCAAATGTTTTTGATGAACAAAGATAAGAAGTTGGTAAGAAATTTGGCTGAGGTGTAGAGTGTCTATAGAGGAATAACAGAAGATCAATGAATCAGTACAAATGGGTTCAGTTAAATTATTGAGGGCCTTGAAATTTAGGCAAAACGGTTTTATTTATTTATTTGACTATTTTTCATATGGTGAAATTATAATAGGTAGTTATCAAAAATTCTTGAGCAGTATATTAGTTTAAAGGAGAAAGAAAATACAAAGTATTTATACTATTTACATTTTAACAAATCATTAAAATTCTTATAAAATTAATAATATAGGATGCATATTTAAAGAACTATGTTCTATTTCACAAGAGATTAAATTCTTTTTTATAATTTTCAAAATAAGATTGACTCCAGCAAACTGTCATTATTTAAATAAAAACATGACCATATGCACACATAACCTACATGATTACTTGAATATCAACAATAACAATGAACTAGTAACCCTTTTAATAATTGTCCTTAGTTTATGTAGTTCTTGCAGGCTGATGGCATCTTGCAGAAAGTTTCATTTAATTTTAAAAAATGAGTATCTTCTAGGGACTAACTTTAGGAACAAAGATACTTTTTGCAGAAAATTTTATTGAGAACAGATTTTAACATTACTGTAATGGAAGCATAAACTACTGGAAAAGTTAGCCTTATAGAAGAAAGAGGAGTTTATTAGAATTGTCAAACTCCTAATGAAGAGTTCATGAAATCCTCAAATCCTGCTGGCTGTATTAATGAAAAGACTCAAATGCAAAATCTCTGTGGGAAGTTGTAATCTTTGCCATGTTTAAGAAGTGGCTAACGAGTCCAACTTTATAACTGAGTATATTTAAATGGGCTTTTCTTAAGGAAAAAAAAAATCAAAACAGGAGGAAAAGGAGAAGCGAAGGGACAAGGAGGAGAGGAAGGAAAAGAAAACAGGATTTCTAAGAATGTTACTATTTGCAAAAGTATAAATTAACTTTAAAACACCTGATTTATAACTAAGTGGGCTCTGTTTTAAGGGTCTTAAGTAATTTTGGGCCTGAGGAAAATGAGATGGAACAAACCTTTTTCTCTGCTTTGGAAAGAAAGGGGATCTGCTGTTTCATTTATTCTTTGGGCAACTCATTGTAATATCACACATGGTAACAAAACAGGTTAAATGGAAATTTAGTAAGATACTTCAAATCCATAACCCAGGAATTGTGGGCTAAAAGGCATTCACTTTAAAATTCGCTTTAGTGTTGTCTTTTAAATAAAATTTAAACAGTGTTTTTGATTTCACATTCACCAGAACAATAAACATTGAAGCGATTTTGGCAATATCATGTGCTGGTGAGGTTATGGAATAAAGGGGACACTTATATGTTGGTAGTGGTTGTATAAATTGATACAGCAAGTTTTGAGAATGATTTGGCAATATTTGGTTAAGTTGATCAGGATCCAGCGTTCCACTTCTAAGTGCTGTATTTACTTCAGAAAAACTGTTGCATATGTGCAAAGAAAATATGCACGAGGGTAGTCAATGCGACATTGTTGTTTATAGAAAAAAAAACTAGAAAAAACCCAAATATCCATTATTAGAAGTGGATAATTTTATATTCAGCGTTCACAAAGAGTAAAGAAATATTTGAGAAACAGAAAAATGTTGAGAGAAAAAGGCAAGCTCTTAAGAGCTCATACAACATGATGCCTGTTATTTAAAAATTTGAAATACATAAGAATATGTTGTATGTAGACACTCACAACATATCATATATTTGTATGTAAAAAGTATAAAAACCTGGACGGAAAGGATACCTTCAGTTTGTCTAGGATGCAATGGGGATGGCATGGAATAGATTGAATTAGGCTACAGAAAAAGAACTTTGATCAAACCTTTACTGTTTTATGTCTTTCCACAGTTACTCAAAGAAAATGTGAAAGCATGTTTGTTTAATCTGAGAGTAGGTACAAGGTATTTTTTAGATTACTTTTTTGTACTTTTCTGTATTTTTGAATATAAACCAATTAAAAAATAAAGGATCATATTTTATTTCACCATTTATACTCATCATCTCATGAATAATCTGGTAGTGGTTTTAATTTGTTTTGTATGGTTCCGTTAATTCTGTTTCAGTCTCAGATCACAGTTTTCATTTCAGGCAGCTAGCCTATATTCTTCCTTAGGTTGTATTCTTACAGCACAAGGTCTCTCCAGTACATCATGCATTTGATGATCCATTTACAAAGCTATCTCTCAAAGATTTTCAGAATATCTCTAGAACTATACTGAGTAATGTTACTATTAGTTTTTTCAAGATTAAATTGAATGCCCCAAATACGATTCATTAAACACAAGCTCTGGAAAAATAAGGTCACCGTGAAAAAAATGTAACTTTATTCTGGACTGGCTAATCTGATTGATGAAGATAAATATGTGCCATTTCTGAGAAAAAGACTAGCTTGTTATTAGAGATGATCTTAACCATTGATACCGTGGGATTCTAATGGGGGCGGCATTGTTCTTTCTTCTTCATTCTTGGGAAAGCAGTTGACCCCTTAGCTTGCTTCATTACCGTTCTTCACGATAAATCATTGGCCCATCATGGACAGCCATTTAGAGAGCAATAATAATAATAGTTAACATTTACAGAGCTTTTATTATTTGCAGTGTTGTAATCAGCACTTTACATGGATTCTCTCATATCATTTTAACAACTTATGAGGAAGAAGCTATTATTATTTACCTTTATAGATGCAGGAACTAAGGCTTACGGGGACCCATCAAGTCTCAAAGAAAATAAAAACTCTAGGTCACTGACAGCATAATCCTAAATTAAATTATAAACATGGAGTGTTTCACTCCAAGTTTGGTAAATATCTTAATAAAGAAAGTCTTTCCCTTGATTGGCAAAGAAATCTGGAAAAAAGTGGGAAATGATGTTTGCTGGTGGAAGGAAAAGAAGAGCCATGGATATGTGGTAGGGGCCAAGAAACACATGGAAACTTCCAGCAAAGGGAAGCAAGTTCTATTCTTTCCTGGTACTATTGGGAGATAAGTCCCACATAGTTGGTGTATTTTTCTTCTTTGTTTTTTATATAGCTTGAGGGTTCTTGTGGAAGAAATCAAATCCTAAATAACCGGAAGCAAGACAGCAATATGAGAAGGAAAATGGGGGACCAGGGATAGGTTTAGTATGTGCATGGCACCTGTAAAGGGTAGTCTGGGGAAGATGCACATGGGTGACTATTCAGGAAGGGTGTGGGGCCGGTAGTGGATGGAGGCAGCACAGGCATACAGGGGAATGCTCAGAAAGTTAGATAAGTTGGGGCGCCTGGGTGGCTCAGGCATCTGACTCAGTTTCGGCTCAGGTCATGATCTCAGGGTCGGGAGATGGAGCCCCCAGTCTGGCTCTGCTCAGTGCAGAGTCTGTTTGAGATTCTTTCCCCTCCCTCTCCTTCCTTTTCTGCTCCTCCCCTACCTCCTGCATGCGTGCATGCAGGCGGTGCTTTCTCTCTCTCAAATAAATAAAATCTTTAAAAAAACCCCAGAAAGATAGATAAGTTAATACTAAGTGATTTGCTGCAGGAGTCTTTTATGCAAGCAAAGAGAAGAAAAGGATTTCAGATAGAGTGTACATATTTCATAGACTGAGGTAATTTGGAAATTCTCAATGTTCACATGAAGCTTGCATATTTAATATTGCATAAATGTTAAAGCAGGGCAGTCCAATAGAATCTTGTCTCTAGCCCAGTCCCAACTGGAATAGGTTTACATGAAAAAAGGATTTTTTTCCCTTAAACTTTAGTATGTTTATACCCATTGCACCCTCAGCCTTTTCTCTCTTGACCTCAACTTTCCTTCCTCCTCTCCATTTACTCTTCCTTTCCTCTCCTCCAGAAACCTGAATTTACCACCTATTAATTATCCAGTATAACTTTCTCATTCTACACTATTGCTTGAGTAAATACTTTTTGCTACTAATTTTAAAGTTGATCTTTTTTCTTTTAGCTCTTTATCTGCCCGTCATTTCTTCCTTTGTTCACATTTTACCTGCATGCCTTCATCTACTTTTTTTTAGATCCTCACTTTGCCCTTGCCACTCTGCTCTCTGTCTAGGGAGACTGACCTACGTGGATAATGTATCAAGAGCCCCTCTTATCCTCTAGTAGCTTACTGCAAGAAGTCTGCTGCAAGAGATCAGAGGGTGGGGAGAGAGGTCAGTGAGTTCAGTCCTCTGCTTTCCCCTGCAGAATCACTTCCTGTTGGCTCTGCCAACAGGTCAGAGCTCCCGTCCTCATAGTCCTCCATAGAGAGCCCTTGCTTTGGCTTCCCAAAACCACATGCTCTTCCTCACTTTTGGTCGAGGAATAGTAATAGCTCAGATTTTTTAGCCTGGACTCTGGCCATATCTTTTATGACTTCTTTATACCCTGCCCACCGACACCTTGGTAAATACTTCATGTATTACACAACTATCCCAGTTTGAGTGTGTCATCTGTTTCCTGTTGGGACTCTGACCAAACCAGCCATTTTAAGGCACTTTTCCTTTATTTCACGCTTTCCTGATTTAGTTGGTCCTAGACACCCATTTATCTATCTATCTATGTATCTATCTATCTTGTAGTTACCGTTTTAATCTTTATTCCATTAGGGAGCTTGTAGAGTAAAAATATTTCAAGAATGAAGCAGTCTGGTATCGTCTTTGCCATCTACTAGCCATGTCGTCATAAGCAAATCACCTATTTCCTCTGAACCTTACTTTTTTATTATTTTTTTCTTTTTCTTCTGGAAAATGAGGGAGTTATATTAGATGATCTCTAAGATTATCGTCTGGTTTTATGATTCTACAATTCATAAAATAAGCAGTATATAATTTTTCAGTCTCATTGATTGTTTAACTCTAGCCCTTGCTTTTTTGTGACTTTATATGAAGACTGTTTCTTTGTGAAAATATCATCACTTTTTATATGTAAAAATTTAAGAAGAAAATAAACCTAAATGGATTCAAGATATAAAAATACCAATATAAAAACACAAAATAAATAGCTTTCATAATTATGTAGCTTTGAATTTGAAATTTAAACACTAAAATTCTATCCAAAACTAGAAGCAAAAGAAGAAACGTAAGTGTAGGTAGTTACTTATTTAATGCATATTGATTATATGTACTTTGAGCCTTTAGATTGAATGCGTACAATTTACTTATGTTTTCAGGCATGGGATATGGGAGGAACAGTTTCTTTAAATGTTATCGATAGAAGATTTAGCTGGCAGTTGAACTTTTCCATTTCATTTGCCTATTATCTCTTTAATGTGAATAAATAGTTTTTTGAAGTATGTGACATTCTAAGAGGGGCAAAGAGACATCTACATTGAATGGTCAGATCTCAAGGAATATTTTGTCCATATTTAGCTTTAGATAGAAGATTGAACAATGTTAAGATGGAATATTTGGCCACTGTTTCATTGGACTTGATATTAAAATACCAAATCATAATATGATAGTAATATTTCCAAATAACATTATGCATCTTTTTTTAGCTAGAAGTTATTTTCTTCCAAAGAAGTCAAGCAAATACACCTGTGTTATTAAAGTTTTTACTTTTGATAGTCCCAGAAAAGAAAAAAACTGTATATAGTGTATGATATTTAAATTCCATACTTGAGACAGACCCATGCCGCCATGCAATTGGCCACAGAATTCAGTTTCTGTCACGGAATTTGCCCTGTGGAGATCATCGTGCAGCTCCACTCTCATGTGGCTGACAGAGAGGCGAGGGGGGAGCTTTACGTTTGCTTTGTCTTGGCTCTGGCTTAGGAAAATTGCTCAGGCAATTGCTCTTTGTAGCATGTAATGCTGTTAGTTCCTACTCCACTGCTAATAGCCTCCCACCCCCAAGTAGACCACAAAAAGGTTTGAAGAAAGAAAAACTACTACATCTAACCCTATTGACCCATGTATCAACGGGGGGGGGGTAGCTTTTCAGTCCTACCTCCTCACACTGTAGATTCGAGGATGCCAGCGTGGAGCCATTTACTGAGTGTTGAGCCAGGTCTTTCCCAGCATTGTGCCAACATTCTTCTCCTAATTCAAATAGATTATATGTTTCAGGAAGAAATAAAGTGAAAACTTCAGAAAAGGTAGGAAAAGGAGGGAGATTCTGAATGTACATTTATACATTTCACATAATGTTTATTATGCTAAACATGTGAATATGAGTATTTTGTGGTTTTTAAAAAAGATTTTATTCATTTATTTGAGAGAGAGACAAAGAGAGAGCATTAGCAGAGGGAGGTGCAGAAGGAGAAGCAGGCTCCCAGCTGAGCAAGGAGCCTGATGTGGGGCTCGATCCCAGGACCCCGAGATCATGACCCGAGTGGAAGGCAGACACTCAACCATCTGAGCCACCCAGGTGCCCCTATATTTTACATTTTTAAGAATTGAAACAAAACAAGATTCTGCTACTAGATTCAAGCTAGCAAAGTGAGGAACTGACATTAAAATTTGATCAGCTTCTTTGTGACATATGTACTATTTACAATAACCTCTTTTCGTTTTTGGTGACATGGTCACTGCATCTGGTGGAGGTCAGCATATCGTGGCCACCCACAGTGTACGTGGTGACACAGGTGGCTATGCAGTCTGAGAACATATGCTGTTTTTTTTTTTTTAATGGCATAGAGCTTTTTTTTTTTTTTTTTCCCATAAGCAAAGGTTATTTACTATAAAGGTGGTATCCTTTGGAAGAGATTCAGGGAAATACCATGGAATGGATTTACTTTTATATGTAATATATTAATATTTAAATATACATTAAAGCAGTACATTCAGTAGAACAGGAAGAAAAAGCAATTTATTCACCAGTACTAAATTTACTTCTTAATGGGCACATTGAATGCTAAGAGATAAGAAATAGAAAAAAATGCCCTGTCCACTTAGATAATTTTCACATAGACAGTGGGGTTAGAGAGATTAAGGTTTTCCTTAAAGAAATAAAGACAATACATGGAGGTTGCTTATTTTTATTGTTCATTGCAAGTCAGAATGCTCATTTAATGGAACTTAGTTTTCTTGTCAATCAGACCAGTTTGTTGGTTTTTTTCCCCTGGGACTTGACCTTATAGAAATGGTAATCTCTAAAGATTTTGTGGAGATGGAACAAAAAAGAAGTGTAAAGACTTTGTACTAAATCAGTTGATTAATCTTATAGAATAACAACAAAAAAATTGGATTTACCATGAAAATCTGAAACCAAGTCAGTGCCTGAGCAGGCCCTTAAAATTATTATTACCACAAAGAAAAACACCTTATTCACTTTATTTTACATGAAATAAAACACTTTATTAATGTTCCATACAGGGAAACAGTCTAAATTCTTATCACCCAAAATGTATATGTTCAAGGTTGCCCATTGTAAAGAGGGGTTGCTGTGATCTGGGAGCTGCCTATATACTGTACTAGACACTTCTTTTCCATCATTAAAATGTGCCAGACTGTTCACCTCAAAGATTTGGGCACTTACCAAGTTAACAGGAGGATTCCTTTTTGTTTTATTGTTTTGGTGGATTCATTATCAGAACCAGTTTTCATTAGCAAATATATAAATTTATCATAACTTCAGACCCCTGAAAGTGATTCAGAATAAATCAGCCATGACCATTACTGCCAACTGAGACCATTGGAAAGGGGCCCTGGAATAGTGTAATTAGTTGCCATTACGTGGCTGCAAGCCTGCAATTTTCCTACTGACTCTGAACCACTGCCTTGCTTAAGTAAGTATTTGCACGCAAACTCATGATAATTGATCCCCTTCTGTGTCAAGTGTCTTCATAACTTTAAAAATTAAAGATGCACAGTGTCTCAAGTGGTTTGGGTAGGCAATTTTATTCCAATTTTATTATCACAGTGGGTCCATAATATGCATGGAGTGTCCTTTCTGATTAGCCATGCCTGAGCAGTTATCTACTCTATTTCTGTATTCTCCTGTTTTTCCCTCCTGTTCCTTCTCTTCCAGTCAGGCTTCCCCTCATTTTCTGAGAAACCAGAAGAGGCTGCTTGCAGAAATTAACTAGCTATTCAAATTAGTTGCCCAGAATCAGGATTGGCTAAAACAAGGTGGTGTTCCCTTGCTGAATCAGTTGTCTATTACACATGAAAATGATTTCTTTCTCTCATTTCAGGAATTGGGGGAAAAATGTCTAGGTGATCGGGTACAAATGAAAAGTTTGCTCTAAACATTAGAATGTATTTTCTAAATGCCCTCGGTACCAAATTACAGAAAGTGAGTGTTTTGTGTTGGTCTCAGCCTATCAATAGTGATGGCACTTCTTGTGCTGAGCACTAGGTGTTGTATGTAAGTGATGAATCACTAAATTCTACTCCTAAAACCAATATTACACTATATATTAACTAACTAGAATTTAAATAAAACTTTGAAAAGAAAAAGAAAAGAGTGAAACTATTGGCTAGGAACGCCTGGGACACTCTCCTGGGCCCTTAAGATTTGCGGTGAGCCCCACTGACATTTCTCTGACCAGTGCTGTGGCTGGACTGGTTCTTGTGATTCTCCTAACTCTAAGACATGCCTCAGCAACAACCATCAGAGAACTTTGATAAAACAAGGTTTACTACTCACAGATCCTGCACAGTACATGGCCTGTTCAAGGCCACACAGCAAGGTCTCAGGTAGAGAGAGAGAGAGAGAGAAAGAGAGAGCTCAAGGATCTGGAGGGGTCAAAGGAAGGATTCTTAGGGTGTTTTGGATTTACTCTTCATTGGTGAATTTAAAACATAATAGCAGGAATTAGAACATGGGAAAGGAAAAGCAGAGTCACTCTAGCAGTCAGGTATTTAGGTCACCCAAAGCTTTCTAAAAGGGGAACTTTAAGTGGGCCTCCTGGCTCTTTATCTCATTGTGTAGCTGGCAATGTGTTTATTTGAGGTGGATGACTTTGAAGTAGATCTCCTGGCAATCAACAGTTTAATGTCAAGTACTTATATTACAATCAAAACTAATTGTCGGGCACTCACACTACAGTGAGGTAAATAGGAAAAAAAAAGCTAGCTTATATAACAATGAAGTGATAAAAATTATTCTTAGGACAAATTGTAGCACACATGCATGATGCTATACATAAGCTGAATATAATTTAAGGAGTAAGTTATTTAGTTACAAGATCATTTTGTTTTATTTCCTTTGGGTTCATTTTTCATTCTATTTTAGTTCTATTTTCTAGTAAAGTCAGTGGTCTTGTCTTTAATTGTATAATGGGATGTATATTATTCATTTTATTGGTCACTTACAAAATGAAACAATAAAAATTCAAACATCCTTTATTACAGGAACAGTTATAGAAGCAGTGATAATATCCAACTTCCTTAACAAATGCATCAGGGTGATGTATTTTTAGCTGTCCTAGGGCCATTATCTCAGCCTGAATTAGGACCATTGTGTGTCACGAAGGTTTTCACCCAACAGTAGTTAAGAAATCCTATCTGGACTAAGTCAATAAATCAAACTCCAAAGCCTTCAAAGGAAGAATACAAATTTTGTTACAAAATGAGCAAAAAACATATGGGTGTTCATTTTATTTCACATAAAAATGTGGTTCACTGATCTCAAAAAAAAGGCTCCGTAAATGGAATCATGAAAACTGTACTTGGGCAGGAACTTTAATCAAACTGCAAAGTTTAGAATATCCTGAAGATGACCCACCCCCACATATTTCCAAAATTGGGAGGGTTTTCTTTTATATAGTGAATTCTGCCTATAAATGAAAAGGGTCTGTTCCTTTGCAGCACATGCAGAAATCAGTGGAAGTATTTGAAAAATCAGGCCCATACTTGAGATCACCAGGAGTCCGACATTTATAAAGATCTCTGGTTACAGAAGCCCAAGCCTGCCTTCTTTGATTTGTTGCAGTGTGAACCATTGGTCCATTCATGATACTCTCCTGCCACTAAAGTCCTTTAAAGAACTTGTCTTTTGTGGTGATCTGATTGACAACTGTTCAATAAGTCTTCAAAAAGGTTTTTCATGAGATTATAGATATTGGTTATTACATCTAAAACTTGTCTTTTCTAGTTAAATATAAATTGTTTCCTCTAAGTTTACTCGTTTTATTCTAATTTCTAGTCTCCCATCCCCACTGAGGGATGTGAAATCTAAGTATGAATTTAATTATTGTCAAATGCTGCCATTTGATTACTTCCTGGCTTCATGGACAAGAAGTCAAGTTCACAATGAGTCGTGGCTTATTGTATGAATTTTGGTGATAAACACTTGACTTTGGTGCGCAAGATTACTCATCTGTAAAATACTCTTGTTATGTTCAGAGAGATGGAGTGAAACAAAGAGCAATGGAATAAAATGTTCATGTTCATGTTGTGTTAAAAAAAAGGTATTTTTCCATTTTAACTGCTGATTAAACAAGACATACTAGTTTTTAAAATTATAAATGTTTGTGATATAGTATTAGAAAACAGGTTTTTATTACCTTAAATTATCTACTGCAAATTTCCTTATTCACTTCTACCTTGTTTCCCCTAAATGATCAAGTTCTTATCAGCCTCCTATGAGTTTCATTAAGCTAAGTATATATAAGCAATAAACTAGAGAGATTGATTAAATTGAATCTCTACTTAGCCATTAAGCAGATATGGCTTCTCTAAACTGTCTTGTTTGCAGCTAACCCCATGTAACTATTAAGAACTTCAAATGTGGATTGTGTGATTAAAAAACTGAATTTTTAGGGGCACCTGGGTGGCATAGCGGTTAGGCATTTGCCTTCGGCTCAGGGCGTGATCCTGGCGTTACGAGATCGAGCCCCACATCGGGCTCTTCTGCTGTGAGCCTGCTTCTTCCTCTCCCACTCCCCCTGCTTGTGTTCTCTCTCTTGCTGGCTGTCTCTATCTCTGTCGAATAAATAAATAAAATCTTTAAAAAAAACCTGAATTTTTAATTTTATTTGATTTTAATTAATTCTAATTAATTCTAATTTCAAAATTGATATTTGATTCACTTAGTGAAATATTATTTTGTTGGGAAAACTTGGGTATGTGAATCTACTTTTTCAGCTGTATTTTGTTAAACCTAAATACATACTAAGTATTGCTGATGAATATATAGTGTCTGGAAAGAGATGCTTTGTAAGTTTATAATACATCTCAGATTTCAAAGATTTGCTATTATTAAAAGAAAATTTCAGATCTAGTTGGCTTTTATTTAGTGATTCATGAATTGGGAAGCATCCAGTCTAGAAAAGAGAGGAGCTTCAAAGAGTTGAACAAACAGAGGGTCTTATAGACTGAAGTGAGCCAGAAGCGAGTTATACTGAGCATTGCTTATTTGGAGTGAAAGGAAGTCTTGAAGTTGGTCAGGTAATTTGTGCTGAGTAAGCAAGTGCCGATTGGTTGACTTAGGCCTTCCTTTTCTGAGAGCTGATCATTAAAAATTTTTGTTTTAATTTGCTGTTGGGGGCTTAGCATGAGCAGCTCCATGTTGGTCCTAGTCTGGGTACTTTAACAGCATGAAAAAAAATGTAGAATATTTGTTAAAAATTTATTTCATATCAGTTAAATGTTGAAATGACCATATTTTACTATTTTATTTATTTTAACTATTTATTTATTTTAGGGGGGAGGGGCAGAGGGAGAGGGAGAGAGAGTCTTAAGCAGACTGTGCTGAGCATGGAGCCTAAAGCAGGGCTTGATCTCTTGACCCTGAGATCATGACCTGAGTTAGAACCAAGAGTTGGATGCTTAACTGACTGTGTCACCCAGGTGCCCCAACCATAGTTTAGACAGATTGGGTTAAATAAAGTATATTATTATTATTTTAATTTTAATGTATTATTTTAATTAAACTTAATGTATATTATTATTTTAATAATATATATTTAATTTTAATGCATTATTTTAAATTTAATGTAATTTTAACATTTTAATTTTAATTTAAAATTTTAAATAAAAATTTAATTTAAATTTTAGTTAGCATACAGTGCAATATTGGTTTCTGGAGTAGAATTCAGATTTGTTACTTACATACAACACCCAGTGCTTGTCACAGGTGTCCTCTTTAATACCCATTACCCATCTAGCCCATTCCCCACCCACCTAGCTTCATCAACCCTTAGTTTATTCTCTTTTATTAAGAGTCTCTTATGGTTTGTTTCCCTCTCTCCTTTTTTCCCTCCCTTTCCATATATTCATCTGTTTTCTTTCTGAAATTCCACATATGAGTGAGATCATATGGTATTTGTCTTTCTCTGACTGACTTATTTCACTTAGCATAATACATTCTAGCTCCATCCATATCATTGCAAATGGCAAGATTTCATTTTTTTTATGGCTGAGTAATATTCCAATGCATACCTATACCACATCTTCTTTATCCCTTCATCAGTAAATGGACATTTGGGCTCTCCATAGTTTCACTATTGTTGATAATCCTGTTATAAACATCAGGGTGCATGTACCCCTTTAAATCTGTATTTTTGTATCCTTTAGGTAAATACCTAGTAGTGCAATTACTGGATGGTAGGGTATTTCTATTTTTAACTTTTTGGGGATCCTCCATACTGTTCTGCAGAGTGGCTGCCCCAGGTTGCATTCCCACCAACAGTGCAGGAGGGTTCCCCTTTCTCCACATCCTTTCCAACCCCTGTTGTTTCTTGTGTTGTTAATTTTAGCCATTCTGATAGGTGTGAGGTGATATCTCATTGTGGTTTTGATTTGTATTTCCCAGTTGATGAGTGATGTTGAGCCTCTTTTCATGTGTCTTTTAGTCATCTGGATGTCTTCTTTGAAAAAGTGTCTATTCATGTTTTCTGCGCATTTCTTAGCTGGATTATTTGTTTTTTGGGTGTTGAGTTTGATAAATTTTTTATAGATTTTGGATACTTACCCTTTACCAGATATGTCATTTGCAAGTATCTTTTCCCATTCTGTAGGCTGCCTTTTAATTTTGTTGATTGTTTCCTTCTCTGTGCAGAAGATTTTTATCTTGGTGAAATTTATTTTTGCTTTTGTTTCCCTTGCCTCTGGTGATGTGTCTAGTAAGAAGTTGCTATGGCCGAGGTCAAAGAGGTTTCTGCCTGAGTTCTCCTCTAGGATTTTGATGGTTTCCTATCTCACATTTAGGTCTTTCATCCATTTTGAATTTATTTTTGGCTATGTTATAAGAAGGTGGTCCAGTTTCACTCTTCTGCATGTTGCTCTCCAGTTTTCCTGATGCATTTGTTGAAGAGACTGTCTTTTTTCCATCAGATATTCTTTCCTGCTTTGTCGAAGATTAGTTGACCATATAGTTGTGGGTCCATTTCTGGGTTCTGTATTTTGTTTCATTGATTTATGTGTCTGTTTTTGTGCTAGTATCATGTTGTCTTAATGACTGTAGCTTTGTAATATAGTATGAAATCCGGAATTGTGATACCTCCAGTTCTGTTTTTCTTCTTTAGAATTTCTTTGGCTATTCAGAGTCTTTTCTGATTCCATACAAATTTTAGGATTGTTTGATCTAGCTCTGTGAAAAATGCTGGTGGTATTTTGATAGGGATTGCATTAATTGTGTGGATTGCTTTGGGTAGTATAGACTTTTTTTTAGGTTCATTTATTTATTTTAGAGAAAGAGGGGGGGTGAGAAAGCATGGTGGGGGAGGGGCATAGGGAGAAGAAGAAGGAGAGAAGTAGACTCCCTGCTGAGCATGGAGACTGACTTGGGGCTCAATCTCACCAGCCCAAGATCTTGACCTGAGCTGAAATCAAGACTCACAAGGGATTTTCCATTGTGAATAAAATTAAAGAGCAACAGTTCAGTATGTTGTGGAGTCAGTTCTTCTTATCTTCTCTGCGGGGGGAAGTTCTCTTGTTCGTTCCCTAGAATTGGATGGCATTCGGGTCATCCTTCTGGACATTTATTTCTCTCCTAGAGAAAAGGCTAACCTTGTGTTTATGATTGGATCAAGGATACTTGCTTATCTTATGACATGGTCTTTATCTTTCTCTCCTTAGAGAAATACATTGTCTTTATTTGTGTTTTGTGGTAAGTTTCAGTATTGGAAAATATTTAAGTATGCTTAGTACAATTTCAGGATGCAAATCTGCTTTTTCAGTTGTAAATTTATGAAATCTATATGGCTGAGAGTGGGGATCGGAGTACATGGTTTGTCATTTTTTCAGCCACCTATGGTAGGATGGTTAGAGAAATAGGTATCCGTATTTTGGCTTTTGGTCTAAGCCAAACTTTTTAAAAAATAAAGTTTAAATTAATACTTTTTATTGTGATAAAATCAACATATAATATTTTGTAAGTTGAAGGTGTACAACATGTTGATTTGATACACTTATATATTGCAATATGATTACCATCGTAGCATTAGCTAACACCTCAATCATGTTGAATAGCTATTTTTTTTTTTCTGATGAGAACCTTTAAGATCTAGTTTCTTAAAAACTTTCAGGTATATATTTCTTAATCTAGTCTCCTGGGGAATCTTTTGGGTAATAAAGCTGATAGTGTATTAATCCTAATTTGCCTGTGTGACTTTAATTTACTTTAATTTAGCAGGCACTAACTCATGATCTAATGCATTGGGAAATATGCCTAATCTAGATACGCTCTTGTCAGATATGTTCGACCTAAACTTAATGCTGGGAAAACAATGAGATACATTTAGAAAGTGGGATGTTCTACAGGTTGACTGACCTAGACTATTCGAGTAGTTAATATCACAAGTGACCAAGGAAGGAGCATATAGCTCTTGTAGATTGAGAGAACTAAAGAGACATAATAGTGAAAAGCTATGAACCACTGGATTTTGAAAACGTATTTTAAGATAATTGAGAATATTTGTGTATGGATATTGGATAACACTATTGTTAACTTTTTTGGCGTGGTAATGATATGGTTTCATAGGAAATAATGTTCCACTTTTTGGGAAATGCATGCTGAAGTATTTAGGGGTGAAATTTTATGATGTCTGCAACCTACTTTGGGAAGTTTAACAAAAGACGTATATGTGGGGGGGGGCACACAAGCATGCACTTGCATGCGCACGCGTGGAGAGAAAGAGAGATACATAGAAAGTAGAGATAGAATGTTAGCAGCTGGTAAATCATTCAGATTTTTCTGTGTTTTCAATGCTTTTTTTTAAACTCTCAGTGGATTAACATTTTTCAAAATAAATTTTGATACATAAACATTTTTATGTATATATTGCATAGGGGATAAGAAATGTGATTAATTGATATTCCTAAACCCCCCACATAGGAGTGACAAATATTTGCAACATATATAACAAATGGCTAATAAAACTAATTTGTAAGAAAATTTTAAAATCAATAAGGAAAGAACCTTTTTAGAAGAAAAATGGTTAACATAAATAGGTTATCAACAGAGGAATAAAGACAAATGGCCAGTAGACTTATGAAATGTTTATCACTGATAATCAAAGGCAGGAACCTAAATACAATACCAAGGTAGAGATTTTCTCTCTCATTTAGTAAAATATTTTAAAATTATAAAAAGACAGTCCAAGGCAACAGGTACTTCCAATCTGTTGGTAAAAGTACAAAGTATTGAGAAAACTATTTGTAAATTTGAGTAGAATAGCCTAAGAAAATCAGAAATATCCATAAAGTATCTACAAAGATTTTTAAAAGTAAGATTTTTTAAAGGCAGAGTTATAGATTCTGGATTCTGTTTCCTCATATTTAGAATAGAAAGTATTTTTTTTTAAGATTTTATTTATTTCTTTGAGAGAAAGAGAATGAGAGAGAGAGAGCATGAGAAGGGTAAGGATCAGAGGGAGTAGACTCCCTGCTGAGCAGGGAGCCTGATGCAGGACTTGAGCCTGGGACTCGAAGCTGGGACTCCAGGATCGTGACCTGAGCCAAAGGCAGTTGCTTAACCAATTGAGCCACACAGGTGCCCTAGAATAGAAAGCATTTTAAATGCCTGCCTCTTGGTGAAGTTACAGATATTCAATGAAATAACTGTAAAATTAAGAGGATTAAACAAGATGATAAACACATAGTAAATGACAGTACAGTATTCAAATAGAAATGACTAACACAGAGACCCAATGAGGGGATTATGTAAATAAATTATGTAATTTTTATACAACTTGAAAGAATGGATTTATTGAAATTGTGTTCAAAGATTTTTAGTTGAGTTTTTAAAAGAAAAAGTCATGTGGGGTGCCTGGGTGCCTCAGTCAGTTGAGCATCTGATTCTTGATTTCAGCTCAGGTCATGGTCTCAGGATTGTGAGATCGAGCCCTGTGTTGGGCTCTATGCTCAACTTGGAGTCTGCTTGACATTGTCTCTCTCTTTCTGCTCTTTAGTGCTCCCCCCGCCCCTGCTCTCTCTAAATAAATAAAATCTTTAAAAAAAGAAAAAGTCATATGAACCCTCCAAAAAAGTGTTTAGTATGATCTTAATTTTATTAAAAAAATACATAAATACTTGAATTCATACCCATGTAAAAGCATAGAAGGCCATATAACAGCAGTTATTTAATGGTAGAATTATGGAGAGTGTTAATTTTTTTCTTTTTCTCTAAATTTTTCACAATCGTTCCATTTACTGATGTAAAAAAAACCCAGCAACAACATTACAACATTTTTCTTTGAAAATGGAATATGATTTCTAATTCCCAGTCTAGATTAAAAAGATAAAATTGATAAGGAAGATGAGCTCAAGATACCAGTATAGTAGGAGTTTAGCATCGTGCGAAGTGTCTTTCTATTGTTTTGAAGTACTCTACAGAGTAAACACAATAAGGATGGTGTCATATTTTATTAGAAATATAGTGGTGTGGTAGAATCAGATTGATTTGAGTAAAAACTGATTCTGATGTCTATCATGGTATAATTTGGGGAAATTTTATTAACATTTCTGAATTTCCCTTTTCCCATTTGTAAACTGAGAATAATATTACCTAAATAAGAGTAGTGTTATCTTTTAAGTGAAATAATGAAAGTGGGGAAGGAGTGGGAAAGATAGCGAGAAACCAACGTTTGTCCAACATCCTCTACTCTCAACTTTCAACTATTCAGTTGACATGCATAGTCTCATAGTCCTCACAGACCAGGGACGTGCTCTGGACATGAGCCCTTGCAAAGTTCATCTGACTTCAAGGGACACGCTCATAACAGCTTGCTTTACAAGCCCTAACTCCAGATCCTGGAGGTATAATGTTTCCTTTATCTTATAGCCTGAAGTGAACTGCCTCGGCAGGTATGATGACCTCGGAGTCTAACATTTTCCCATTAGACCTTAAGTTCCACTGAGATGCCTAAATGTGAATCTGTGCCAAAATTCAGAAACATAGAAGCCAAGGTTAGCCTTATTGCTCTCCAGAAGGCTTGGATGAAGTAGGGTGACAGAGGGAGGCTTCAGCCAGCCACAGAGGAATGGAACTCCGAGGGATTCGAGAAACTGCCACTTGCATTTGCACTTGGTTTATAGCTTTTGCATCTTCTAGTGAATCAGATTGTGCCCTGGTAGACTCTCAGGCTGGAGTTCAGTGCGTAGCTGAGATAAGGAGACTGGATAGATTCTCAAACCTCAGATAACCAGATCAAGATAGCATTAAAATTAAGAGACAGAGATCAGTAATACCTTGTCATAGTTTTGAGGCTGGGTGGAGATTATTATAATTCTTTTCTCCTGAGACACTTGCTATATACCATATCGTTGAATCCGAGACGTCTATCACCCTTCGCACATTTACTCCTTGTAGGCAGCTTCTGGGTATGGAGGGAACAATGGTCAGTTTAAGACAACATAACTGTAAATCTAACCCATTAATTTACTTAGTTTCAAGAAAATTTCTTGGCAATTCAGATTGCTTGATTAAAAAGCCATAATGTTATCATTCAAAATAAAAGCAGCTTTTTTTGTTTGCTGTATTTGCGAATTAGGTAGGATTTCTCCTTTTTAATTGCCCATGCTAACAGTTTTTAGTATATGGGCTCCTATGGAATAATACAGCATGAAAATAATGTAGAGCACCACAAGTGTCTTTCTGAATACTCCCCAGTTTACTGCATTATTAAATATTACATAAATTATTCAGTGTCCTTTATCTCAAACAAATATTTTTTTCTCACAAACAGGATCAAAACTAAGTGACATTATTTAAGATTATTAGACACAGATTATAGAATATCTTTTTTTTTTAAACATAAAAGAAAAACCTAAAAAAGGCCTGCCCTTCATTTATATACTTCACTGATTGAAGCACAGGGAAAATGTGATGACAGAAAAATAGGGAGGCAATTTAGTTTATTTACACAATAAATAGCCACATTTGTTGGTATTTAACACTTGCTTTTTTACTGCCTCTGCGCTCTGAGATAAAGATTTGAGCGTGTACTTTATTCTTGGTTATCTGGCCTCAACAGAAGGTTTCCTGGGAACTGGAAGAGTAAGCATTTAAAAACCCAAATATTTAATTACCTCTCCTGGCCTAGTTCAGAAGGTAGTCTATTGTACAGAGAAACAAGAGTGCTTCTGCTTGGCCTGGTGCTTGGTGTTGCATCTGAGAAGGAATGTTTGATACTCCCTCCATGGGATAGGGAGCAAGTCGAGAACTTACCAGCTTTGTATCATCTTCCATTTGTAGCTCTATTATTTTTTAAAAATGGAGAAATCCCACATTGGACGTACCAAGAGTCAACTATAATAGGCATGCTATACAAGGTGGCATATTTTTCATTCAGATCTGATCGTTCATTCTATTTTATACTGATCTCAACTTTGCTTCCATGTAACTGCTGCGCATTGGTCCTGGTTCTCCCTGAAGCAACATAAAAGAGACCTTGTTCCTTTCCACACTGTAGCTCTTGTCTATTAGACGTCTCCTATGATCCATGAAGGCCTGTGTTAGACCCTGTGATATTTTGACTTCTAGTGCTTTTATTAAAACAATTAAGTATTTATACATCCATGTTGTAATAGAGGGTATGATATTCTTTCTTAAAGATCAAGGACTAGCCCTATTGGAGACCTAAAAGAAAATATGTGAAAAGTTTTCAAATTTATAATATTTTATCACAGCATCTTTGTGATACTGTAAAGAATTTGGGAATAGGTAAAAATGTGATTATATACTTTAAAAATGTGAAAAATTATGACAATAGTAGATTTTATAGATGCACTTGTAAGGAAATCTCTTGACCAAACTGAATAATAAAATATATATTTTCTAGAGCATTAGAATTCTTATGAAATCAGAATTCATTGGTAATTCCTTTGGAATGTGTGAGACGGTACATGTCACTGGGATGACGAGAGGTGTTTTGATGAAAGCCAGTGGAATAATCCTAAGAATTTCATTTTAAAAGAAAGGAAAAACACCATGGTGTAGTTAACATATTGCATGCCTGTTGATATCTTATTCTAAAGCACTCGCCCCACAAGAGTAATTTTGGTAATTAGGACTGTCATTATGCTACTGCTGACAACTTCCACATGTCTATGGGAGCTAAGGGCTGTGTGTGCGTGCTCGTGCACGCATGTGCCCATTAGTGTACCTTTATCCCCTAGTTTTCAGCAACATTTAGTGTGGCATAAAATCAGATTTTACTCATTACAATCAGCTGTAGTCAGTGAGGGAGGGTGAGGGGAAAGGAAGGTAGAATTCTAAGATTAATGTTATTTGAAATTAGGCATTTTGTTCATTATTATTGTTTCTTTGTGCTTTCAACTTTCTTCTCTTGAATGTGGAGAAAACAATAGCAAGGAGAACTTTTATAAATCCCTTTAATAAAACAAACACCAACAAGAAATCTTTTGCTTTAAGTGTCAAGTCTTGTTTGATGTTCCTTTTAGAGCAGTTGAAAGGATGTTCTGAGATCCAAAAGGCTCTGTATAGGCATTATGCAGAATCAAGGCAGAGGGAAAAAAGACATGCATTTATCTGATACTCACAGTGCATCAGAAACACCTGGGAAAATATTCTAAAAATACTGATCATTCCCAGGCCCTCCCCAGAAAAATTCTTGTTTTATTAGTCTGAGATGGGGCTTGGGCAGCGGCATATTTTGTATCTCCCTATATGATGTTAATGTGTAGCTAGGAATTGGAACAACTAGTCTGTTTTAGAGCATCATAAACATAAAACTTTTACTTGGCAGCTTCCACACTGAATTAGGCGCTTCCGTGGAGATACATCTCACTGTCTCTAACTGGTTGTGATGCTTTATTTACATCCAAAAAATATGGTTGTTGGTTAATAAATGG
Source organism: Ursus maritimus (assembly GCF_017311325.1). Lineage (NCBI taxonomy): Eukaryota > Metazoa > Chordata > Mammalia > Carnivora > Ursidae > Ursus > Ursus maritimus. Next base: position 38,754,108 of record NW_024426552.1, read on the forward strand.
TTAGCTTAATACTATACCCATATATCTTATGTCTGGCTATCACTTACGAATAAGACTGGCCAGTCTGCCTTGCCAGTGCTACCACTCTGCCATTCCCACAGGCAGGCATTTGTAATTGTCCTTGATCGCCAGTTAGCCTACATAAAGCATCATCATCTCCCTCAATGTTGCTCTTAAGGCAGCCATGACTAATGACTCAGAATTATTCTGTGATATTAAAACTATTTACCACTTCTGCACAAAAGATAAGCACTAGGCATTTCTTTGGAAAGACATTTGAAATGAGATTTATAAAAGTTAAATGTTCACTGATTAAGGTATATATAATAATAAGCTATATTTTCATTATGTATTATGAAATGAATGGGGATAAACATTCATAAAATTTTACAGCCAAAAAAATGTTGAATCATGAGTAGATTCTCTCATGAGATGACATAGATAATTTAGAAGGAGAGTGAAGTGCAAAATTCTGGAGAAGCCTGGTAAATATTTAAGTGCATTCAGTGCCCAGAGTAAGAGCTCTGTAAGGAAATGTATGTTACTTGGCTTATGATATGTGAGTATATGACAGATAGGAAAGGATGAGTTAGGAAGAATGCAGCATGACTTGGTAGGGGCCAGTGAAACAAATATTTGCAGCCAATCTGCAACGTGGGATTTATGTGGGATCCATCTCATATAATAGGAGTGGGGGAGAGCACAAAAATCATAAACAAAACATCGGACACAAAGATTACAGTATTTTAAACAAAAATTATTAAAACTCCAAAATTTAAACATAAGGAAATTTATTTAAGGAGATCATATGCAGGGGAAATTTGTACAGGGTACATTTGGAACTCATTATATTCATCATGTCCTTTTTCCCTCTCTTGTCTCAGAAGAGAGATGCCTTAGCTCCTTTTTTCACTTTCTTCCTATTAGATTGGCTTGTGTACTGTTCTTCATTTTTCCATAACTGATTTCCTTAATGAGTAAAAAAAACCCTGTTTATGATTGTACTCAGAGTCACTGTGTCCACGTCCTGGTTCCTTCTTTCAACCTTGAAGTTTATATATATGTAGGGAGCCTTGCTGTAAGTCTGTCTAGTACCCTCATTCCACAAAGCAGAACTGCCTCCATATATAGCAACAGTTGTCTTGCTACAATTAAAGCTTCTCTTTAGTATGATTTTATTTCATATTTTCAGTACTTTAAAATTATTTTTATTTTACAGAAACACAGCACTTTCCTCCTGTCAAGAAACAACTCCACCAACATATACAACTCCAAAAAGCCATCTGGATTTGCCCCTAGCAGTGTTGTAAGCTTGCTTATGAGGACAACTTTGAACAGAAACCATCCTAGAAACAATTTTATTGAAAGGGTCTGTATGTTTTTCTTAGAAAAAAATGTAATAATTATTTGGGCAGAATTTAAAGCCTAGATGTAATAGCATATATGTAAGAATTCATGAGCTATTTAATTCCTCAATTAGCAAAATCATCTGTCTCTTTCTGTATCTGACAGCATATATGTCTCTGTATTAGTTTTTAGAGTTTTTTCTTAATGTTTCTTTGTACGTTTGAGTATGTGTCTACGTATGTATGTTTATTCTACATGGCTCTCCCTGGGTTAGCTTTTGACATATTATAAGGAACTTTGTCTGTCTACTTGTATCTGCATATTTGGCAACATGGGTTCTTTAATGGACAGAGCACTCATTTTTCTTTTTATCTTCCTGTATGTTCATCTATCTGACTCTTCTTTCATTTCTCTTTCCTTGTGTCATCTTTTTTCCTCCTCCCTTTTACTTTATGTGTATCTTTATTTGTCCAATTGAAGTATCCTTAAATTTTTGTTCTTAAACTGAAACATGGATGTTTTGGGTGATTTTCTCTGAAAACAAACAAACAAACACCAAGCTAATTCCCTGCTCCTCTTCTATAAGACAATTTCAATTTAGTTGCCCTTTTCTTTTCTTTTTTTTTAAGATATTATTTATTTTGAGAGAGAGAGAGAGAGAGGATGACAGAGGAAGGGGGAGGGGCCAAGAGAGAGGGAGTGAGAGAGAGAGAAACTCCTGCAGACTCCACGCTGAGCATGGAGCCTGACGTGGGGCTCGATCTCATGACCCTGAGACCATGACCTGAGCCAAAATCAAGAGTCAGACACTCAACTGGCTGAGCCACCCAGGTGCCCCAGTTTCCCTTTTTCTTTTATGGCTTTAATGATTTTTTTTTCTTTCTTTCTTTTTTATTTTTTTTACTGAGAAAGAAAAATAAAGATTTTTCCACATCCATGACCTAATAGCCATCCTACAAAAACAAAACAAAATAGAACAAATCAAAACAAACCAATACCAAAACATGAATACAGTCCTGGAATTAAACATCTGAAAATATTATTAGCTTAACCACTATGTCAGAAAGAACAAAGTAACTATTTTTTCCCAGAAAAGCAATTGTTAATCTATTGCAGAGAAGTTTTAGATTATTATTATTTTTTTTTACATATCTAAGACACGATATGTATTTGGTCTGCTATTGCTCCTTTATTTTCTTTTCCCTCCATTGTTGAATGAATGCAGGCGAGAAAGGCATCCTAGCAGGCTAACAGCCCCCTGCAGGGTCTTGCCAGTCACACATTTGAAAAGTTAGCATTTCTGACCTATGTTCCTTTCAAATTAAAGATCTTTCCAACTTATGATGGCATTGTGTCCCAATAAACCATTCGTGAGGTGACAATATTATGAGTTGAAAATGCATTTAATACACCTAACCTGTTGAACATCTTAGTCTAGCCTGATTTAAATGTGCTCAGAACACTTACATGAGACTATTGTTGGGCAAAATCATTAACGCAAAGCCTATTTTATAAAAAGCATTGAATATCTCTTGTAACTTACTGAATACTCTACTGAAAGTGAAAAGCAAAATGGTTGTCTGGGTACAGAGTGGTTGTAGGTGTATTGGCTGTTTACCCTTGTGATCGTGTGGCTGACTGGGAGCTGTAGCTTGCTGCTGCTGGCCCTGACCCCACATCACTGGGGGACTATTTTATTGCATATCACTAATCTAGGAAAAGACCAAAATTCAAAATTGGAAATATTTTCAGTATATTCTCCTGAATGTATATCACTTTTGCACCATTGTAAAGTCAACAATTTTAAGTCAAACCATTGTAAGTTAGGGACCATCTGTACAAGCTTTGACAAACAACTTTTATTAGGCCTTTTTTCTATAAGCAGCATTTATAATGACTTAAATCCATTTAAAGTAATTTTGGAAAACAACAAAACAAAAAATAATACAACTCAAGTTCCATCTATCTTTGCACCGCTAGGACAGAAATGGATTTAGTTCTGACTAGTAGAACCAGATAATCCGTTCAGAGTAAACTCCACGATGGCAGGTGGTCATGTCTGTCGTTTACTGCTTGTTATTTGTGTCTAGCACTTACTGCCTCATACTCAAGTAGATACTTAATAATTACTGGTTGGACAGATTCAAACATTTAGAAAGCAATTTTCTCTTTAATCTTCAATATATCAACCATAGAAGAATCCTAGAAATGGGATAATTAAACTTAAGTCTAATACTTGTGGTCTAAAATAATTGTGGATAATATCTTAGTTTTCTATTTTGGGGTCTTCTGTAGTTTATTACAAAATGATATCAGATAAGAGGAGGCACATATGACTATGTTCTCACCTTTTCTGACAGAACAGTCTCGGATAATATGTGTTTATTTTCATTCTTCTAATGAAAACAAAATGTTTTAACAAATTACAAGAAGCCATGGTGAGCAGGGGTTCCTTGTCTCACCTCCGTATGTTTCTCTTTTATAGAAATAAATTCTATCACCATTACAACACTTTGACATAGACTTATTTCCTGTAATATTTTCCTTTTATGATACTTTCTCTCTTGATTCTTTTGCACTGGAAATAAGAATGAGATTTCACACTAATGTTTTACTTTTCTGAAAAAAATAGCTATTAAACAAGAAAATTTTATTTTGAAATAATCCATTTAACCTCTCCTCCTTCCAACACATGAAGAGGCTTGAGGAGTAGTCTGTGATATTCTCTAAACATTGAATACATCCTAGGGTGCAACTCACAGTTTAAAAAAAAATTGTTTTTAGGGTTTTTTATGTGTTATGTTTAGATTTTTGGTTTTGTGCCCCAAGCTGAGTAATCCTAAAACTATTGATACATTGATAGATTGATGAACATCTTCATATATTTACTTTTTCGTTCATTGTCCCTATGCAGTAGATACTGTAACATTCACAGAAAATATAAACATAACAACATGATTGATGTTTGTATAGTCAGGTTATAGAAAGTGCCTCTCTATGTAAAAGATCAGGAAAAAGAGAGACCGACAGGTACCCCTTTGTCTCCTCCCTATTGATTTGGCCTCTTTACAAGTTGTAATACAGTAATATTTAGGTTTCAAGAAAGTAGAAGATTCTTTCATCTCATGGCACAGACTCGAGAATTTATATGGCAGATCAGGGAACTATGTTCGGCAGCAAGGAGGAGATAAAATGGACCCTGGCAACAGAATGGGTCCTTACAGCCCAGGAGAATCCCATTTTATAGGTAAGGGATCTTAGACACCTAAGAAATGAAGAAAACCTGACCAAGTTTCAGTGCTCTCTTTACCTGGCACTCTTTGCTGTTCCCTAAAGACATTATGTTTTACATCCGACTCTTAGAAAAGAGGCAGTTTACTTACATAAAGGGTGAATGTTTTCCCCAGAATGTAGAAGGTAGTGTCACAATTACCCTCTTACTGGGATATTTCTCTTAAGTGAATTTTAACCTTACCAGCATCTTGGTGAAGCTGCAATTGATCGTTTTAAAGTTTTCTCTCTCTCTTTTTTTCCCCCTACTACCCAGCTTCCTTCCCATCCTTGTTCCTCACTCTTCCTCCTGGATACCTTTAAATTGTTCTAGTGTCTGACTAGTCATGGTGATATACTTGTAGATTATAATAGACAACTCAGTGCTGGGAAGACTCTCTTGTCTTCAGAAATCATAGTGCGTGAGGGATGCATAAGCTTGTGTAGTAGACGTGTGTGATTCTCTAGAATATTTATGTTTTCTCAGTTGTGAGAAATAATAGTAATAAAAGAATTTTATACATCTAGTAATAAAATAATTTTATGTGTCCATTTGACCCCTTAAACTTTGGACATGTTAAGTGAGAACACTTTTGTTAGAATAATCTTTGAGGAGGGGAGGCAGCAAAGTCAGCTGTAGCTGCTATAGAAGGAGCCCAGATTTCACGGGGCACTGAGAGAGACCCTCGCTTTAGAATGGAGAAGAAAAAACCAGGGGAGAGAAAAACTCTCTCTATAGATTTTGACTTTAAATTTACAATGGGAAATAAGAACGAGTTGTTTTTATAGAGACTGCATTGAACTGATAGATCAATTGGAGGGAATTGCCGTCTTGAAGATAATAGATATTGAGTCTTTCAATCCATGAGCATAAAATATGTCCTCATTTATTTTAGTCTTGAAGCTTTGTACTTCTCAGTGTACAATTTTTACCCATTTCCTGTTGAATTGATCTCTACATGCTTTATTCTTTTTTGATGCAATTGCTAAAAGAATTGTTTCTTGATTTCATTTTCTGATCATTGCTAGAATATAGAAATAGGATTGATTTTTATATTGATCTTATATCCTGTATACTCACTAAGCTTATTAGTTATAGTAGTTTATTATGAATTCCTTGGGATATCTATGTACAGGTTTCTATCTTCGGTGAGTAAAGACAGTTTTCTGTTTCCCTTGCAATCTGAATGCCATTTATTTTTTTGTTTATTTACAGCACAGCTAGTGTTGGAGAGATTTATTTTTATGGATTCCTATTTATCTGTCACAATAAAACGTTAAGTTAATTCTGGGAGGGACTTTCTAGTTCTCAAAATTTGAAATGGGGGTTGGACTCAAAATTTTGTTAGGTCAGCACACCACTTATATTCCACATAAACTTAAGAGAAATTTTCGTTTCCCTGTTGGACATCCCATGAACATTTTAAGGGTTCTCTTGTCATTGATTTTTATTTTCCACCTCCACCAAATTCTTGGTTTTTGCTACTATTTTGGAATTTTTACTTTATGCCTTATATTCTGCCTATTCATTCTTTCCTTGGCCAAATTAACCGTAAAATGAATTTTTCATGTATTAGGATTTTATTTATTGTAGAGAATTTGTATTCTCAGGGAAAAGTATTACATACATAATTCACGGGTAAAAAAAAACCAAATAAGGAAACTTAAAATCCTGTATTAGAATCTTTGTGGTCGACATCTCTTTGGCTTTTTAATATAGGGCTTTATTAATGTGCATGGGCCTGGCTGCTGTCACCATTGTGATGGCTCTTCTCCCCTTATTTCAACTCTGATGTATGTGCTTAACTCTTCCTTTAAATTCTTACTCATCTGCTATGCAGAGAATTTCAGCTCTTACTTGTCACTACTTCCAAACTTAGTTCCAGGCCTAACTTTTGCTATGGAATTACTTTCATGTTTAGTTAAATGGATGTCTGTTTGCTGAGTTCATAATCCTTGCAAGAAGGTTATGCTCTGAAATATCTTTTTCTGTCTAAATTGCCATAACATTTTGGACTACATGTTCATGTGGCATAGTCCATAGGAATAACCTTGGTGAGCTTTCTGTACACTGTTGATGAGCCTGAATTAAGGTCTTCTGTTAGGGAGATGACTTCACTGTCTGATATAATATGATCTTGTACAAAGTTAATATTTTACTCTTCCCGAAGGCTTCTAAGGGCAACTCAAAAAGGACATTGTACTTGACGGACACATTTAAAAAAAAAAAAACACTAAAAATTTCAACTTTAATGATAAGTGCTTTAAAGAATAACAATATAGTGGTGTGTCAGAACATCACTGGGCGAACTTCCATCATTTACTTAATATCATTGTCCCAAAGTATGCAAATTTCTGTCATTGGCTTTTACATGGATAGATGCCTGTGTCTTTAAAAGTCACTCATCAAGTGTTGATATTTATATGTGAACTCTTCTCAGTTAAGGAACGTGCAATTATTGGACCATGGCTTCCTGGATTTTAGTGTATGAAAAAGTAATGTTTACTAGTTTACCAGTTATACCGTCATGAATTACTTATTTCCAGCCATAATCTTTAACAAAACTTTTTTTCTGCATGTGAAAATCCTGTAACATAAACTTAAAGAAGTGTAATGATGTACGCTTTCAAGGAACAAGTTATACAAGAGATGGAGAATTGAAAATGTTTCCAGCTTAAAGAATGAATACCTAAAGAGGTAGACATAAATGCAGATTATTGAGTTGTGAATGTGTGTTATAGTTTTAATTACTTTTTAGAATAAATCTAAAGAGAGAGCAGAAACCTTTGAAAAAATCTTTACACAGAGAAGCACATCATTAACATTTCTCTTCAGAGATGTTACTTCAGTTATTTCCAGAATCATACCTAAGAAGAATTATATACCACATAATCATAATAAAAAATCACATTTTCTGCAGGTTAGCAATAGCTGTATTAAAACATACATGACAAAGTTTATTTGCTTTCAGAAATACTTTGTAAATGCTGTTTAAATCAAATGTAATTAGCTCTCTGTGGCATTTAATATTCTAACTAATCAATGCTGCTTTTTTCTTTTTTTGCATCAAGATGGATTAAAAGTAAACCAAGATATGCTCTTCTTTATTTCCAAATATTAAGATAGTTCCAAACCTCAATAAATAATAAAAATACATAGATGTAATTAATGTGTTATACTTTGAACCTTTAAATTTTAATTTTTGGAATTAGATTCGGCCACTTATATCACCATTATCCTATCCTAAATATAAACTGAAATCGACTCCATCTCCTGAACTGAGTTTTGTGTTCTTTTTATAATAATACACAAACTTGACTGTAAAAAATATCTTCTTTTTATAATAATGTTATCTGTGTTAAGTGGTCTAGGTGACAGACATAAAGTTACTTAATTGTTACAAAATGGCAGTAATGCTAGTACCAGTAGTAGTACTAACAGTGGAAGTAGTAGTTACGTAATAAGCATTTGTTTAACACTTTCAGTTTTATAATACACTGACATATTCCTTATGACATCTAATATTCAAATCATTATTATTATTTGCATTTTACAGATGATTGTTTAGATACTCAAAAGAGTTTGCCTTTCCACCAAGATTATTTGGTAGAACTCCCACCTAAGTTCCCAGTCTTCAGACTTGCATTTCCCTTGTTATGCTACATGTTGTAATAAGGTGGCAAGCAAATTTATTTATTTATTTATTTATTTATTTATTTATTTATTATTTTTTAAATAAAGTCAGTTTTATTATTATTCTGTTCAATTAGCCAACATATAGTACATCACTAGTTAAGCAAATATGATGGTCTTGATTTTACTCCATGAAGAAGCCAAAATCTTTAGAAGGAAGTGATGCATTCACTAAATATTCATTTATTCTGCACACATAGTGTGTGGGCAACTTGCTAGTTGCTGCAAGGGTACTAAGAATATATGAGCTGAAGTTTCATAATAAACATTCTAAATATTTTCACATAACAGACACCTATTTTTAAGTGAAAGAGTCCTTTCTTAAACAAAAACACAAAAGAATTACTAAAATGTTTCTTGATATTTATGCAAAACTAAGAAAATCATGAATATTGTAAAACTTGCTTATGCTGTTTTTGAATTAAGATCACTGTATATTTGTTAGACATCATAAATGTACTAAATGTTGCCCCAGTGGGCAGAGTTAAAACGACTTTTTAAGTGTCCATGTCAAGTACTAGTGTCTGTGGAAGTACTAGGAAGAATGAACACTCCACAGTCTTGCTACTTAATATGTAGTCCAGGGACAACGGCATCAAGAGTAATAAGGGCTAGATAAAAACGCAGATTCTCAGACCCTCCTCCAGACTTCGTGAACCAGAATTTGTACTGTTACAAGATCCCAAAGTCCTCATGTTCATTATACACTATCCATATAGGTAAGGAGGGGATAGATCAAGGATTTATTGGAAATAATATGGTATAAAATCACATTGGAAATCAAACAAGTAGGTTTTGAAGGCTGCATATCCCAGCAAAGAGCTATATAATGTTTGGCAAAGAACATAATCAAATGAGACTTAGCAGCCTCATCTCTAAAACAGAATGATTAGACTAGATGTTCCTAGCTTGTTTCCATTTTCTTATCTGTATTTTTCTAAATTAGCTGGTAGATGATAATTGTCTAACAACACCTCCCCCCCTTGTCTGTGGAGAATACATTTCAAGACCCGCAGTGGATGCCTGAAACCACAGATAGTACCAAACCCTATATATTTTATGGTTTTTCCTATATATACATATCTATGATAAAGTTTAATTTATAACTTAGGCATAGTAGGAGTTAACAACAATAACTAATAATAAAATAGCACGATTGTAACAATATGCTGTAGTAAAACTGATCTCTCTCGGAATGTCTTACTGTGTTGTACTCACCCTTCTTTTTGTGATGATGTGAGATGATAAGATGCCTACTCAAGAAATGGAGTGAGAGGAATGATGTTAAGACCGCCATTGTGACATAACATGAGGCTATTGACCTTCTGGCTATATGTCAGAAGGAGGGTCATCTGCTCCTAGACTGTGGGTGACCAAAGGTAACTGAAACTGTGGAAAGGAAAACTGCAGATAAGGGGGTGGGGGAACTGCTGTAATATTTGTGTGCATTTAAGCAATTTATAAGATAATTAGCTCTTCTGTAGTCATAAGTGTGGCATACTTTACTTCCCTTTGGTCAGAGCATCTGTTAAAGGTTTGCAAATATAGGCCCTGCATTTTAGATTTGGGGTTCATTGGTAACAGTTCTTTTAACAGTCTCAGTAGGCTCTTTTTTTTTTTTTTTAAGATTTTATTTCTTTAACAGAGAGACAGCCAGAGAGAGAGGGAACGCAAGCAGGGGAGTGGGAGAGGAAGAAGCAGGCTCCCAGCAGAGGAGCCCGATGGGGGGCTTGATCCCAGAACGCTGGGATCACGCCCTGAGCCAAAGGCAGATGCTTAATGACTGAGCCACCCAGGCGCCCCTTAGTAGGCTCTTTATTTGCATTCTTTTTTTCCACGGGCCAGTGGTTAATAACCAGGAGCTCTGTCCAGATACGCTCCTCAAATTTAGTCATCACCTAGAAAGTTTGAAGCATGAGCTTCGGCACTTTGCTTATCCTCATGTCCCTTAGCTTCTGCCTATTGATACAATGAGCTTGGGCAGTGAAACGGAGAGATGTGTCTCTAAGCTCTGTCTTGAGAGGCGAGTCTTCATTTTGATGTAATTTACTTTCTTAAGTAGACAGTGCCCTGCAGGACATGTTTGAGGAAGCAATAGGAAATACCTGGGAAATGCCAGGTGAGGGTTCCCTTTCCTACTTTACCGGCTTTCCTTTCCTAATCTTATCTCTTGCTGTACTTTATTACTGTGACTTGGCTTACGCTAACTTTAATCTAGGGCAGATAATTCATCATTTGCAAACCTCCAAATTATCTGATATTCCGTCTAGCTAAATAGCTGGCTCTCTGAACAAGACGATGTTTTCTTTCCCTTTTGGTTTCAGATGGAACAGCTGGGCTAAAGTTTGTCATTTTTTAGTAGGTCTTAAGGAAGGCTTTTAAATTCATCAAACTCTTTAGAGCTTGACATTTTTCTAATTAAGCCTCTAAACTCTTTCCTTCCTAGGTGCATTTTCTTAAAAATTTTTATACCATAGGTGGCAGTTTGACATCTTGATATTCTATTTTATATGCTAGGCTGATTTTGTAGTAGAGAATTAGAGAAACTCCTTCCTGCTCAGAACTGAACCTTCTAACTATCCTGTAAGAGAAGTTTGAGAGGATATTGCATGTACAAACAAGAAAAGGCTGTGATATGTATGTGTACATATATATCTCTCATATAACAAGGTAGTGCTCCTAAAAATTAAGTTAAAAAAAAACAACAATGGAAATTGCTGAGGAGTCACATCCAATAGAAAGGCTAAAATGTTTATTAATTATCAAGAAGAGAAATGAATAAATTTGAGAAAACATACCAGCATACAGAGGAGGGACAAAGACATAGAAAAGGAGAATAGAGTAGGAGACATGAATATAGAGACTCCAATATTAGACTAGTAAGAATTTCGGGACAGAATAAAGCCATTGAGGGGACTAAATATAAGAGAATTTTTCAATTTTTAGAAGAGCCAGTCTAATGGAAAGGAGCAACCGAAGAAACTAAATAGCAATGACTTGAAAGCAGGGAAAAAAACCTCACATGCATACAATCATACTCACCCCCCCCCCATATATCTTAGCCATATCATAGTAACATTTCAGACTTCCAGGGATTCAGTGAAAATCCAAATGCTCCCAGAAAAATTATGAGCTTTATTTCTAAATAGAGGAGTGACTTTATTTGGAAGTCTATTTAGAACTCATTTCAGTAATATTGAATAGTAGGAGATAAAGCTAGGACTTCAAGTTTTAGAAAAATTATTTAAAAGTGCACAAAATAATTTGAGAAAAATAAATGATTGGGCTAAAAGAATTAGTGGAAATTATTCAAGAATATAATACATAAAATTCCAAGATAACAGCAAACGCAACAAACTTATAATGAATTGGTCCAGCTCATAATATGAAGTCTGAGGTTTTTGAATAAAGTTAGGAAACTACACAAATTTTACGAATAGGCCCTAGAAATTCCTGATGAGTTGTAGACATGTGTTTTCTACTAGTAAGAAAAATGAAAATCATTTGGTATTTTGGGAAAGATAAAGTTCTAAAAAATGTTCCTGAAGTGAAGCAAATAAGTATGTGGCATGCTTTTAGAAAAATAAAGCAATTATGTATTGATTAAATGATTCAGGAGGGACAATACACACTATAATTGATGTAAAATATCTTTAGAGTTTGAATAGATAAGGTCTGTAATCATTTCTCCATGATGTAGTGTTTTTGTAGGATATTTTAAGTATAATACAACACTTATCTTACAGTTTCTTTAAAATTTTTGTATTTTTATTAAAAATAGCTTATTTTTTTATATAATTGAGATGCTTCTAAATTTTTATGATATATTTTATGATAATAAAGCTATGGTCATTACAAAACATATACCTTAAAAAAATCACACACTAGTGACCCCAAACATTTAATATTTTCTCAGTTTTCAAATTTAGGAGACGGCTTTCAGAAAGGATTTTTATTACCAAGAAAAATATTTATCTAAGGTTTAGTAATTTATCTAATTTCATATGTCAGTTGATTTCTGTTTAATGCAAATTAATTAAATTACATATATAATACACATAGGAGGGAAGAGAAAATATGAAACCTATCTATCATTTCTCTGAAATTTAATATATAAAGAATAAATATTTTCAAAATACATACAAACTCATTTGGGGCAAAAACCAGTAAAGTAAAAAATAAACTATCTTGAAATCTTACCAATAAAAGGTAATGATGATTTAGTTTTTAATTAAATTTAATTTTTTCTTTGTAGTACAGCATAACCTATCAGAAGGGAAAACTGAATTCTCCAAGCTAAAGTTAGGTTAGGTAAAGATGGAGATAGCATTAGCTGAAGGAAAAACAGTCCTAAATTCCCAGGTTTCTACCAGACATTTTCTCTTCATCATTCTCTTCTTTGGGGGGCAAAAAAACAACTATCAGAGTTGCTGTGGACGAAAACAGTTGTAAGGCAAAAGCATGTGACAGGTGATGGATCCTTCCCCATAGCTACTTTTTACAGTTGCTTCAGGGCAGAGACTCAGGGAGAGGAGCCCTTGCATAAACTTGGGTCTGACAGGGCACAGAAATTTAAAGATTCAAAACTATGACAATCACTTTGAACACAGATACTAGGTCATGGAATTAGGGGAAGACCAAAACCTGCTAAGATATTTATGGATTTCTGTGTTGCCAAAGAAACCCCAAAGCTGACTGATGATCGTCTCAAAAGTTCAATCCTTAAGGTGAATTCTGTGTCACTAGACTCCGCCTAAGAGGAAAAGGACTGTCAGAGCTCTTGAGTCCCCATCTTAGGTGTGGCCATAGCAGATATTACGGCCCATGGAAGTTAATGGGAAGGATCACCTCAGAAAGCAGAATTCCAAGCAGGATCTGTTGTTTGCCTATAGTATCCATTCTACCTCGCTTCCTACTTCTTAATGAATTTTGTTGAATATTCCCAATATTGGTGAGGTATCCATCCATCCCTCTCTCCGGCCAAGTGCCACAGCATATTTTGTTTTCAACTCCAAGGGCTCCAAGTTGAATATGGAAGTCTATTTTAGTAATCCCAGCTTTCTTGCCAGAAACTCATTTAGGAATGGACAAGGGATTTGATTCTGGCTGATGAGATGAGAGACGAAGTTCACTGGTGTGCTTTTGAAAGAATGTAATGATTCTCAAGAAAGAGAAGAGAAAAACTGTGTCTTGACGTTCTCTGAATGTTTTCATGTGTCCAGATGAGATGCTAAGAATATATAACATAAAATCATCTGGCTACTGAAATGATGATAAGCCAATACAGGGAGAAAGACAGAGCCAATTCATAGGTTTCCAAAGAAGTGGATATTACCCCCACTCAGAGTCCATTACCCTTCAGGATTTAATGCTCTATGAACTATTCATTTGTTAACCAGAAAAGTTGAATTTTCTCTTGCTTGTTGCTTTAAAAAATATCCTAACTGAGCATTCTCAAAGCACATACAGTACTAAAAACACAGTTGAAATTTCTTTGTCATGTGGCAAGGCTTCGTAGTAACTTACTGTGGATATTCTCTTACCCAAATCATGAAATGAAAAAAATCTGGTTCTTAAAAATTGTAGGTCTGAATCAGCAGAACATCTTGAAACTTGTAATTAATAGAAGACTTTTTTTTTTTTAAAGATTTTATTCATTTATTCGACAGAGATACAGACAGCCAGCGAGAGAGGGAACACAAGCAGGGGGAGTGGGAGAGAAAGAAGCAGGCTCATAGCGGAAGAGCCTGATGTGGGGCTCGATCCCATAACGACAGGATCACGCCCTGAGCCGAAGGCAGACGCTTAACCGCTGTGCCACCCAGGCGCCCCTAATAGAAGACTTTTTGAGATAAATTTTAATATGCATATGATGTATACATCAAGGAAAGGGTGAAGAGAGAGAGGAGAGAGAATCAAATAGGAGGAAAAAGAAGGAAATGAAAGAGGAAAGAAGAAAGACAGTTGTGTTTACTGCACAATATTCCTTAAAACCTGAATCACTTTACCCCAATGAGCAAGGTGGAACACATTATATTTAAACCTTGTAAACACTTTATCACTTTGTATAATATGCATTACCAGATGCCAAATAGCTTGTGAATTTTAAGTGGTAACATTTGAAAGAATGAAAGGTTAATTGGTTATTCTGCACTGAAATGCTGGATTAAATGAAATTTAAAAAGTCAGGATCATTAAGGGAGATTCCAAAATAGAGAGGTCGAGTGACATACCACCAGGATACCTTTAGGATTTAGAGAAGCTGATATGAATTGAGAAAGGGTATAAATGAGCTTTTTTTTTTTTTCCTTAAAAAACATCTTTTGATCCAGAAAGCACTTCTGGCCACTTTTCATAGTCAAACTGATGGTTGAGTTATATCATGTTAACAGGATGGCTTTTTCATTAAACGTAATCCTCTCATGAAATTTAAACAAAATCTAAATTTAATTATAAAATACAAGAATGTACAAACTTTTAAAAGGAAAGAAATACTACATCAGTTCACAATTAAAATAATTAAAGCAACATTGGGCTGTTTGACGCTGATGAACTATATCTCCTGCAAGTGCCATCGGATCATTCAGGGAGAAGGAAAATCCTCATACGGTCCCGACAACACATGGAATTTTGATGTGTCAGCTTGCTGGATAGTTACCTATTGCCTTGCAACAACAAGAAAACAAACTAGAGTTCTTGGCATACAAACTTCATAAAATGTTCAGTATTTAAAATTTGGGAGCAAATCTGTTTGTAATTGTGTGTATGTGTGTGTTTTTAGAATTTTTAGTACAAAAGCATGAGTAACACTGTCTTCCAGTCAAGATTCGTAGTGTTTATGATCAGGAAAAAATTTACTCAAGGTTGTAATGAAGTCCAATGTGTTTGAAGGTAAAACTCTAACTAGTCCTTATTTATTTGAAATCTGCTTGATGTAATAAATGTACTATTAATTAGAGCAAAAAATGATTGGTGCCTTTTTATTATCAGGCCATAACTATTCTCTTTCAAAATTGTAAGTAAATGCCAAGTTTAGTTTTTTTACACTCGTTTAATTTTCCATTTTTCTATTTGGCGTCTGAATAAAATAATGCTAATGGTACCACAGTCTCCGCCTGCTATCTGTCTATCTCTTCAAGAGCACAGGCTGCTTTGCGGGTACCTAAGAATTTATCTTATTGGAAGGCCATTAACAGAACAAATTCAAATCCCATTAATGGTCTTGCTCAATTAGTGGCAGATGTTTCAGAATTCATGGCATACTGCCCTCAGTTAAATGGAAGCTACTATATTTCAAGTTCAACTGGAGTTTAGCAGGAACTAAAAAATTGTGCAGTACCTTCACGATTATGGCCAAGAGGGAAATCTTCAATCATAATATTATTATAAAACTGTTCTTAAATACCTTTAATATTATCTTATATTGTATACAGACTATATATTAGCAAAATTATAAATTTGCAATTTTTTCTAAGTCAAAATAATTTCCTAATATCAGAAATCCTAAAATGTTTTAAGAATCTTAACATAAAAACCAAATAAAGTTCAATTACTATTATAAAGAATTGACTTATTACTCATCTATCTCAGACAAGTGTTAAAAGTGGGCTACCATCATTGTTTGCTTCTTTAATAATGCTGATTTTAATAACATTTAACAGTTATTAAGTCCTTAATATTTTCCAGGTCCTGAGCTAAATATGTTGACTTCTCTTATCCTCATGACAACACCAACTTCCCTATTAATCTTTCCTAGATTTCAAAGGTGGAATCTGGAAAGGAATTTATAAAGGATAAGAAAAGTATTAAAATCACTCAATGTGATTTTAAACCCAGATCTAACTAATTTCTAAATTCATGTTCTTATTGATTCTGGCATAGCATTTCTCTCTCTACTTCACAGCTAAATGTTTCAGCAACAGCTGTCTAAAATAATTTCTACTGTAAATCTATAAACTGCCATCAGATTATCACAAAGATGTATTTATTGTCAGTTTCTCTGAAATTTTTACCAGCTTCCCTCTAGCTACTAATTTACATAAAATGATTGTCTGTACATTCGCATTGCTTTGTATTGCCCTCAAACTCCCATCTCACAACTCCCTCATTTCTTCCTCCACCTGCCTCAATGATTTCATATTCCCTAAGCAGTGTTCATGCTTTCCCCCTGCTCTGACTCCCTGTCCAACATTCTGGCCTTTGAAATTGTGCCCACTTCAAGGCCTGTTCAGATACGGCATCAATCCCATGAAATCTTTTCTAATAGCCACCCTCTCTATCCTTCAACCTCCTCCAGTTTCTAAGAATCTTACATGTCCCACTTTTCTTTGACTTTCTATCCACTGCCCTGTTGAAACCACTATTACTGTGTATCTGTTGAGTAACATGATGTCTTATCAATAAGTTGAATACAGACACTTTGGAACTGTGCACCGTATGTTGCTGATTAATTTTTTTTAACTTATTTCGAGGTCTATGGAATAAACTTAGAGTTTAAAAAAATAAAAAATAATTTGGTAGCACACATTGTTCTGTAATAGTTTTTACATTTTTTACAGGTTGATTTCATTTTAGTTTAGTACTTTTATAACTCAGATTTAGCACTACCAATAATTGCATGTGCACCAGGATCCAGTGCTTTAACAATTTTTTTGTTTTGGGGGAGATGAGGAAAAAAAGTTTTAAACTGAGGCTGACCTCCAGTTTACATTAACTAGAGTGGCCTTATGATTTGTTTTCCAAACTGGGACAGTTTGGAGAGGTAACAGAGTAACTATAATTTAGCACAGTCTTGGGAAATCCTGGTTTCATTAACTAGCTAGATGATCTTGGTAAATCATTTAATCTCTTTGAATTCAGTTTCCTCATCCATAGATGACAAGTTTGAAGTAAACAGTTGAGATTTCTTCGATCTTTAAAATTTGTGAAAGGTGTAAAATATGTATTGTGCCACAAAATGTATAGCAGTATTGCAAACTGATTATGTTGTCAGTACTTTACCACGTGTTTTGCATTTTGGATTTCAAATTCAGGGGAATAGGAATGCAAGAAATGTAGTGACAAAGAACCCTTCTGGTAAAATGATAAAATTTAGAAAACTAATAGTTGGGGGTGCCTGGGTGGCACAGTGGTTAAGCGTCTGCCTTCGGCTCAGGGCGTGATCCTGGCGATCTGGGATCGAGCCCCACATCAGGCTCTTCTGCTATGAGACTGCTTCTTCCTCTCCCACTCCCCCTGCTTGTGTTCCCTCTCTCACTGGCTGTCTCTATCTCTGTCAAATAAATAAAATCTTTAAAAAAAACCCAAAACTAATAGTTGGAGTTAAGGATGAGATACTTTTCAGAATAGCTTGAAAAGAGTTCAGTAGCAATAAAAATGGAATAGTTAGTAACACAAAGTAGATTAATACAGATATTGAACAGAATCTTCAGGTTTCAAAGAGGAGTTGTGTGGGAGAAGCTTTTGAAAAGTCTAGAACTCTGGTGGATAAGACATAGGTACTGCTCTGGGAATATGTGTATGGCAGTGGGCATGAGAGAATGGCACATATCTGGGAAAGGATAAATTGCATTAAATATTTTGGATCTTTCTGGATAAGGGATTCTAGTAAAATATATTTCAAAAATGTGTTTGATCCAATTTAAATATTAGTATTTGACTTAATTTTGATTTTTTTGTTCCTTTCATGTAGAAACTAAAAATCCCCCCTAAAGTGACTTCAGAGGTGTGTGGTCTGTTTTTATACTGTATACTCTAACTTGTAGAAGTTGCCTGCAATACTGAAGTCACCTAGAGATTATCTCAGCATCTTTATATAACATTTTTATATAGTCATCCTGTTACCTCATCCCAAATGCCAGGAAATAACCTGACCAGATGCAGATAAAAAATATTATATTGTTTTAATGCCACTATTTGAATTTCAAAAAAGAGGAAATGATCCTTAATTGTAGATTCAGTTGTTATTTGCAGGTGCAAAAAGGAACTTTGGCTGCCTCATTTAATAACCTGTTTCAAGTGTTCAAAGGTGAATTAAGAGGGTAGGACAATTTAATAAATGCCAATTTAACTAGGTGTTTCCTAGAGAAGTTTATGAGTCCTTTAGGGAAGGAGCAGTACATTATATTAGCAAAAGGAACTTCTATTAACTAACCACACAACATAAGAAAGGTGTAAACCCATTTTTCTTTTGAAAGATATCCCTGCTCAATTTTTTATCTATTGTCAAGAAACTGATTAAGGTTTGTTGTTATTGATGGTTTGGGTTGGAAGACTTAGGTGTGTCTGAAACTTGCCTACTCCACATTTCCACTTAAATAATTTAACTTCTGCAGAGTGGGATATTTTATTACTGTGGGAAGAAAAATTTAAAAACTTGGGGGATTAAATGGAATATATTTCTTGGTTTCCTACATTAACTGATTTTGAGGTTATTTCTTCTTTCAGCTGTTATACCAGGAAAAAAAGCAATAAAAAAGTTATATGGTGCATTTCCATGATTGATTCTAAGCTGGGTTAAGTCCTTAAACAGTAGAAGTGTTTTCTTGTCAAATTCTTTAGTTTCAATAGTGTGATATTTTGTTGAACATTCTGATACATTTTAAAAGTCTGATATAAATTAGAAGATAATCTTTTAGATGGAGAACACAGTTTTTCTCCTTAGTTAAATAGAATTGTCTTATACTTAGTGAAGTTATTCCGCTTCATCTAGGTAAATAGTTTTGATTTCTATGTAAGTTCTTTCTTTTTCATGTGTTGTTAACTGATTGTCTATACGTGGACTTTATATTTTTATCCAAATGTATGCTTCAAGTACACCAATCAGAATGAAATGCTGGTATGCAGCTATGTTTTTACATAGGAGTTTTCTACAACCAGAGTTCAGCTTCTTGTATATCATCTTTATAAAATGTAGTGATGTCGGTTTTCAAAAGACCATCTTACTTAAAAGCAGAAACAAGGCTTAGGCAAATCTTTTTGTTTTAATTTGTGAGGTTTTAAAAAGTTCTATAGTTCTTGGGAAAATTTAAAAATTAAATAGCTAGACAAAAAAGCCGGCACCAGAATTGGAAGGTCAAAATCCATCTATCTCTTCTACGCTTGCTGTGCTAGATTAGGACATACATATCTCGTATACAGGATACGCCCATTGCGTGTGCACACACACACATGCGCACGCGCACACTCACATGCACACACGTGCGCACACACACACACACACGGTCCTGTTAATTTACATTTGGCTTCTGAGATCTTTATTGAGTATTCACAATATATCTCAATATTTTATTTCCTTATAATTACATAACTAATGGAAACATCATGGGTTCCCATAGGCAAGAACACCCAAATACACGTCAATTGTAATAGGTTATGGGAGAGGTATCTGTATAATTTGAGTTTCCACTATATAATGAAGCAGTGTTAATTATTTTATAATAATAAGAACGACAATTTATTCATCATATATGCTTCACTAGACATTCTATCAGGCACTTTAACTATATTTTCTCATTTATTCCTCAGCAAACATTGGATAAGCACTACTATTGTCTTTATTTTACAGATGAGAAAACTAAGGCTTACAGAATTTAGATAATTTATCCAAGATCATAGAACTAGAAAACAACATGGTTGGTGCTATAATTTTAGTTTACTTCACCTAGACTTAAAAAAAAAATCATTGTAGTATAATTGACATACAATATTATATTAGTTTCAGATGTACATCGTATTGATTCAACAATCTATGTATTACTCAGTACTCACCACGGTAAATGTACTATCTATCACCATATATTATTACAATATCATTGACTACATTCCGTACGCTGTACTTTTCACCTCTGTGACTATTTATTTTAGAGTTGAAAGTTTGTACCTCTTAATCCCCTTCATCTGTTTTGTCCATCTCCCTGTCTCTCTCCCCTGTGGCAACCACCAGTTTGTTCTTTATATTTAAGTCTGTTTGTTGTTTGTTTTGTTTTTAGGCTCCACATATTAGTGAAATGATACGATATTTATCTGTGACAACATGGGTGGGTCTAGTATTATGCTAGGTGACCAAGATTTTTTTTAAACTGTCTTATCAAAAATATGAAAATTGTTTAAACCCTGTTGCATATTTTTTTTTCCTGATTACGACTTCTTTAAAAGTCTTGTTATATTTCTTAATACACAGAAACCTGGGTACAATCAATAATCATATATTATGATTAGTTAATTAAAAATTGAGAAGTTTTTGCTGCATTTTTTTATAACATAAACTTTTATTCTAATCTAATTACTTTCATAACCAATCCTTCAACTGGTGTAAAAAGATAAATACATAAAAGTTTGCTTTTTTAAACAATATACTAAAATGCAAATTACACACTTTAGGTAAATCTATCCTAAATAAGTTGTAAAAATAATATAAAATGATTTTTAAAATTTAATGATTTTTAATGCTTTTTGTTTCTCATACACATTCAATGCTGTGGCTAGTTATATGAGTTAAAAATATTTATTCAGTACAAAGGGGGTTTGTAAACATATTGTTTATATTAAATGTCTGGTGTTTGGCACTGCGTTTGATATAAACATCTGGATTTTACCTCAAATGCTTAAAACTGTTGACATAGCAATTTTTGATAGTATTATAAGTAAGGAAGCATATAAAAACAATGAGCTTGATAGGACATAGAAGAAGGGTTTAGAAGTAGGAGTTAGGAAAAATGAGTGCAAATTGAGAAAAGAGGTGCATAGATGTGGGTCAGAGAGAAAAGGTCAGGAAGATGAAGAGAAAAGTCTTGGAAGGTATGTAGAGGATGACTGAAAACAGATGCTGGCAGCAGTCAAGGGAGAGGCAGAGGAGATCATAATTCTGAAGGTTATTTATCTTCTAAAGATAGAGAAACAGAAATCAAATGTCCTTCTATATCCAGAGAGAAAGACTGAAAGGATATTTTCTTATCCACCTTTGAAGAGAACAATCATGAGGTCAAACCTAGTGTGTGTGGTGTACTGGGCCAGGCCATTCTTCACAAAAATAGAGTTAATATTAATATGTACAGAAAAGGGTTGTTGTAGAGCAGTAAAAGAGTTAATGCATATACCAAGAACTGCATTAATGCAGTCTATTATTAATTTCACTGTAATCATTTTGGTAATACTTCATTTGCCATTCCCTAGTTTTCTATGAATAGAAATATTTGGAAATAGAGGGATAGAAAAATAGTAAAGGAGTAGTGGAATCATCTTGGCTTGAGATATATGTGATATCAAAGGTCTAAATAGAAATTTCCATTTTTTTGTTTATACTTCCAATGTAATGTTTTAGGAAAAATATATAACAAAATTCCTTTTGTAGTATCACAGATAATGTTTTCAGTAGAAAGTACTGCAGGATCATCTCTTTTAGGAAGAATTTTAAAATTTGTATATTTTAAAAAAGATATGAACTTGAATCAAAAGTTATATTTGTTTATAATGAGTTTGTTTTCCTCTGGAATTATTTGAAGAAATACTGAAAAAAGAACAGCACTGGAGCCCAGACAAAAATCCTTTAATCATAAAATCAAAGGCATAGAAGAATTAGATTCATCTTTTAAATGTAGAACCTTTTAAAAAATGATCTAAACTAGTGAAAATTTAGGCGAAGACATTAATAGTAGTTTATTTCAAAAAGCTCTATAAGCTTATTTTCCCATAAGGAAAAGGTTATGCAGTGTTATATGTAGTAAATTACAGAGTAGTTAGTGTTACCTGTCATCATGACTGTATTTTGATTTGTTGTCATGATGAGAAAACTAATCTCTTGAATTTAGAAAAGATTAAATTGCTATTTGCCAAATATATTTTAAAATATCCTATCTCATTCTTATCTTAAAATGATTAGCATTAGGTTATCGTCAAATACATGAAGATATAGAAATGTTATGTATATGCGTTAACTAGTTTAATGCATTTGGAACAAAATCTGCATTACTGAAATCTAATCATTTTAGATTCAGACAGAAAGGGGTGTTCTGTTAAGTGAGAAACACAAATCAAGCAATATGAAGGCAATGTATAACCTACTAGATTATCCATTGGAGGCTATGTCCTTGATTTTGTATAAGCAAAATATCTTGAATTAGACATGCAATGTAATCAACAGGTCTCTTAATGTGTCATGGTTTTCCATAAGGTCCTTCCCTTTGTTTGCACAGCTGCTTTCTAGAGATCTCTATATCACATTTCCCTTACGATACTATCACTGCTGTTTTAAACCTAGTGACCATTTCCAGGAAGAAAGTTGCTTGCACAAACGTTTGATCAAATGAAAACTTGACCCATTGTTTCATTATCATTGATAGTTTGAATTTTTTTGTATAGTCAAGATGTTTGGATTGTCTGGTATACTGTTAAACTGTGACTACATTAAAAAAGAAGAAGTGTTTACGTATATTTTAGCCCAGAGAATATAGTGTATTCCAACATGTAGTTCCATTTAATCATTTTGTTAGAAATATTATGTTAAGGGCAATTGATTTACAGATGATTTATTGGCTTTGAAGAGATATCTCAAAACCTCAATCTCAAAGGCTATATTGGTTTTAAAATAAAATTGATAGGCCAATAATGCCATGAACTTAATACCAAATTACACAATTGACTTTTAAAACAGATACCTTCTAATAAAACACACTAATGTCAATAAACTTTGTATTAGCAACAAGTAGCCAATTAGCAAGACGCTGTGCTACTTGGTTCCTACCTAGGGAGTTTACAGTCTGATTGTTCATGTTTATCTTAATGGTCTCACTTCTCAGTTGATGGTTTCCCCTGCTCATCAGTCACCCCCAGGATAAGATCTGTATTTTTTAGAACTACATACAGGGCCCTTCTTCATCTGCTTCCATCCCCATCTTCCCAGCAGTCATCACCTGCCCCTCCTGTTCCAGTGATCTGTGTTACTGCCACTGAATTTCTCGCTGTTCCTGAACGTTTTAGGTTCTTTTACACTTTTGTGCCTTTTTATAAGATGACCTTCCCTTGAATGTCAATGGTGAAATGGTCTTTCAAAAAAACCAATTCATATGTCTCTTCTTTGAAGCCTTAC
This sequence comes from Ursus maritimus, assembly GCF_017311325.1. Taxonomy (NCBI): domain Eukaryota; kingdom Metazoa; phylum Chordata; class Mammalia; order Carnivora; family Ursidae; genus Ursus; species Ursus maritimus. Next base: position 38,777,504 of record NW_024426552.1, read on the forward strand.
TGGACTTCCCATCTGACAGAGAAGTTCACTCATCTCTTAAAGCCATGACTATGAAAGTGTAAAACATTCTTGATTTGACAGCACACACACACACACACACACACACACACACACACACACGCTTCTGTTACTTGAAAGTAACATGGAAGGAACCTCAAAACTTTTAAATTGTGCTTTTATGTTGAACAACTTGATGATCTTTATAATTAATCAGTTTGATATCATAAGACATCACTTTCTGTTTAGTATTCGGCATCTTGTGGATTTGTTGTACGTACTAACTTTGTTGAAACTTGTGTTTATGTTCTCACACATGTCAAGAGTAAAAACTTATATAAATCTTGAATGAAATTATCATATTGGGTGGATCAGAGCGAATATAAGTTTTTTATGGCAAACAGTGTAGGGGAAATATTTGCAGTATTTGTGATAAAAGGTAGGCATTATAATATATAATGTATTATATATAAATATATTAATTATATGTTACAATATATACTATATAAATATATATAATATAGTATATTAATTATACTATGTATATTATATATAAAATGCATAATATATAAAGAACACTTATTCTCAAAAACACAAAGATGAACACACTGAATCATGGGTATATAAAGGGACCAAGGACTTAACAAATAGAGAAATATAGATAGCCAAAATTTAGCTGATACTTAACATATAGATACTAAAACAAGTGGTCATGGAGTAGAGGCCAGCAAAGAGAAAAATATCTTAAATGTTCTGGAGCCAGAGTTTATGAAGTAGCTTAATGTCACTTATCTATTACTGATGGGAATTTTTTTTTAATTTTTACAAATTTCCTGGAGGCAAATTTAGCAAAATATTTTCAAGTCTGAAAACACAAAATTTTATCTTAAACTTCTAGTTCTAGAAAGTAATCTAAAAGAAGCAGAGATATACAAAAATATTGGTTAGGATAATGTTCTTCAAAGCCTCGCTTTTAGATAATGGAAATACAATAATGCACTTATGGACATCAATTAAGATTATATTTGAGAAGCATATTTAAAGACATGAAAATATCTGTTATTTCACTAACGAAACAAAAAAAAATGATACATACCTCATATTTGTATAAAAATGCATATCTATAGAAACATTGGAATGATATACACACAATAACTCTGGATAATGGGATTATGGATGATTTTTATTTTCTTGATCTTATTCTTTTCTTAGTTTTCAATGATAAATATATATTACATTTATTACCAGAATATTTAAATGATTAATTTTCCTGAAATTAAAACCAAAACAATCACAAGCATAAAAATTAATGGATTTTTACAATCATATTATGGAAAATGTGTCTAGAATGGGCTGACTTAACTCTACTTACCAAGTCCATGGTTCTTGAACTTATCTAGGAGATGAGAATAGAGAGGATAGACAGCATTGAATACAGCTGCATGGCGATGGGTAGATTTCTGCAGAACTCATGTCAGAGTTGCTTAAAGTCCACTCCACTAACAGCTCCCTGTATTTGGGTGATGACTTGATTGCAGGTGAGAAAAGGCAGAATTTTCTCAAAGCTCGTACTTTGAATAGAGAATTGTAGCGCTCTCTCTGGAAATGGTAACCTAGGAATAATACTTATTTTTCTGTGCATTAGAACATAGTCCTTTCAGTATTACTTTTCCTCACAGAGAATGTAAATAGTATATAGCCTACAAGATTGCCTAGCATGACAGTAGCTCAAGTTTCTTTTCTAAGAATCATTGAAAGAGCCATATTTTTAGTTTTCATGAAACTTCTCTTGGGAAGAGGCCCATTCACAATCAGGAATGTGTATAGATGACTGTGCATGTATATGCAGGTGTAATAGCGTTCAGAGAATGTAACCCTGGAGTATGAATCTGAGAGATTTCTCGTGGGTTTGTATTTGGGAAGAGATGAGAGCTGAATGTCTGAGCTCGACAAAGTAGAAATGTCAGGTATTCATGTCAAATACTTATGTCAGGCTAGAGATAAGCCTAGGATGGCAGAGGTTTCTTCTGAAGTCTGTATACCTGAGTCAGTGCATCTTATGTATTTGGCCCCAAAAGAGGATTATCTTCTTAGAGTGATCAATCCTCACTTTGACTCTAGCACATGAAGAATTAACTTCTAAGAAATTCTCTAAATTCAAATCCTTTGAATTGAAAAAGTAATATAGGCCTAAGCGTATTTTAGATGTTGAGTTTGGCAGGCAGGAGACTATTTGGTTTAAACAAACCAAACAAACAGATTAAAACAAATAATGCTAGGTTACTCTAGACTAAAATAAAAAAAAAAGAGATATTGCATATTCTGACTATTAATGTGACATTGCTGGAAAATTAATCTGTATGTACAATAAGAATACTGAATATTTATAAAATGCTAAACCATTCTTCACCAATTTTTAAGGCATCTGTGCATTTATATTTTTATTGTATGGGTTTCCTGGAGGCCTCTTTGATTTCTTTTAAACTTGGAGCATGCATCTATTTCTATTTTGATGGTTTATTGAGAACACAAAGCATTTACCACATTGTACTGTTTTTTTTCAGAGGTCTTACATTTGAGATATTAAATGAGGTTGGTTTGTGAGACTCTGTTTTACATTAGGGTTTGTGTGTGTGTGTGTGTGTGTGTGTGTGTGTGTTGGTGTATCAATTTGTAATAATTTTACTCCTAAATTCTCAACTGAAGATGGGATTCCTGAGATTAGTAGTATGCGGTGACACCGCCCATGGAGCTGAGGCGCGATCGGGAGAAGGATGAGGCACAGACAGGTTAGCTGCGAAAGAAAGCGTGGGTGCAGGGGACGACCGCAAAGCATGTGATGGGCCCGAAAAGCTGCAGCCTCGCCTATTTATTGGCAGTAAACAATCAAAGACAATCAAGGGGAGTCTCGTGATCCTAGTGAGTAGTAAGTAGTACATCATGGGGAAGGTCACAGGAGTAGATGATGTAACGTTCAGCAAGTGAGGCCTGTTCTTAAACATGTTTCTGTGGACCCCGTGGGCTATTGTCAAGAGCAATCAGGTTTCGGTTGGGGCAGTGTTCTGTCCTTTAGCGGACCAGGCGTTCCTGGCCGCTCATTATCTGAGGGGATTTAGGGAACGGCGGCGTTCCACCCTGAGCAAGCCGGGCGTTCCCAACTGCTCATGCTCTGACGTTTATGCTAAAGCCTGCAGGGTCACAAGCATGTTTTCCTGTTATATCCTTAGCATAAGCTCTTGGCCAGGGGCTGCTGCAGTAGTAGTGGTGTTCCGTTATATGGGACTACTGCATAGTGTTGATTCATTCATCTGCTGATGGACATTGGATTATTTTGTTTTGGACTATTACTTAAAGCTGCAATGAACATATTTCTGCACGTCTTTATATAGGTGTGTGCTTTCTTTTCTTTTGGGTAAATACTAAGAGTGGAGTGGCCGGATCATATGATGCATGTGATATTTAGCTTTCTAAGAAATGGTCAACCTATTTTCCAAACTTCTTGGGCTATTTTAAATTCCCACCAGCGGTGTATCAGAGTTCTATTTTTTCCACATTCTTGTCAACACTTAGGTGAAGTTTAAAAAATTTTAGCAACCCTAAATTTAGTTGTATCTCTCGTGATTTCAGTTTCCATTTCCTAATCACTAATGATGTTGAATATCTTTTCATGTGTTTATTTCCCTCCCATTCATATATCATCTTTGGAGAGCTGTCCAAATATTTTGCCCATTTTTTTTATTGGGTCACTTGTATTCTTATTATGTTTTGAGAGTTATCTATATACTCTTGATAACATGTCCTTTGTCAGATACATGGTTTGCACATATTTTCCCTAAGTTTATAACTTTTCCCCAAAAGTATCTTGTGAAGAGCAGAAATTTTTAATTTTGGTGAAGTTCAGTGTATTCATTTGTTCTTTTACTGGTTGTGCTTTTGGTGTCACATCTAAAAATCTACACCCAATTCAAAGTCACAAAGATTTTCTCCTCTATTTTCTTACAGAATATTTGTAGATGTAGGTATTATGTTAGATCTGTAATGCCATTATGAATTGAGTTTTGTATATATTTTGAGGTATGGGTCAGACTTCATGGTTTTTTTTTTTTTTTTGTATCTGTATTTCCAATGATCACAGCATCATTTGAAAGGATTTTTCTCCACTGAATTGTTTTTGCGCATTCTAAAAAAAATCAGCTGTCCATATATGTGTGAGTGTATTTCTGAACTTCCTATTTTGTTCCCTTGATTTACTTGTATAGAGACTATTTTGACTATTGTTGCTTTTTTTTTTTAAGATTTATTTATATGAGAGGGAGAGAGAGCGAGCAGGGGGAAGGGCAAAGGGAGAGGGAGAGAGAGAATCTTAAGCAGACCCCCTACTGTGTGTGGAACCCAGGAACCCGGGGCTCTATCTCATAACGCTGGGATCATGACCTGAGCCAAAATCAAGAGTCAGATGCTTAACCAACTGAGCCACCCAGGGGCCCCTAGAGATCTGTAGTTTTTAAATTTGCTTTTGAGTGAGCTTTGGCAGTTTGTGTCTTTCAAGAAATATATCTCTTTCATCTGAGTTGTCTAATATATTGGCATAATATTCATAATATTACCTTACTTTTCAATATCTATAGAGTTGGTGTAATATCACCTCTCTCATTCCTGATATTTTTAATTTATTTCTCTCTCTCTGTTTGTTTCCTTCCGGACACGTCTGACTAAATGTTTTCAATTTTATTGATCTCAAACAGATTTTGGCATCCTTGATTTTCTGGTTTCTGTATTATTAATTTCCCTTCTAATCTCTATCAATTATTTTTTGTCTTCATTTTGGCTTAATGTGTTCTTTTTCTCTTTGCTCAACAAGCAAACTAACATCCTTGGTTTGAAAGTTTTCTTCTTTTCTACTATAATTATTGACTGTTACAGATATCTCCCCCCTCCTAAGTTCTGCTTTAGCAACATCCTACATGTTTTTATACATTCTAGTTTTATTTTCATTTATTGCAAAGTACTTTCTCTTTGTGTTCTTTGATCCATGGATTATTTAGAAGTATATTATTTTATACTAAATGTTTGGCTACATTTTCAGATATTTTTGTTACTAATTTATAATTTTCATTGTCAAATCCAAGAATAAACTATGTTGATTCAAACCCATTTGAATTTATTGAAATTTGTCGTATGATCGATAATATGTTTTGGTGAATATTCCATGTACACATGAGAAGAGTGTTTTTGGAGTGAAACGTTCTATGAATATCAATTAGGTCAAGTTAATTTATAGTGTTTTTTAAATCTTAAGTACAAAATCTTACTGATTTCCTGCTTATTTCTATCCATTAATGAAAAACTTACTGCAACTTCCAATGATAATTTTTCTACTTACTAGAAATATGTTTTGAAAAAAAGAAGTAGAATGAAGGAGCAAGGAGCATCTGTGCATTGGAAAAAGAATTGAAAGATATAAAAGAAACAGACACAGTAAACTGTTGGCTTTCTTTGACTACTAGGCAGTTCTATTTGTAAAATTTTCAAGTAATTGCTCATTTTTATAATAGGTTGTTTTTATTTTTATTGAAATGTGAGAGCAAATTATATATAAAGTATCTAAGGTGATCCTATAACCTGATAAATGTTGATATTGAGTAAAATTCTTGATTCATATATATTGACTTAGTAAATGATTTCACTGAACTTTCTGAATTTTAATATATTATTGATTCTGTCAGGTTTTCTTTAAGTTGGGTTTTTAAACACACAATATGCATAGAGAGATAATTTAATTTCTGGCTTTTTAATAGTTATATTTCTTTTTTTTTTTCTGTTTTCTTCATTGTTACATTGGCCAGATCTTCCCAAACAATATTAAATTGTAGTAGTGACTACATGAAGGATATGCTTGTCTATTACCTGCCTATGATGAGATTAGCTCATATTTCAGTATCAACTAAACAATTTCATTTTACTTTCAGATTGAGGTTTGTTTTCATTAAATAACTAGTTTTTTCTTGGTAGTTTACTGGGTTTTATGAGGAGCGGATGTTGGATTTTATAAAGTGAATTTTTGAGCATCTCTTAGGATTTATTTTGAATTATGAACATGACAAATTATAATCTTTACAAATAAATCATTACATTGTGTGAATAAGATCAAGTTAGTGATAGTTGAGTGTTATTTTATTATAATACTAAATTAAATGTTTTATTCTATTTAGGAATTTTGCATATGGAATAACTGTCATTTTATTATTTTTCTTTTAACTTTGAGCTATTTTTGTCATGGTTTAATATCAGAATCATGTACAGCAGTTTCATAGGACTAATTTAGACTATTTCTATATTTATCATATTCTGAAAAGGTTTATATAAGTATGTAAATCTCTTCAAGTTTGAAAGAACTCATCTATAAAAAGAATTTGGGCACAAAGACTATATGTGGGTTCATTTTTTAAGTGGTATTCATTTTCTTCTGTAGTTATAGCTTCACTCAAATTTCCACCACTTCTTGAGTACTTTTAATATTTATATGCTTTAGCAAAACACATCCTTTGAAATGGGAGTGCCATTTGCTGAGTAAGTCTGAAAGTGGAAAACATTCAGAAATGTTATTTTTCTCTGTTTTTCGTCTTAAATAGATTTTTGTTAGTTCCATTTGTTTTGAATTTCTTTATTCCTCTACATATAATAGCAGGATTTCCACATTACATTCTTCTTCTTTTTTTTTTTCCAAGTTTTCATTACATCTGTGTGCCAGATCTTGGTTCATCCTTTAATGTTTCACCTTTCAGTGCAATTTTGTTTCAGATGTGTCTTTTCAAATTAACATCAAGTTATGTATTTTTAAACTTTTTATTGAAGTTAAGAAACATACAAAAATACACATAGTGTAAGTGTTAGAGCTCAATTATCACAAAATGAGTTCACCCGTACAATCATCTTCCAGGTCAAGAAACAGAATATTACCACCACCCTAGAAGTTTTTGTTTTCTCCTAATCTCTACCTCCCCAAATGTGTTAGCTTGACTTTTAAGGCCATAGTTACTATGATCTTATTTTATACTTTCATATGTAGAATTATGAAGTATTTTCGGTGCATATTATTAATTTCTTTCAACATTTTGTATGTGAGATTCATCCATGTAGTTGCATGGTGCTAGACTTTCTGTTAGTTTCATTTTTTTTGGTATTTCATTGAATGAATATATCATAACTTATTTATGTGTTCTGCTACTAATTGATAATTAATTTGAGTTTGGAGCTATTATGATTAATGTTCCACTGAACATCCTAGTGCATGTATTTGGTGCAAATATTCATTCATTACATGCCTGTTGGATTATACCTGGGAGTGAAATATAATATATATGTGTGTGTGCATGTGTGTGTAATATACTAATTAATTTACATAGTCACCAGTTCTTGGTTTTGTCTGTTTTTATTTCATTTTATTTTATTTTGCTTCAGTCATATTCTGATATTGTATTATAATATCTCTCTGCTTTAAATGTGCATTTCATGGGTCTCTAATGAGCTTTTTTTCATATATGCATTTGGATATCCTCATTTGTGAAGTGTTTGTCCGTGTATTTTGCATCATTCTAATTGCATTTTTTTCTAAGCAACATGCAGAAGTTATGTATGTAATATTTCCATGATAATATCCATATCTTTTCAGATATTAAGTATTGTAAATATGTTTGGTAATATTTTCAACTTTCAATTTCAAATATTTGGTAAATATTCTTTGATTTGCCTTTAATCCTTCTAAATATGGTGTATTTTGATGATTGGGAGTTCTTGGTTTTAATTTATCAATTTTTAATGGTTATTTCTTTTTATGTTCTGCTTAAGAAATCTTCGCATACCTCAAGGTTATGAAGTTATTCTCTATTACCATCCATAAGCTTGTTAGGGTACCACACAGTACACAATGGAGTGTACTATTTTCTCCCTCTTTAAAAAATTGGGTGTTGAATCACATCACACAAAATCCAGCAACCACAGATAACTTCAGTGCTTATTACTCATGCATACATAAGCAAAATGAAGGAAATCCCTGGGTGAGCAGCAGCTGTGCCTCACCAGCAAGAATTTGTTCTTGAATGTCTGGAAGAGAAGAAGATGGAAGAGAGGGAGTGAGGTCATGAGGGAAAGATATAGAAGTTAACTTAATAATATATTTGTTTACACGAGATATGCCTACAGTATAAACTGGAATAGTGGCGTTGGATAGGAAAAGGTAAATTAAGATGTGGAAGAGGTAAAATCAGCCAGTATTGGTATCTAAATGGTTTTAGAGGTTGAAGCTGTCCAGGATGATTTCAAAGATTCTGAATTAGATAACTAGGCTTTGGCACTGAGATAGAAGATATAGAAAAAGATTTCTCTAGAAGGAGAAATAACTTTATTGAGTTTCATGTGTTTTATATTTGAATTGTCTTTGGGACTTTGGGATAGAGAAATCTGATGATTGGTTAGAATATAATTTTGAAGCTAAAGAGAAAACCGGCACTAGAGACAAAAGCTTAGGAACTCATTGGTGTGTAAATAATTTTGTTGGTACTTGGAGAATTCCACAAAGAATGACTCAAGACTTGAAAACAAGTGAATTAAGATATCAATAAGATATGTTTTTAAATAGAGTAAATATATGAAAGACACCTTGATGTAAGGGAAGACCTTCTTCTAGTAGCAATAGAATTGATAGTTAACAAATTGGATGAGTTGACATAAATGAAAAATAAATTTGTCCATCAGAAATTGGGTTGGTAAGTCATGGAAGATAGGAAAAATCATGAAACCCAATTTTGATAGTTCCCATCTTCAAGGGCCTTAGGACCAATGAGTTAATTGGCTGATCCCACGGTCTGTTGCAATCACTCTCAGTTTTTTGTCATGTCATGTGTCTTAACCTTAAAACCAGAAGAACAAACCCCAAGCCATGAAAATGCGCTAAGATAATGTCATGTTATATCATATGTGTTGTCTTTTAAAAGGCAGCGCATCTATCTTTTCTGAGCTTTCTTCACTTTTGGCCAGCTATATGTTTGTGTTTTTTTGTGAGCCTTCTTTCTATAGCTCATTTTTAAATCCTAAACATAACTATTGTGATTACATAGGAATAAAATAAAAAGAGATGAGAACTGGTGATATAACACTGAGGACTACACTGAGGTGGGAGGAAAAGAAAATAATTTAGTGAAGTCCTAGAGAGAAATGAGAGAATGAATAGAGAGAACCAGAATAGAAGAAATAAGGCACATGAACAAAGACATTAGTTTTAAAAGGTAGTAGTCACAGTTTCAAAAGCTACAATTGTGACAAATAAGAACAGGATTAAAGTATGCAATAGACTTTCAACTAGAATAATAGGTAATTGAATCTAAACTGAAAACCAACATTTCAGAACTTCCTTTTCACTTTTCTCTAAGATTCTCTTATTTCATGCAACAAACTTATCATAGATTATTTTGTTTGTTTTTTTGTTTGTTTTACTAAAGCTGTTATCAAAAAAGTACCAGAAATGGCTATTAACTTTTATTATATCCTAGACAATGTTACACACTTTGTATCTTAGTTAGTTTTTAGCTCAATAAATTAAATATTTATCTATTTTACAGATAGATAAATGGGGTTTAGAAAGTTTATTTCAAAAGTTACACACAGAGTAAATGGCTAGGGTTTAACATAAAGCCCATGCTCTAGTCACTACAACAAATTGTTTGAGAAAATTAATATCCCTATCAGGATCTCTTCTGAACTCTCTTCACTATTTTATTAACAGGCATTATTTCCTCAAGAGGAAAAAAAAAAAAGCCTCTAGGTAATGAAAGAGAAGATAGCAGAGAATCTCAAATGGTGATAATTTTTTCAACTTCATCTATATCTGAATTTTGAGACACTCTATAATATTTGGGAATTAACAGTAAGGAAACAAGATAGAAGTTAGAAACTACCAAGGACTATTTATTTTAAAATATTCATTGTCCAATGAATCCATCTAAAAGACTCGCAAATATCCCACAAGCCAGCTGCTTTCAAAAAGACCTCTACCACTAGCACAAGATGGTACCGTTGGCATATTATGATCAACACTTTGTGCCATTAGAACACTCTTACCAAATGGCCACAACCAATTCATTAACACATCAACACTCAGGGGAAAAATTAAATCAACCTAATAACCAGCCTGTGGCTGGAGTGCAGTCCCATAGTAATCGCCTTGCAGCACCTCCAGTTAGCTCTAAGCAGATGGTGCAGAGCTGCTCAGTGTTGTCCTCTGCCAAGTCTCAGGACACAATTTCACAGGGCTTCTATAACAGGGCTCTGAAAGCACCAGTATCCCAATCCAAACGTCAGGCCACACCTTCACTAGACCTCCACCAGAGAACTTCACTGTGGCCTAATCGGAGAGCCCTGAGCTCACCTGTGATACACCATAAACCTCAGACAACATCTTCACTTGAACTTAATAAGACATCTTCATCGTTGGGGTCAAGCCAAACAAATTCGAGCTCACAATTACCCCTTCCCAAACCTCAGACTACATCTTCACCAGACTTTTGCTGGACGTCACCTTCACAGAAGTCTAATCAAAGAGTATCAAGTTCATTACTCCCCCCCAAACATCAAGAAACACCTTCCGTGGACATCCTCCGGACATCATCTTCTTTGGGACCTAATCAAAGAGCGCTCAGCTCAACATTACCACAATCCAAGCCTCAGAAAGCATCTTCATTGGATAGCCTTTGGACATCTTTATTAGAGCACAGTCAAAGATCTTTGAGCTCACCGTCACTCAGTTCTACACCTCAAATAAATGACATGCTTCTGTCATCATGTTCATTGGAATCCAATCAAATGGCTCTGAGCTCACCATTACCTGACTCTAGACCTCAGACAGCACCTGCATTGAATTCTAGTTCCTGTGTTCTGAGCTTACCATTGTCCCCCTCAAAACTGAGGAAATCACCTTTAGCACATTCTGTCCATCAGACTCAGAGTTTGCCATTGTTCTCATCCAAATCTCAGACGGTGCTTACACTAAACCGTGACTTCAGGACCCTGAGCTCACCAGTTTGTCACTCCAAGTTTCAGAACACCTCTTCACCAAATGACAAACAGAAAGCCACAGATTTATCTTCACCCCATTCTAAACCAAATGTCTCAGGTCAGTCATTATCAAGCTCCAAACACTTCATCAGAAATATAGCTGCTTCAACATTGGGCTCCAGATTCCAAAGTAAAAGCAGCTTTGATCTTTCTGCCAAAACAGAATCAAATAAAGAAATTCCATGGAGCTTAAATTATATTTACCCCTGCATTGTTAGAGGTGGAACTGTCCCTGATGATGTTGTAAATAAAATTGTCAATTCTGTCTCCAAGACCAGAATCCAGAGGGATCTCTGTAGGCAGATTCTCTTTCGAAGGATGAGGGGAAGGCCTAATCCTCATCCTGGTCCCCGCCTTTCATCAAATTACATGGTTTGCTTAGCTTGTGCTTCCTGCGTAAAATCTCAGTGTAACCATCTTACAGGAAGGAAAGATCCTCGCAGTGCAACACTGTTTGTCATACCAACACCTGAACTTGGTTCTGAGGGAGAAATGGACGTGAAATTAGTTTTTCTCCTTTCCCTACCAGAGACTTCTGTCTCATCTTGTCTCCCATCCCCTGTGAAAGAAAATCAACCTGATGAAGCCCCTGAAGACAACCTTGAAGGAATGGAGAAGATCCAAATTTTCTCTCCATCTGAACCTGATATCACACAGGAGCTAAATATGAACAAATGGCTGACAGTAGCCCCTGAAAACAAAGTTGTAAGCCAACAACCCCAGGCTATTGACTGGCTGCTTTATGTTAAGAAAAGTAGTAATTTTCAGCCACAGTCCCCGCCTCAATCCTCCTCCTCCTCCACATCCTCCTCCTCCTCCTCTTCATCATCTTCTTCCTCCTCTTCAACTCCACCTTCCTTAACCCCTCCTTCCAAAGAGTCTACCACATCTACTCTCTCGGGTTGTGTATTCACTAAGGTACTTAGTTACCACCGGTTGCCTCCAGGGGTCTCCTGGCTTGAGTTTATATGTAATAAAAATCACCAGCCACTTCCTGGAAAACCACAACAAAGTCAATCACGACCTCCCAAAACAAGGCCTATGAGGAATAGCACCACAGTAAAAGGGACAAAGGGGCCAAAAATACTGTTCAAATTTTTCCAGACAGTTTCAAAATGAGAGAAATATTGATTAAATTAACTTTTTGTTTCTTTGAAAGCAATTGACCTCTTAGTTCTTTGAAACTAGAGATTGATTTCCTATTATGCTTATTAAAATTCTCAGCAATAACTGTGACTGTATATTTTAGCCGATGAAGCACCTAGCTAAGGGGAACTAAAACTCTTAAGTCTATTTTCTAGTTAAATAATAGACTATGATCTCCTAGAAGGCAAAACTGAATCCCAGGTTTTTAACCAAATGCCCGGCTTATAGTAGCCATTGTAGAATCATTGTTACATGAATTAATCATAATTGGCCATAAACCAGAAATACCTCATCTGTCTTGTCCTGAACAGTATCTAGCTCATTGTTATTCTCCTTCCTCATAAAACATAGTAATGACAGTATCCTTAAGCCAATTTATGCTAATCTGTTTCCCTGTCTCTAAAGAAAATTCAGATCATGTTCAACAGGTAAGAATGTATATAAAGAGGAATCTTTTCTCTAGTTATGTGAATCTCTTTCTAGTTATGTGTTTCTAGGGAAAGTTCTTCTATGCTAAGATCCCACACTCTGAAATCCAATGATTTATTCAACCTTAGTTAACAAATCTCAGGAGAGAAGAACTAACTAGTACAAATAACCCTACCTATTGCCTGTGCCACTATTTAAATTATAGGCTCTGTGCCAATATTTAAATTATAGGCTCTGAAGTACCTGTTTATCACTTCTATCTATACATCCAAAATGGGTTAATAAAAATGTTTCAAAAATGTTTTTGTTCCACTGGGTCTACTGGTAGTGGGAAGAGAAGGGAGTTAATTGTCTTATCTACTCACCTTAAGTGATCATCTCAATCCCCAAGGACTAGAATTAGTATCTCTTGCATGCACTGATGACTCAAAATTCTGCTCCACTAATATCTTTCTGACTGTATACTGGACATTTCCAAGTTGAATATTGCACAGTCATCTCAAACTCAACGTGATGAAACCAGAATTATCTTTACATTTACAATTTGGATCATTACATTTACAATCCTTGCCCCCTGGTGTTCCTATTTAAATGGATGTAGCACCGTTCATCCTGGAGTCATGTTTGACTTTTTCTCATTGCCAGCCCCTCTCTAAGTCCATGAGTTCTGTGGCCTATTATCTCTAGAATCCAGCTTTTTCCTCCAACCCCATGACCATTATCCTAGTTGTGATCACAACCGTTTGTCACCTGGATTACTGCCCTTACTTCTAAACATGCACTTCTATCTTTTGAATGCATTTGAAACAGAAATTTGATAATGCCATTCCACTGCTTAGAATCCTTTCATCATTGCCCAGTGTTTTCTTGGGAAATTCTAAATTTTTTGTGTAATTGAACTATATATGATAGCCTCTCAAAACTTATTTCTTGTTCTTCTCCAGTCTCCTACTGGATGCTACAGCCATACTAATTGCTTTAAAATGCACAGAATGTGCCAAGGTCTCTGTTACATCCTACACTTTTTTTGTTTATCATTTTATTCAATCTCTTTTTTCCCCCATTATGTTAAGTGTACTCTTTAATTCCCATCCCCTATTTCCTTCATCCCCTCACTCCCTCGACTCTGGTAACCATCAGTTTGTTCTTTATAGTTAAGAGTCTATTTCTTGGTTTATCTCTTTCTCTTTTTCTTTTCCTTTGCTTATTTGTTTTGTATCTTAAATTCCACATATGAGTGAAATCATATGGTATTTGCCTTTCTCTCACTGACTTATTTCACTTAGCATTATATTCCCTAACTCTATCCATGTTGTTGCAAATGGCAAGATTTCAGTCTTTATGGCTGAATAATATTTCATTGTGTGTGTGTGTGTATATACGTATATATATATATGTATATATACGTATATACACACACAATGAAATATTATTATATGTATATGTATATACACACACACACAATGTGGTATATATCTTCTTTATCCATTCATCTGTTGATGGACACTTTGGCTGCTTCCATATTTTTGCTATTGCAGATATTGCTGCAGTAAACATAGGGGTGCATATCTTCCTTTGAATCACTGTTTTTGTATTTTTTGGGTAAATACCCAGTAGTGTGATTACTGGATCATAGGATAGTTCAATTTTTAATTTTTTGAGGAAACTCCATACTGTTTTCTACAGTGGTTGCACCAGTTCACATTCCCAACAGTGCACTAGAGTTCCCCTTTCTCCACATCCTCCCCAGCACTTGTTGTTTCTTGTGTTTTCTATTTTACCCATTCTGACAAGTGTGAGGTAATATCTCATTGTAGTTTTGATTTGCATTTTTCTGATGATGAGTAATGTTGAGCATCTTTTCATGTGTCTGTCAGGCAGTTGTATGTCTTCTTTGGAGAAATGCCTGTTCATGTCGTCTGCCCATTTTCAATTGGATTATTTGTTTTTTGGATATTGACTTGTATCAGTTCTTTTATATTTTGGATACTAACCCTTTGTCAGAAATGTCATTTGTGAATATTCTCTCCTGTTCAGTAGGTTACCTTTTAATTTTGTTGATTTTTTTTTCATTCGCTGTGCAGAAACTTTTTATTTTGGTATAGTCCCAATAGTTTATTTTTGCTTTTATTTTGCTGGCCTCACATCCTACACTTTTAAATAGAAAATTTTGCTGTCCAGAAATATCTTCCCATCTATACATTTTTTATCCTACAGGGCTCTGTTTTGTCTTGAAACTTCTGGAAAGCCTCTTCCTGATGCATTTATGAAGGGGTTAGTTGGCTTTCCTATTATCATAAAACTGTGTTAACTCTTTGTACTGCTCTTAACCCATTATAAAGTAATCATTTCTTGTCTGTTTTCACTTACTATACTGAAAACTCCTGCTCACTATGTTTTTTTTTTTTTTAAACCTAGTCCTTGGCATAGAGTGCATGCCTTAAAACAGTGTTGATATTGAATAATGCTATTGAAGCTCTTCATCTTCTTTTAATTCTCTGAAATAAGCAACATTTCATCAGTTTGCTTCTTTCCCTTAAGATTGAATTGTTCTCTGTACCTTTTGTCTTGGTGAGAATATGTATAAAACTGTTATTGATGACAGCAGTCATCCTTGTCTTATTTCTTATGTTAACAGTGATTCTTTCTAGTATTTCAGTATTAAATGTGATGTTGGCTAATGTATCTGATCAGTGATGATGAGGAAAAACTTATGTATGTGATAATGTATTCATGGCTTTCTCCAACCCATGTAGAAAACCCTTGACATATGCTTTATGCACCCTGAACTTCTTTTTTTGTGACACACATCACTTTGTAATTACATGTTTAATATGCTCTCCACTAGACTAAGTTTCAGGAGTGGGGGGTCCTGTGTCAATCTTGTTTACCACTAACTCCTCAGGATGTAGTGGTACCTGGCACATTTTAAGTATTCAATAAATATTTATGGAATTAAGTTAAACTAAGGAGTTCAAATGACTTATTTATTGATATAATTTACATGTTTAATTTTCCATTTCTTAGCTTATTTTCTAAACTTTATACCTCATTGTAGTTTCTTTTCACTTCTTTCCTTTTTTTTCTTTTTTGGGCTATGACTTAGTTGCTTTTAACTTTTCTAATGTATTGGCAGTTATTTTGTTCTTAATTATAACAGTGTCTACTTTCAAGATTTCTTCAAAGGAATTCTTCAACCAGTATTTTCTAATTTGAAAATAAAACTGCATCAAACTTATGGGGAAAATTCATAAACAGTGGTTATCCAACCCTGTTTCTCTCCCAGCTTCTATTAAGACACCAATAAAAATTTTAAATAAGGAATAACATGTGTCATGCTGGAAAGGCCAAGAAATTTCTGCCAAATCTTGTATAGATGAGACCAGATTTCAAAAACATAAGTCTCAAAATTCACTACATTTGAAAAAAGAGATGATCTGAAAAGTAATGGAAAAAGATATTACTTGCATCTCATTAATGCCTTTCTCCTTAAATTGAAAGGGCTAGACATGAGAATGGATCATAGTAGAGTTGGAAAGTAGAAGGTGGATCCTATGAGTTGTCTCATTTTGATCCAAGCAATTGATGTAAAGTGGAATGACACATCTGGTTGATAACTTGACAGTAGTATCAAAATCTTAATAATATATATAACTTGGGGGAGGAAATAACATACATAACTGTTTGCCCTATGGTCATCTTTCTTCAAAATTATCTTAAAGAAATCATCATGACTACATAGAGTTATATAAACAAGTAAGCTTTGTGTTTCTTTACAATAGTGAGGGATTGGGGGAAAAATCTAGATTTTCTTTTATAGAAGTGTTTAAATACACTATGATTCATACATGTGATATTTTTCCTAGTGAAAAAAATTGTTATTTCTAATATTGCATCTACATTCATTTCAGGAATAGAACTACTTTCTTCAGGAAAATATCTTGTTGAGAATAGTTAGGCGTTGATAGTGATCCTGAGCATGGGTTGGAAGAACAAAGATGAACAAAGAGGAGATAGCTAAACTACTGTATTTAAATTTCAAACAGGACATTTTCAATGAGAGACCAATGAAAAGAGAGATAATATAACGTTTTTGATTTAAGTGAAAATATACTTGCATTATATGACATCACATGCTCCTTGTAAAACATTGAAATTATGCATATATGTATATGTGTGTCTTTGTATTCGTGCAAAATCTATTTCATACGTATGAGAAAGATGAAGTGACTGGAAGTAAACACCAAAATGATGAAGAAAAGTGTTTAATACTAGAAAATAGTTATAATGGAATGTTTAGGAAATAAGTAGATTTTTAATCTTTTCTAAATCTTTAATGAATATGAATTCCTTTTATAATCAACTTAAAACAAATGTTTTAAAAATGAAAAATGAAACTTGCTTTATCTTCTCTATTTTAGATTAATTATCTAGCACACAATTTTGCTGTTGTACTCTTGTCCACCTTTTGGTATCAATTTGTGGCTTTACAAGTTCACAAGAAATACTTATTTCTATGAGATACATAGTTTTTTCAGGAGCAATAAATTTCCATTGAGTTTTAAAGTCTGTTAAAATATTTTAAAAATTCCATATTTTCTATTTCAATATTCATTTCCAGGCTTCTTTTTTTAAAATAAATTTTTATTATGTTATGTTAGTCACCATACAGTTCATCCCTAGATTTGATGTAATGTTCCATGATTCATTACTTGCATATAACACCCAATGCACCGCGCAATATGTGCCTTCCTTAATACCCATCACAGGCCTATCCCAATCCCCCACCCCCCTCCCCTCTGAAGCCCTCAGTTTGTTTCCCAGAGTCCATAGTCTTTCATGGTTCATTCCCCCTTCTGTTAAGCCCCCCTTCATTCTTCCCTTCCTTCTCCTACTGATCTCTCTGCTATTCCTTATGTTCCATAAATGAGTGAAACCATATGATAATTGTCTTTCTCTGCTTTACTTATTTCACTTAGCATAATCTCCTCCAGTCCCATCCATGTTGCAGCAAATGTTGAGAACTCGTTCTTTCTGATAGCTGAGTAATATTCCATTGTATATATGGACCACATCTTCTTAATCCAGTCATCTGTTGAAGGGCATCTCGGCTCCTTCCACGATTTAGCTATTGTGGACAATGCTGCTATGAACATTGGGTGCATATGGCCCTTCTCTTCACTACGTCTGTATCTATGGGGTAAATACCCAGTAGTGCAATGGCTGGATCATAGGGTAGCTAAATTTTTAACTTTTAAAGGGACCTCCACACTGTTTTCCAAAGTGGCTGTACCAACTTGCATTCCCACCAACAGTGTAAGAGGGATCCCCTTTCTCCACATTCTCACCAACATTTGTTGTTTCCTGCCTTGTCAATTTTTGCCATTCTAACGCGTAAGGTGGTATCTCAATGTGGTTTTGATTTGAATTTCCCTGATGGCTAATAATTTTGAACATTTTTTTTCATGTTTCTGTTAGCCATTTGTATGTCTTCATTGGAAAAGTGTCTGTTCATATCTTCTGCCCATTTTTTCATTTGATTATTTGTTTCACATGTATTGAGTTTGAGAAGTTCTTCGTAGATCTTGGATACTAATCTTTTATCTGTACTGTCATTTGCAAATATCTTCTCCCATTCCGTGGGCTGCCTCTTAGTTTTTTGACTGTTTCCTTGGCTGTGCAGAAGCTTTTTATCTTCATGAAGTCCCACAAGTTCATTTTTTCTTTTGTTTCTCTTGCCTTTGGAGATGTGTCATGAAAAAAGTTGCTTGGCCAATGTCAAAGAGGTTGCAGCCTATGTTCTCCTCTAGGATTTTGATGGATTCCTGTCTCACATCGTACTCTTTCATCCATTTGGATTTTATCTTTTTGTATGGTGTGAGAGAGTGGTCAAGTTTCATTCTTTTGCATATAGCTGCCCAATTTTCCCAGCACCATTTATTGAAGAGACTGTCTTTTTTCCACTGGATGTTTTTTCCTGCTTTGTCAAAGATTAGTTGCCCAAAGAGTCGAGGGTCCATTTCTGAGTTCTCTGTTCTGTTCCATTGGTGTATGTGTCTGTTTTTGTGTGAGTACCATGCTGTCTTTGTGATCACAGCTTTATAGTATAGCTTGAAATCCAGCAAAGTGATGCTCTCAGCTTTGTTTTTCCTTTTCAACAATTCCTTGGCGATTTGGGGCCTTTTCTGTTTCCACACAAATTTAAGGGCTGTTTGTTCCAGTTCTTTGAAAAACGTCATTGGTATTTTGATTGGGGTGGCATTGAAAGTGTAGATTGCTCTGGATAGCATAGACATTTTAACTATGTTAATTCTTCCGATCCGTGAGCATGGAATATTTTTCCATTTTTTGTGTCTTCTTCAACGTCTTTCAAGAGTGATTTTTAGTTTCTAGAATATAGGTCCTTTACGTCACTGGTTAATTCCGAGATAATGTATGATTTTTGGTGCTATTGTAAATGGAATGGATTCCCTAATTTCTCTTACTTCAGTCTCATTGTTCGTGTATAGAGACGTAAATGATTTCTAAGCATTGATTTTGTATCCCGCCACATTACTGAATTGCTCTATAACTTCTAGTAGTTTGGGGGGTGGATTCTTTTGGGTTTTCCATATAGAGTATCATGTTATCTGCGAAGAAGGACAGTTTAACTTCTTCTCTGCTGATTTGGATACCTTTGATCCCTTTTTGTCGTCTGATTGCTGTTGCAAGGACTTCTAGTACTATGTTGAATAATAATGGTAAGAGTGGGCATCCTTGTCGTGTTCCTGATCTTAAGGGAAAGGCTTTCAGCTTTTCCCCATTGAGAATGATATTTGCTGTAGGCTTTTCATAGATGGTTTTTATGAGATTGAGGAATGTACCCTCTATCCCTACACTCTGAAGGGTTTTAATCAGGAAAGGATTCTGTATTTTGTCAAATGCTTTTTCTGCATCAGTTGAGAGGATCATGTGGTTCTTGACTCTTTTCTTGTTGATATGATCTATCACACTGATTGATTTGCGAATATTGAACCACCCTTGCATCCCAGGGATGAATCCCACTTGGTCATGATGGATAATCCTTTTAATGTACTGTTGGATCCTATTAGCTAGGATCTTGTTGAGAATTTTGGCGTCCATATTCATTAGGGATATTGGTGTATAATTCTTCTTTTTGATGGGGTCTTTGCCTGGTTTGGGGGTCAAAGTAATACCGGCCTCATAGAATGAGTTTGGTAGTTTTCCTTCTGTTTCTATTTTTTGAAACAGCTTCAGGAGAATAGGTATTAGTTCTTTGAATGTTTGGTAAAATTCCCTGGGGAACCCATCAGGCCCTGAACTCTTGTTTTTGGGGAGGTTTTTGATCACTGCTTCAAATTCTTCATAATTAATCGGTCTGTTTAAAAAATCAATTTCTTCCTGTTTCAGTCTTGGTAGTTTATAGGTTTCCAGGAAGGTCATTGCCAGACTTCTTACACCATTCTTTTATTTATTTGTGCATTTGTTTATTTTAATTATGAAATATTTCAAACCTATAGAGAAAGGCAGATAATATGTTGGTGAAAGTTTTTAACCACTCTCCAGCTTTATCAAATCATCTTCTTTGGTTACATTTATTTCATATGTTAAAGAAGTAAAACATTTTGATATAAATGCTAGTCCCATTGCATATAACCATCCAGGATCTCAATCCTATCTTGTACTTCCGAGGAGCAATCACTGTCATAAATTTGCTGTAAGTCACTTGTCTACTTTTTAAAAATTTCTTAAATATTTAAAGAACCATAAAAATCTATTTTTCTGGATGTTTTAAAGCTTCGTATATGTTTTTTTTGAAATGTGTAATTTTTGATCTGGACTGTTTTTAAGATTTATCCTTGTTATAAAATACTTTATAGATAGGTCATTTCATTTCCAGGGCTTTGTGTGTGTGTGTGTGTATGTGTATACATATATGTATATTATACATATATACATAGATATATATACTGTATAACTGCATAATGTGAATTTATTACAATTTATTATTTTTTAGTTGAATAGTTAATTTACATTTTTATTGTCACACACACTGCACATCAATGCACATATATGCATTGACATTGTTTAAAAAATTTAACAGACGTGGAATTGATGTATAATGTATTAGTTAAGATAAACAACATAAGGATTCAATGTTTGTACATATTGAAAGACTACCACTGCAGTAAGTCTAGTTAACATCTGTCCCTATACATAGTTACAAAATTTTTCTTTCTTGTGATGAAAACTTAAGATTTATTCTCTTAGCAACTTTCAAATATGCCATACAGTATTATTAACTATAGTACCATGCATATTCTTTTTCGTGTCCTATTTTGCACTTGTAGGTATTTGAAAGAGTCATGCTGTGAAATATTTGATCCGTGGATTTACAGCATCAGTGTAACCTCAGATCTTGTTAGGAATGCAAAATCTCACCCTATCTCAAATACGCTAAACCATAGTCTGAATTATATAAAATCTCAGATAAGTTTTATGTACATTAAGCATTTGGAAAACACTGTCTTACTTAGAGTGGAATTGATAATTGTAACACTGTTGTCCAATAAAGACATAATGTGAGTCATATATAATTTTAAATTTTCTTGTAACCACATTAGGAAGTAAAAAGAAATAGGTAAAATTCATTTTGATAGTATATTTTCTTTAACACCATGTATCTAAAAGCTTACCATTTCAACATGTAATTAAGACTTGTTCTCAACCAAGGTTGATTTGCCTCCAAGGGGATATTTGGCAATGTCTGTAGACATTTTTTTTTAAGATTTAAATAATTAACTAATTAATTAATTTATTTATTGAGTGCAGGGGGAAGGGTAGAGGGAGAGGGAGAGAGAATCTCCAGCAGGCTCCATTCTGAGTACAGAGCCCCAGCCTGGACTCTTTCCCACAACCCTGAGATCATGACCTGAACTGAAGTCAAGAGTCAGATGCTTAACTAACTGAGCCACCCGGGCGCCTCTGCAGACATTTTTGACTGTCTGGGTGGATGTTTTAGGGGTTCTAGGTCATGACTAGGTAGAGGCCAGGGATGCAGCTAAAAATCATACAATGCAAAGGATAACCTTTGACAAAGAATTACCCAGTCTAAAATGTTAATAGTGTCAATTTCGATAAACCTTAAATTAATATGACAAATATTAGTGTGAGATATATAAATGTGTGTGCATACACATATATATCTGTCTTTAAAATCTGTTGAATTTAACACTTAACAGCACATCAGAACTCAGACTAGTCACATTTCAAGCACTCAGTAGCCACATTGAACAGTATAGGGTTATAATGTTAAAACATTTTAAAATTTACTGGATATTACTAAATTGCTCCTTAAGGTAATTTTACTATTATATATGCCCACAAGTAATGCATGAAAGTTTGCACTGTTCCATAGTCTCACCAGCAATACATAATTTTCAGACTTTTTAATTCTTGGCTTATACTAATAATGTGGTTCATATTAATAAAATGATCTCCTTGTACTGTATTTTAAATTTTTACCTCTCTTATTGCTAGCTACCTTAAACATCTTTACATGTTTATTGACCTCCTGGATTTCCTTATTTATGATTTGCCTTTCATAAGCATTGCTCATTGTTCTATTGAGCACTCTTTTTTTTTAATTTGTAGAAATTCTTTATATGCATATTCCAAACCTGCTCTTTCAGTTGGCTTGATATTAAATGATCTTGACACTATCAGTAATTCCTTGTTGGTCATAATATGTTGTGATTATGCCCTAACACATTCAGGTTTTTAAAACAGACTGTGTAATTATAAATCTATATTCAAAAGTATTATAGAAATAAATGAAGACCAACCAAATGAGAACAAGTGAAGGCTGTTTATTCAGAGCTTGTTATAGCAAGGGGTCAGCCATCACTACTCATATTTGCAGACATTTAAAGGCAAGCAGAACAGTAGGAAACATTTTTTAAATTTATTTTTTTTATTTTTTTGAGAGAGAGTGTGAGTGAGGGAGAGGGGCAAAGGGAGAGGGAAAGAGAGAATCTTAAGCAAGCTCCACAACCAGCTTGGAGCCCAATGTGGGGCTTGATCTCATGACCTTGAGATCATGACTGGAGCTGAAATCAAGAGTCAGAGCCTTAACGAACTGAGCCACCCACGTGCCCCCAGAAAGGTTTATAGCAGAAAAAAAAAGAGAAGGATTCAGGTATGCCCTACATGGAAACTGTTGGTACAGGGAAGTGTGGGCAGGCTTACTGGAAGAAGGGCACCCTATGTGATTGGTTAAGTGCACAATTGGCTTTCTCTGGCCCTAAGTTGGATTGGAAGTGGGGACAAATGTTAGTGAAGCTGTTACTTATTTAATCATGTCCTGGCCATTTTGGGCCAATGGTTTCAGGCATTATTGTTTGGCTTCCTGGATTGTGACTAGAGATAGTGGTCTGACTTCTTACAAGTCTGATATATTAATAGTGGGCATGCTTCCTAGGCTGGTTACTACAGATAATGAGTTGATTTCTTGGGCTGCTAAGTGCAAGTTATAGATCAGAGTTTATGTTTATACAGGGTCATCATCTGTATATTTAGTCTGTCAGTATGACCTGTCTAAAATTTTCTTATACTGTCTTGACAGTTTTGTTATAGAATTCTAAATTAATTAATAGATTTTCCTATGTTTCACCCTTTTAAACAATTTGTATCCCATATTTTGTTAAGTAACAATTTTTTGTTTGGTTCTTCTGTTAATCTTAAAAATTTCTACATAGATTTCCTGGTAATTTGTAATTTAGATTACTCTGATATTTGATATTTTATAGAGCACTTTCTCTCTGCCTGGATTCATAATCATTTTTTTTCTGTCATTTTAATTTTAAAATGTTGCCAGCAAGTGCTTTTAGAATGCAGTAGCTTTTTCAATATGTATACATAGTTCTCTGTTAATTTGTCTTCTATAACTTTGAAAATTGCTTTTTGTAATCTGTTGTGTTATCTTTTTTTTATGAGCACTAGTTAATTATGTGTTGGAGTTCTGTTCTCTGTTTTTAGTATCTTTCATTTCATTGCATCATTTTTTTTTCACTCTGAATTCTGGAAATGATCTTGAGTTGTTTTGCACATCAGTAATTCTGTCTTAGCATTTGTGTTCCTGACTGCCCCATCTGGACTTTTAATTTTACTCTTATATTTTTTAGTATCCTTCCATTAATTAAAAAAGAAAAAATCAGCATCACCAAGATATATTTCTCAATGGCTCTAAGTTTTCAGATTGATTTTTTTCTTTAATATGTTTTACAGAATATTTACAGAGCCATTTAAAAATCTTTTTAATACTTTTGAACATGAAATATTTATCAAGATTTATTGTTATTTGATATGTCACAAAATTGAAAGACATAAAAACCACTGTTCTCACAGGCATTGCTAGCACATCTCTTCCTTTCTCTGAAACCTGTCTTGGAGAAACTAGTTGCTCAGGATCCAGTGTACACTGTACATTTCTGACTCCATACTTTTTATTTTCTATTTCTCTTTAATAAGAGAAGCTTCCTTCCTCCCTGCTTCTCTTTTTGTCATTACTCTTCCAACAGTAGTTTTCTGTATGTGTGTATTTTGTAGCAGAAATGCTCTAGCCACATAAAACTATACCAAAATGCATTAAAGAAACATCTGTTTATTTTTCTAATTAATAGATCCTTTGGTTTTCAGAATTGGGACAAATTTGGAGGGGGTTTATAAGGACTCTACTTATCTACCTTTTAGTCACTCATTCACCAGATATTCCTTTTAAGTACTGAGGAAAAGGATCTAAAGCTGCTTGCCTGAGATTCATGATCCATTAATTCTTCTTGGGGAAAGAGATCCCCTCCCAAGCCTAGGGAGAAAAATGTCAGGTAACTCAATGTAATCTCCTTATCAGATAGAATTTCCTTTGCTATGAGTAGTCCTTATTTGTAGAATGCCTTTAGCAAAATATCCCTGTTTAATCATTACTTACAGTAAATCTATGAAATCATAATGCATGATTCACTAGAGAATGCCAAAAAAGCTATACAACTTCCTGGGCATAAGACAGTGATATTTCATAACTTAAATGTTCTCCACTATGTAAGGATTATTACTAGAGACAGTGGTCTGACTTCCTACAAGTCTGATGTATAGATGTGGTACCTTACAAAATATCTCTTGCAAACCTCACGTGTTATTCTTCTATAATGGAGATCACATATTGAGGGTAGAAGAGTATAGGAACATTCTGGAATGTCCAGGTCTTCTCTCTACTTTGTCTTTGCCCTTGACAACCTGTATTTTTTTTTTTTTTAATATTTAGGTAAACTTTGGTAAGGCAAGGTCTCTGATAGTTTAAATCTCACTTAACAATCTGTTCCTTTGTGTGAGCTCAAGTGCCTTGTTTTCTGCCTCTGAGTTGGTACTGGAAAAAGAGCTGCTGTAGCAAACCAGTTGATGTAAAGTGGTATGATATATCTGGAGAATAACTTCACAATAATATCAAAACCTTAATAATATACATAACCATTTTCCCCTATGGATCTCCAATGCAGAGTAGCATGAAAGCAGCCATAGACATATAATAAATGGGTTCATCTGTGTTCCAATAAAACTTTACAAAAAAAAGTGTGGCAGATCAGATTTGGCCCCTGGTGCATAGTTTGCTAACTCCTGTTCTTGATAGTTTGGTTTGAGAAAGCTTTTTTGATAAGTGACATTTGTCTCTGAAGTAAAGACAGGACATATCATTAAGAAAATCCCCACTAGGGATTCCTGGGTGGCTCAGTTGCTTAAGCATTTGCCTTCAGCTCAAGTCATGATCCCAGGGTCCTTGGATCAAGCCCTGTGTCAGGCTTCTTGCTCAGTGGGGAGTCCGCTTCTCCCTTTCCCACTACCCCTGCTTGTGCTGTCTTTCTCTATTAAATAAATTTTAAAAATCTTAAAAAAAAAAAACAAGAAAATCCCTGATAGATATTGTTCCCCCTCCATTTACAATATGTGCAGTAGTAATAGTTGTTTGGCCTTAGTTTTGAGTGTTGAGTTTTACCTTCAATAACTTAAAAAATTGAAAGGATAAACCAGTAGGTTAAGCAGGTAATCTCTTTCTTAAGTGTGCTGCTTCTTAATCTATAAATGCTTATAAAATTAATTTTATTAACTTGTAAATGATATTTTACCTATTTTTAGCTTAATACAGATGAAGAAAATGAATCACTAAGGGAGAAGACAGGGAGTTGGGTGCCTGGCATTTCAGGAAAGAAATAAGGGAGAACATTTCATGAGAATGGAATGAAGTTTGGGACAGGCTGGTGGCCAGATTCTCCATTTCCCTCTCATCTCCTCCTTGGTGCTGTCAGCTAAATTTTGCTTCTGTGCCAGCTGGATTGGCAGTCCTTCTTCAAAAATCAATATTCAAATTATTAAATTTTATTGCAATAAGGTGCCATTTTTCTTTTTTTCCAGATCCTCCTCTTTCTCCTTCTTCTCTCTCATCCTGCTTTTCCTTTTCCTCCTCCTCGTTCTTCTTTTTCTCCTAATCTGAAAAAATCCATGTAAGTTCTTTGTCAAATAGACTCTTAAAAAAAAAAAAGGAAAAGAAAAAAAAAGGAAAACAACAACAAAAAACCTCTTCTTTAAACCTCTTTCATTGGCTTCTTTCCTTTTCTGGGAAAATTCATCAATTTATCTTCTGTTACAGTTCACTTTTCCAGTCCCTTCCCAGCAACCACAGCCTCTTCCCCTCCCTGCCCTCAAACACACAGAGAAAGAACCAGTGAATTGGTGAATTTCTTATATGAGGCACCGGATGTGGTTTTCACATTAACAAACTATAGGATCATCAGCAAGTAACATAGTCTCTATTAGCCTCTTTTAATCTCTGTTTATACATCTGTAAAGCAAGAGTTAAAGTGTATGTTCCCTAGAATAAGACTTCCTTTCATGATGCTTTTGTTCGCAGGATTCCAAACACCTGAAATAACTATATAGTGACATTAAACATAATTAATTGTCATGTCACATTAACTGATCCTGTGTACATATAATAAGAACCATGTACACCGCCATTTATTTTTTACGTTATTTAAATTCATGAAACGTGAGGTGCTGAAAACAATTAGAATGAAGGTGGAACCAGGCTCATTCCTTCATTTATCCACATGACCTCGAGTGTCCATTTTACAGAAGGCATTTCCTAAGGAAACTGCAACCTCTGGAACATCATCTCAACTATACCTTAAACTCTTTCAGGAAAAAAAGAAATAGAACTGTATTATCTCTTTGGTCTAAATACGTATTTCTCTTCCAGGTTGAATAAATAAAATACTGCTTTAACACTCAGGGATAATGATCATGTGTTCCACACTCTTGGGCTCAGGCATACTCAGACTCAAGGTCTGTCACTAACTGCACAGCTTTGGCAAGTTAGTTAATGATTGTGAAAATCTGTTCCCTCATCAAAGAGGGATGATATATGGTGAGCATCTGGCACACAGTAACCCTGAAATGAATAGTTTCATTCCTACCTTTATTATTATTTTGTTGAAATTCTCCTTTTTCCTCTTCTTTTCCTCCTCCTCCTTTTCCTCCTCCTCTGCCTCCTCCTCCCATTATTCTTCCTCCTCCTCCTCCTCCTTCTTCTTCCCTTTCTTCTTCCTCCTCTTCTTCCTCCTTTCCTTCTCCTCCTCCTCCTCCTCCTTCTTCACATTTATGCATCCACACTGTGCTTTAATAGCTATAGTTGGTAACATAAACATTTTTGATACTTGAGGATAATAATGGCCTGAGGTCCATACTCAAAACATCAGTTATGGGATTCCTTGATGGTTTCCCTTCTGTCAATTAAATCTGTATTCCATTTTAATCATTGCCACTTAGGTCAAGTCTGCTTGTTGCTCACTGAGCAAAGTCCAGACTCTTCAGGCTGTCACATAAGGTCCTTCACTATTCTGTCCATGTCGAACTCTTTTTCATTACCTTCCTTTTTCCCAAGGTACTACAACCATAATGCATTTCAATTCCATGTAATCTTTGCCTCTTGCGATTTCTTAAATATACCCAATATTTTCTGCCTCTCAGAGCTTGCTTCCTGCTGCTTGGGTCATTTAGAACATTCAACATCCATACCGACCTCTGTTAATATCCTATCTATTATGTGAGCTCATCTCTGTTAACAATATATCAACACCCCTGCTTGTACCCTAAACCAGTGGTTGGTTCTTAGCATTCTTATGCCTCTGGCATGGGTTCTTTGATTACATTTATGTACAGATCCTTTCAATTTACTTACAATTTCCAATTAACCCTTGAGATTGTAAGTGCCCTAAAGTCTAAACCCCTTCAGCATATTTTCTTCACTCTTCTTTAAATTGTATAAGGTTTTGCCTTTAGGAAATGCCTTGCTAATAAGTATTTATATAACTATTTGGTTCTAGACAGTAAGTATAGAGGGATGGACATAGAACTATTTTTGTTGCTTGTAGAAAATGACTTCCCAACACTTCTTCCTACAGTGAGGAAATGGTGTGTCAGAATCACATTCTGAGATTTGTGCCAGGCTTACACTACAAAGTGAGAAGTGTTTGAAAGGTAACACTGATAAAGAAGTGTGAATTGCAGTACTTTAGAATATGAAAATGAGCTGAAGTATAACCACTCACTTCTCAATCAAGTGAAAAGTATAAGATGAAATAGATATGTAATAAATTGAAAATGATTTTTAAAATGTTGAGTCCATACCATATTATTCATAACAGAAAGCTATGGAGAACTGTAATATGAGGGGAATCATAGTATGTGATACTTGGTACTCTTATTAATTACTAAACTTTAAATTAGACTTCATCTCTCCTAGCAGTTGTAATTTCTTTGACTATCCACTAGAGAAAAAAAGTATTGTATTTAATTACTTTCAATAATAATAATAGAACCCACTGGTTTGGGGGATTATATTTTGTATTGTCATTTTTTTGAGGAAATTTTTTAAAATTTGTATTAGCATACACAATATAGTGTATTATTAGTTTCAAAGGTAGAGGTTAATGACTCATCAGTCCTATATAATACCCAGTGTTCATTATATCATGTGCCCTCCTTAATGTCCATCACCATCCCCTCACCCCTTCCCCTCCAGCAACCCTCAGTTTGTTTCCTATGATTAAGAGTCTCTTATGATTTGTCTCCCTCTCTGATTTCGTCTTGTTTTATTTTTTCCTCTCTTCCCCTATGATCCTCACTTGTGTTTCTTAAATTCCACCTATGAGTGAGATCATATGATAATTGTCTTTCTCTGATTGACTTATTTCGCTTGGTGTAATACCTTCTAGTTCCTTCCATGTTGTAAATGGCAAGATTTCATTTTTTGATGGCTGCATAGTATTCCATTGTATAAATATACCACATCTTTATCAATTCATCTGTAGATGGACATCTGGGTGCTGTCCATAGTTTGGCTATTGTGGACATTGCTACTATAAACATTGGGGTGCAGGTGCCCCTTTGGATTACTACATTTATATCTTTGGGGTAAATCCATAGTAGTGCAATTTTAACTTTTTGAGGAACCTCCATACTATTTTCCAGAGTGGCTGCACCAGCTTGCATTCCCACTAATAGTGTAAGATTGGGTTCCCCTTTTTCTCCATCCTCACCAACATCTGTCATTTCCTGACTTGTTAATTTTAGCCATTCTGACAGGTGTGATGTGATATCTCATTGTGGTTTTGATTTGTATTTCCTTGATGCCAAGTGTTGTTGAGCATTTTTTCATGTGTGTGTTGGCCATTTGTATGTCTTCTTTGGAGAAATGTCTCTCTGTCCATGTCTTTTGCCCATTTCTTTCTTTTTTTTTTTTTTAAGATTTTATTTTTTTATTTGTCAGAGACAGCCAGCGAGAGAGGGAACACAAGCAGGGGCAGTGGGAGAGGAAGAAGCAGGCTCCTAGCAGAGGAGCCTGATGTGGGGCTCGATCCCAGAATGCTGGGATCACGCCCTGAGCCACCCAGGCGCCCCTTTTGCCCATTTCTTGATTGGATTATTTGTCGAATTGAATTATTTGTTCTTTGGGTGTTGAATTTGATAAGTTCTTTTTAGATTTTGGATACTAACCCTTTACCTGATAAGACATTTGCAAATATCTTCTCCCATTCTGTCGGTTGTCTTTTGGTTTTGTCAACTGTTTCCTTTGCTGTGGAAAAGCTTTTTATCTTGATGAAGTCCCAATAGTTCATTTTGCATTTGTTTTCCTTGCCTTTGGAGATGTGTCTAGCAAGAAGTTGCTGCGGCTGAGGTCACAGAGGTTGCTGCCTGTGTTCTCCTCTGGGATTTTGATGATTCCTATCTCACATTTAGGTCTTTCATCCATTCAGAGTCTATTTTTGTGTATGGTGTAAGAAAATGGTCCAGTTTCATTCTTCTGCATGTGGCTGTCCAATTTTCCCAACACCGTTTGTTGAAGATATTATTTTTTTCCATTGGGTATTCTTTCCTGCTTTGTTGAAGATTAGTTGACCATTGAGTTGAGGATCCATTTCTGAGGTCTCTATTCTGTTCTGTTGATCTATGTGTCTGTTTTTGTGCTAGTACCAGATAGTCATGATGATTACAGCTCTGTAATATAGCTTGATGTCCAGAATTGTGATGCCACCAGCTTTGGTTTTCTTTTTCAACATTCCTCTGGCTATTCGGGGTCTTTTTGGGTTCCATACAAATTTTAGGATTATTTGTTCCAGCTCTGTGAAAAAAGTGGATGGTATTTTGATAGGGATTGCATTGAATGTATTGATTGCTCTAGGTAGTCTAGACATTTTAACAATATTTGTTCTTCCAATCCATGAGCATGGAACCTTTTTCCATTTCTTTGTGTCTTCCTCAGTTTCTTTCATGAGCATTCTGTACTTTTCTGAGTACAGATCCTTTGCCTCTTTGGTTAGGTTTATTCTTAGGTATCTTATGGTTTTGGGTGCAGTGGTAAATGGGATCGACTTCTTAATTTCTCTTTCTTCTGTCTCACTGTTAGTGTATAGAAATGCAACTGATTTCTGTGCATTGATTTTATATCCTGCCACTGAATTCCTGTACGAGTTCTAGCCCTTTTGGGGTTGAGTCTTTCAGGTGTTCCACATAGAGTATCATATCATCTGCGAAGAATGAGAGTTTGACTTCTTTGCCCATTCGGATGCCTTTTATTTCTTTTTGTTGTCTGATTGCTGAGGCTAGGACTTCTAGTACTATTTTGAACAGCAATGATGATAGTGGACATCTTTTCTGTGTTCCTGGCCTTTGGGGAAAAGCTGTCAGTTTTTCCCCATTGAGAATGATATTTGCTGTGGGCTTTTCGTATTTGGGTTTTATGATATTGAGGTATGTTTCCTCTACCCCTCCACTGTGAAGGATTTTAATCAAGAAAGGATGCTGTATTTTGTCAAATGCTTTTTCTGCATCTATTGAGAGAATCATATGTTTCTTGTCCTTTCTTTTATTTATGTAGTGTATCACATTGATTGATTTGCAGATGTTGAACCAACCTTGTAGCCCAGGAATAAATCCCACTTGGTCATGGTGAATAATCCTTTTGGCTAGTGTCTTGGTGAGAAATTTTGCATCTGTGTTCATCAGGGATATTGGTCTGATCAATTTTCAAATTGATCACATATAAAATACTTATATATATTTAGTATAAAGCTTGTAATTCTGAGTGGATCATATCACTATCTTGGACATGAAAAATCATCTAAAAAATTTCAAATTGTTTGGAGATTTAAAAGATAACTAACATTATTTTTGATTAACACTTCCAATGTGCCATCTTTCCTAGAGTTGCATAATATTCTTATGAAATTTGAAGCATATTATGATCCCAATTGTACTGAAGAAGAAATAAGGGCTTCATCTAATACTGGAGTTTATAAAATGGTAAAGGAAATGTTTTTTCAAATGTCTAGAACAGTGTGCACTCTCCAGTATAGTGGCTATTAGTCACATGTAAGTATTGAGCACTTGAAATGTAGTTTGTACCATACTTTAAAGTTTAAAAACTGAAGCAGTATAAAATGTTTTTCCAAATAAACAGAATTTAAAGTTTTGGTAAGACTACATTTCCTCTAACTATTCCATCACTTTAAGATATTACTGTTTTATTACAGTGTGCATGTTGGGGCCTGCACATTATTTCCATTATTATACATATGTACATCACAAAGCTAGTTGATATCAGTGGATTCATTCATTTCAAATGATTTTTTTTACGTACTGTTGTAATATTGTAATGTGTTTACTTGAGTATTTTATATGGATGGCATGAGCTAAAGTAATGCTAATGTAACTTGTAATTGGTAATTAAATTGTAATTCTTGTGAAAGTTTTGATTAGTGTAAATAAAACATTTTTAGTTTACAAATAACTATGGACATATTTTAAATTTAAAATGAAAACATGCTACTGTGCAGAATGAAGTGGAGATGTGGAAGTTTGCACTACATCTAAAATAGTAATAAAAAAGAGGGTGGAAGGTTTGTCTAAAATTTATGATGAGTGGCAATTGTAGTATGCTGCATCAGAGCAATACAACAATTTATTCATCGTGTTAAAATTAAATATAATATGGTAGATAATATTAGGAAATATTTCAGCAAATACATTTTCTTTTTTATTATTTTTATTTTTAAAATTTTATTTATTTAATTGAGAGAGAGCAAGAGATAGAAACAGAGAGAGAGCAAGGACAAGCAGGGGAATGGGCAGAGGGAGAAGCAGACTCTGCTGAGTGGGGATTCTGATGCTGGGCTTGATCCCAGGACCCTGGGATCATGACCCGAGTTGAAGGAGATGCTTAACCAACTGAACCCAGGCGCCCCAGAAAATAAGTTTTCTATCAACAGTCAAAAAAGTGTCAACACATTTAATTGCCAGAAAGTGTAATTACATGTCTAACAAATATTTAAAAACTATTTTTAACAGGAGTTATTTTTTAAATCAGTATAGACTTTATTAAAAAAACAAACAAACAGGATTGCATGGGGGCTTTGGTTTCTGCTCAGGTCATGATCTCGTGAGTCAGGAGAGTGAGCCTCAAGTTGGGCTCTTTGCTCAGTGGGGAGTCTGCTTGAAGATTTTCTCCCTCTGGCCCTACCTATGCTCGTACATATGCACTCTCTCTCTCTTTCTCTAAAATAAATACATAAATAAATCTTTAAAAATAAACAAGCACACAAAAACATCCTAATGATTACTTTGGCATTAACATAAGGTGAATTTAAAATATTGACCATTAAAAAAATAAAAGAATAATAAAATATTGGCCATGAATATCTAAGTTGGAAAGTGTAATTGATGTGCTTTAAAATATTGCAACATTTTTGTAATTTTTAGAAGGAAAGCAAAGATTCTGTGATATATCCTCTGAGATATTATATGTGATATTAAAATTTTATGGACAACTTTTTTTTATGGACAACTGTTATAAGGATAGTATTGAGGATATTTCTTTCAAATAATTTAAAAGATAAACTGAGAATACAGAAAATTTGTCCAATTTAAAGCAGTATGAGTAGAATTTTTTTTTGAAGATTTATTTATTTTAGAGGGAGAGAGAGCACAGTAGGAGGGATATAGGGAGAGAGAATCCCATGCAGACTCTGCTTTGGAGCCCAATGCAGGGCTAGATCTCATGACTTGAGATCACAACCTGAGCTGAAACCAAGAATGAGAGGCTTAACTAACTGCACCACCCAGGCATCCCTGAGTAAGACTTCTTTTTCAGGATTTATTTATTAATGAGAGATAGAGAGAATGAGAATGTGCGATTGAGGCGAGGGGCAGAGGGAGAGAATCTTGAAGCAGACTCCCTTCTGAGCACAGAGCCTGATTCAGGGCTGGATCTCACAACCTATGAGATCAGAACCTGACCCAAAACCAAGAGTCAGATAACCAACTGAGCCACCCAGGCACCCCTATTTAGTTGTTTTTTTAAACAGAATTTGAACTTGTAGGTTTGGTAGGCTCTAAATAGGCTTGGATTCTTGTACCAAAAAACCCCCCATTTTTATATGGAGGGATACAAAAAATATTTCAGTTTCAGAAACTCTGTTACAAAATTATGAGGAAAGACTCAAACTGACATAGTACTAGGATGAAATATCTTCAGTGAAGCCACCAAATAAAAACTCTTGGAATATAATACCTTTTTAACAATATGAAAAAGCACTTACTCAAAATGTGAAAAATTGCAAACACTTTTCTTTAGATGTATAGTCATGCATCATATGAGACATACCATCCAATCTGTACTTGGGGTAGCTTTTTCCTCAGAGGACATTTGAATCGACAAAGAAATATCATTTAGTTGTGTAGAACAGAAATTGTAGCTTATTTTTGAATCTTTTCCATCTGCTAAAGACAAAATTGAGCTAGATTATGGAAAAATTAATTTCTATCCTGATGTATGGTGCTCCAGCTAGTTATGTTAGGTCAAAATTCCATACTGATTGGAATAAAACTGATGTTTCCTTTATTGTTTCATTCCACTCTTTAATATATATTAAAACTATCTGTGCTCAGTTTTTGAGACAATTATGTTAAAAATATAATGTACACAGTTGTTAAAATCATTCAATATATGCATGCAAGTGCTATGAATTACAGCCAGTTTATGGAAGTTATTGAGAGAGAGGAGAGAATGAATTTAATGATCTTGTGTTCTTTGCCAATTCCCCTTGTTGAGTTGTGGATGAATGCTCTAAAGATTTACTGTATTGTTAATTCAAATTTTTTTGAAATGAAAGGGATGCTTGCCAAATATTCAATAAGACAAAAAAAAAAGCAGTGTGATTTACATATTTCATTGCTATAACATTCCATATGAGCAAGCAAAATTTGTAGCATCAAAGATAGGAAAGCTTATTTGTGATCTAGATAAACAGGTACATGAATTTATTTTGAAATGAAATTCTTCATAATATGTCAGTAGTAATTACTGCACATTTTCCAACACAAATTGATACGCAGATTTTAATTGTAATTGGCAGCATTATGTAAATTGTCCTCAAAATACAAAAGAAAAATTTGAAGAACACTGAGACTGGGTTGACATAAGAATTAATAAATGTATTTAACTTCAACAGAGATAGTTTTGAAACCAGTATGCTTTTGCTCCAAATTAAAAAAAAAAAATCTTCCATAAATGATGAACCAGTTGTATTAATTTAGATACAAGTAAAAAAGCAAAATGAATTTTGGAAATTGACTCAGTTATTTGAAACCATTGAAATAAATTTAGGTTAACTTGTGTATATAAATGTATTTTTTTAACTGTATGTTTAGCAACTCTAAATGCAGATCAAATATATTTGATGAACATTTAATATCCTAATAGAAATGTGCTTTAAGGGTAACATATATCAAATTTCAAAGAAGATGGCACAAAAACTATAAAATGACTCAATAATATTTATAGTGATTACATCTTGAAATGATAATATTTTGGATATACGATGCTAAATAAAATATATTATTGTTAATTTTACTAGTTTCTTTTTATTTTTTAGTATTTCTACTAGAAAATTTAAAATTACATGTGTGGCTTACTTATATCTCTATTGGATAGTGATAGTCCAGAATATAGACAAGGGTTGAATGTCTTGAAAACTACTGTTTCCTGATGCCTAAGAGGAATATAATGGCATGCGTTTGGTAGTTAACAAATATGTTTGAGTGAATTCTGATAAAAATTTTATGAGATGTGTAAGCAGAAGAACTGGGTTTTTTTTCTCTTTCTCTCCCTGTCTCTGTCTCCCTACTTTTTTCTCATTAAAAATGATTGTCAAAAAAATTCAAATGTTAGCAAATTTAATATCTGTCTTGTGATGCCAGTCTGGAGAGATAACTGCTATTAATTTGGTATATCATTCCAAATTGGTCACTGCTATCATTCTATTCTCCCGCATTTTTTAAAACATAACTGGCATCACAATGTACAACTTTGGTGTTATGTAGTCCTATTACAGTTTTATAAATTTTGATTGTTTAAGTAGCGAATGCTTATAAAAATTCAGACAATAACTAAACATATACTATAGAAATCCAACATTATGTTTCCCTCTTAAAAATAGTTCTTAGAAGATTATAATATATTGTTCCATATTTTGTCTATACAAATGCAGACATGTTGCATTTGTTTTTAAAAATATATGGGGGGTTCCAGGGTAGTGCAGCAAGTAAAGCTTCCAACTCTTGGTTTCGGCTCAGGTTGTGTTCTCAGGATTGAGAGATCAAGCCCCTGGTGGGGCTCCACGCTCAGTGAGGAGTCTGCTTAAGGCTCTCTCTCCCTCTCCCTCTGCCTCACCACCCCACTCGTGCACACTCTCTCAAATAAATAAATAAATAAATAAATAAATAAATCTGAGAAACAAGTGGAGTTATATTGTACATATAACAGGCATATTATCTCACTGTATTGCTTTGATTCTGTAAGGATTCATCTCATTTGCTTTTTCAGTCAGTCATTGAGAAAAATCCATAACTCTGGTCATCATCACCCTTGGCCAACATGCTCCTCCTGTGTGCCACTGCCTTTTTAGCCTTCTTCCTTACCCCCACCCGAATACCAAAATCCTTCCTCTGAGCCCTACGGTATGGTTAGTCTTCAGAACAATTTCCTAAACCACATACTCAGCTCTTCTCTGACCATTCCCTTCCTGGTAGTCTAAATGGTTGAAATCTAGGTCTCTTCTGAGGACACTGCATCCCTCAAGTTACTTATGTCTTATATCACTCTTTTTGAAATAGGAGAATTTCACTCGTATATCACTCTTTCTGATGTAGAAGAGTTTCACTTTTGATTCTTATTGGGGTTTCCAAACCATCCTCTCTCTTTAATTCCTAACCCCCATCCCAGGTTTCAATGTCATGTCATCCAGCCATATCCTCAATTATCTCACTCTTTCTTTTCCTTTTTTTCCCAGTCATTTTCTGAATGTAGTGTCAGTTTCATTTGGATCCTAGCTTACTTATATCCTCTTCAATACTCTTGTTAAAACTCATGATACCCTGAAGTTCTCATTCCCGTGATGTCTTCATTCCACCTGTAGCTTTCCCTCTCAAAATCATGGCCAGAATCTAGATCTTTTCATCATTAAACACTCTAAAGTCTCAATTTCCAACATTTCACTCATTTTCTTTAGTGCTCTTACTCCAACAGTATTTGGGGGACACAATCTACTGTTCTTAAAAACAATTCAGTGTCCTTTGCCTTCTTGATGCCTTCCTAAACTGGCTTAAATTTTAGGATCTATCATTATAAAAATGATTACATATACCCTCATCTCTTGCCACATCTTTTCTTTTTTGTATTTTTCTGACAAAACCCCAATCTTTGTTAAATTCAATCCTCCACCTACTCCAGAGTTTCATCTCTGCAGGTGAATGTGGCTTGAGAAAAACTAATGTGCTGATAAGCCTCACATTAAACCCCAAATGAGCTTTTAATGCTGTCCAAAATCCATCATCTTTTCTCCTCTCCTAGATAACTATTTGATACCTTTCCCTCTCTTTGGCCATCTCACTCTCAAAAAAGCACTGTGTTCTGTCTGAATGTTCTGTGCCATGACCTAAGGCCTCTTCCCTTTTTACACTTAATTCTATGTTCTTTTAGCTACAAAAGGACAATTATCTACCAAATGTCCCCTACATGAGCAATTCTCCCCTTTCCCAATTTTTCTCCTATTAGCAAACAAAATAATGTATTTTCTATTACAGCTACTGCCCATCTTACTTATCCATTTACCCATTCAGAAAAGTTATGATAGCTCTAAATACTTCTTTTAAGTTCTTTTATATACCACCTCTAGTCATGGTTTTGCCTACACTGCCATGCCAAATTCACTACTGTCTGGGTCATTATAGCCCTTTTGTATTGCTAAATGCAATTTTTAAAAAAGATTTTATGTATGTATGTATGTATTTATTTATTTTTTAGAGCATGAGCAGGGAGAGGGGCAAGAGAGAGGGAGAGAGAATCTCAAGCAGACTCTATGTTCAATCCACTTGGTGCTTGATCTCACAACCCTGAGATTATGACCTGAGTTGAGATCATGACCTAAGTTGAAATCAAGAGTCAGTCACTTAATTGACCGAGCTACCCAGTCACCCTGCTAAATACAATTCTTGATCTTCAATTAAGTTGAATTTTCAGTGGCACTTCCTTAGTAAATTTATTAATGTTTCTTCCCTGAAACACATTCTTGCTTGGATTCATAGCATCACATACTCCTGGTTTTCTTTCTCTCCTTCACAGTGCAGTTGTTCCTTTCGTCATCAGAACCCTGGATCTGAATAGTATATTGCCCCAAGATTCAGTCCTTGGACCTCTTTTCTTTCTCTACTCATTTTCACAGAGTGGTTTTAGTACTACATATAGGATGATATTTCTTGAACTTGAACATCCAGTCCAGATATTATAACTCCAATCTACTTACTCAGTGTCTCCATCGATAATAGTCATTTCAAACGTAACCAACTGCAAGCCAAACTCCTTATCTCTGTTCTTACATCTCCACTTTAATCCCAAACTTACAAGTCTTCCCCATCTCAATAAAGAGCAGTCTCTTCTTCCAGATTAATTTGTGGAGTATTAATAAGCTTACAATTCTATATTTAAATCATGAAGTATAGGGTTATTTTTTAAAGATTATTTTAAAAACTTTACTCAGGACTAATTTTGTTTTCTGACAATTTAGAAGCACTTCTATTGAGTAAATTAAGTGATTCAGGCTTCTTAGAAAAACTATCCAATCAAGGGACTTACACTCCTGTTTGTCCTTAGATGTATCTTTCTTAAAGAAAAAGTAAAAATATTAAATTATCCTGTAGCTTTGTGGGTTGCTCCAAGAGATTAAAGATGATACTAAACATTTTCTTCCTTTTAATTTTCTCAGTATCAGATTAATTAAAGGCCATCAGAAAATACTATGGGACCTCTATTAATACATTTCAAACTCACATGGAAAGTCATAAAATAATTTCCAGGTCATTTGGGAATTTTAAAAAGCAGCTTGAAAATATATCTCCCAGAATTGCTAAAGCTAGCATAAAATAGTTTTGAGAAAAAAAGGTCACTGCATCTTATGTTTAGACATGAAAAGAATTAGAATGCAATAGTGTTTATTAAGACATTCACATCCTAAATCATGGTTTGAAAAACTATTTGAAAGGGAAGTAAGTGAGGGGCATTGGATCAAATGGTTATTTTTTTTTTTAAGTGTCTACACTGATCACCAGGGACTACCATAAGGAATCAGGAGTAAGCATATCTATTTTTAAAAAGTTCTCAAAGTAATTCTGAGATGATTTTCATTAATTTTGAGAGTAAATAAGAATATTTTAGAGAAATGCACAATCTCAGCTTGAAATACGTCAGTATTGGAGATGCAGAGTCGGACTTGGATGGAACTTAGAATTTGAGTGAGAGGCAAAAAAAGATAACACTTTAGAAAGAGGCAGAGATGCTATCACTGATAGTGATGTTAAGCAAGAAGAACACAACAATTTCAAATGCAGCAAAGTGTACAAAACCTGTGAGTTTAGGCACAAATCATTTTATTTACCTGAAAATGTTCGTTTAATTCAAGATTAAATGTTTGGCAAACGTGACGACTTTGAGAGTAAATGTAAAGACATTACGAGGAAAAAGGAAGTGAAGAAATTTTTTGAGGCATAGGTATCAGGCAATATTAAGGACTTTATGTTTGTTATCTCATTTAATTTGCAAAAGTCTATGAGGTAGGCATTAGTATTAATCATTCCTGACAGTTCAGAAGACTGAAAGAGGGAGATTACATAACCTACTCAAAGTCATAAAACCAGTGAATAGCAGATCAAAGTCCAAACTCACGGTATATCTCTACACATTTGTTGACATTGCTAAAACTAAAAGCAACAACAAAAAGGAAAATTGGTAATACTAATCTCTGGCTAAGATGTGAAGAACCTAGAATTCCACTACAATGCTGGAGGGGAAGCTAATGGTATAGCTATTTTGGAAAAACAGTTTGGCAGTTTCTTATATATTTAAACCTAGAACTATCACATATCCAGTCATCCCACTTTTGGGTATATGCATAAGATACCTGAAAAGTTATGTTCACACAGAATCTGTATATGAATTGAATACCTTTATTTATATCCTCCAAATAATAGGTACAACCCAGATGTCATTCAATCGATGTATGGGTAAAGAAACTGTGCTCCATCTTTACAGTAGAATACTACTCAGTATATAAAGAAATAAAATATTGATTTATACAATAATGCAAATAAATCTTAAATGCATTTTGCCAAACCACAGACTACATATTTTATGACTTCATTTAGCTGACTTCATTTACCTCTGGTAGAGACAAAACTATAGATGTAGAAAACAGACAAAAGGTTGCCGGGGGATGAGGGTCGGGGCAGTGGGGTCCTACAAAGGGAAAGAATTTGGGAAGTATTAGAACTATTCTGAATGATACTGTGGTTTTAGATACCTAATTCTATTCATTTGTCAAAAGTCTGTAGAATTTCACATCATAAAGAGTCGATTGTGTTGAATACATTTCAAAAGAAACAAACGAACCGCCATGATATGGGGGTGATGGTGGAATACCACTTGCCACAAATGAATCTAACTGTATTAAAAATGAATTACATCATCACACTGAAGGGAATGGGGAAGAAAGAGGTTGACACGTAACTTTGGAATTGTTTTGAGTGAATACTCTAAGGCTACTGGACATTGTACACAAATACCGTACTCTAATTGGTAAATTTGTTTCTCACAAGGATATATGTTGGCAAATATGAAACTACTATAAATGTATACTAAGATTAAAACAAGAAGTAGATAATGAGAGCCAGGTTTTTCATGGTCTGAGAAAAAAATTGAAAATGAGGAAGAAGGCTGTAATAAATTTTGTGGTGCTGGACTGTAGTCAGAGCAATTAATACAGACTGTTTTTAAAAATTGTGTATACAAATAGATACAGAGATAGCTACAGGTATGTGCATGTGTGTGTGAGTGTGCGTGTGCATGGATTAATCTACAGAAATATAGTTTCTAGCTCTATCCACTAGCAGGGAGTAGAAGCAGTGACACCCGAGTAAAAATTGGCATCTTTAGCACCTATAACCTGGTATCTAAATACCTTTCTCAGGTGAAATTACACAAGGCTTCTTGGAGACCTAGAAGGACTCCAGGACTGAGGCAGGAAAAGTGCAAGGTGAAACTGCAACCTTTTGCGGTTCCAGAAAGTAAGGATGCTAGAGAGAAGGAGAGAGAGAGGGAGAGAAGGGTGCAAGATCCCATGTGGAAGAGCTATCAATGCCCAAAATGGAAACAACTTGTGCAACAGAATAACTATTGTCTTGAATTCAACCTTAAATTTAAAAAAAAGAAGAAGAATCACTACAGATATAAATAACTGAATAAACAAATGGGGAGTAGGGACAGCTCTTCCTGATAGAGAATTTCAATTAATAAATGTAGATAGAATAAGGGAAATAGAAAACCACCACTAGAACACCAGAATTACTGCAGACAAGAATCACTGATAGCTGTTAAAATTAGGGGGCAGAATTAAACAGAAAAATGATATTTGTATAGTTTAGAATTATCCCTCAATATTCAGTTATTAGTAAGGGAGGGGGAATAGTAACTTTATAGGGAATAATTCAGATACCACTTTAACTGTGTGATTAAGGTTGACATGACTACTAATACCACTAATGCCCATGGACATTGTGTGTCTAGAGATGGTGCACCGAAGGGAACACATCACCTCTGTGGTATATTTCCTAATAATGCATGACTTCAGTCTAAAAATGAGAAAACACCAGACAAGCCCAATCTGAGAACCATTCTACAATATAACTGACAAGTCTCCTTGTCAAAGACAAGGAAAGACTGAAAAACTGTTAAAGTTTAAGGAGACTTAAGAGATATAACAAGGCAATGTGAAATCTTGAGCTGAATCCTGGAATGATAAAAGGACATTAGTGAGGAAAAGTTGAAATTCAAGGAAATTCTGTAGTTTGGGGCGCCTGGGTGGCTTAGTTAACTAAGTATTCAACTCTTGATAATCGGCTCAGGTCATGATCTCAGGGTGGTGAGATTGAGCCTTGCGTTGGGTTCTGTGCTGGGCACAGAGCCTGCTCAGGATTCTCTCCATCTCCCTCTGCCCCCTTATCTTTCTCTCTCTCTCTCTCTCTCCTAAAAAAAACAAAAAACAAAAAAACACCAGAAAAAATGAAAAAAGAAAAGCAAAAGAAAGAAAGGAAAGAAGAAGGAAAGAAATTATGTATTGGTATTTCCTCAAGGTAAATTTATTATTTATGATCATTACTTTATGATTTTGTATGTTATTTACATAAGGGAAAGCTGGATAAAAGGGTATACTGTTTTTGAATGTATTATATAAGACTAAATTATCTAAAAAAAATAAAGGGTGATTCTAGTCAAGCTAGGACAATAAGAACATGTTCCAACAACCCTTCTCATCACTCCAAACCCATTAAAAGGATAGATAAAATAAAAAAATTATACAAATTGTAATATCAATTTCCCAAAATATAAAAACCTTCTCCTGGATCAAAAATAGATAAGAGAAGTGGTTAAGAGGGCTGAACCACAACCTACTGAGCTCTGGATCTAGAAATAGTTCTAGGTGGCTAAAACAGGGTAATGGGAAAGAATACTGCTTCATGTGAGTAAGGCAATGAATCCAGTCAGTGAAACGAGGAACCACAGAAAAGAGATAAAAAGACAGATTATAGGCTGGGTTCTTAAACAGCCACTCCCAAACTTTCCTCCTTAGCTTTCTTTTCTACTAATTATGTAAATAAAATATTTTAATTCTCAGATTCCTTTAAAGCTAGATTATGATACCTTTCTAGTCATTGATGTGGAAATGTTAGTTTTGGATAAGGACTCTTTGGCCCAAACATAATCTTGTTAAAGGAAAATCCTTGGGCCATCCCTGTTATTTCTCTGTGGAAATGTAACATGATATCTCGAGTTGCAGCTGTTGTATTGAGACGATAACGACGAAACTGCACATTATGGATAACAGAGCATGAAGACAGAACCAGCTTTTTTGATGACATCCTTGGGCTTTATACTGGTGATGCCATCTTGTCTCTGTACACCTTATGTGGGAAAAACAAACCCTTCAGTTGTTTAAGGTACTGTTTTCTTCATTTACAGCAAAATGCAATTTTAACCAGGTCAGAGAAAAGCTAAAATTATGCTAGTCTAGATGAGTATGCCAACATAATTCTAAAACATGTGAATAAATCTTATAAAAAATGAGTAAAAACCAATCATAAAAATATGAATTCACTCTAGAAAGGATTAAAAAATGAGCAATTTGAAAAAATCTTTAGAATAAGAATGTTTAGAATTCAAGGTGGTGACTGAAGGAATAACATCCATGAAATAGAACAAGAATCATGAAATAAAAGATACAGAACTAAAATATGAACCAATAGGCTGAAAGAAAAAAAAATTGAAATCATGGAGAAAATTTATGATATATATTCCTAGCAAACTAGAAATAAAGGGGACCTTAATTTCATTAAAAATATCTAAGATATCTAAAATATCTAAAACATTATACAAATTGATGAAACATTACAAGCATTTCATATAGATATTAGTTTTGAAGACATGGATCTAGAAATTCAATTTAATTTGAGGATTTTATAGGAACTGATGAACTTAATAAATTTATATCAAAGAATTAGGGTCAACAATAACTAAAACAATTTTGAAGAAAAGATATTGTAGGGTTATCATTTATGAAATATCAATATTTATTTTATTTATTTTTAAAAGACTTTGAGAAAGAGAGAGAAAGAGAACATGGACATGCATGTGTGAGTGGGGGACAGGGGCAGAGGAAGAGGGAGAGGGACAGACTTCCCACTGAGCTTGGAGCATGACACGGGGCTGGATCCCAGAATCCTGAGACCATGACCTGAGATGAAGTCAGTCGCTTAACCCACTGAGCCTCCCAGGCGTACTTATCAATATTTATTTTAAAGTTATAGTTCTAAAGAATAGTACTTTAACTGTGTTTAGTATTAGTGTTTAATTTAGTGTTTATTAATTTAGTAATATTATTTAGTTTAGTATTATTTCAGGGATATGCACAAGAGAACAGATCAATATATTTATGAAAACTTAGCAAATGATAGAGATTCCAAACAGATTAGTTGTTAAGTAATGAACTTGTTAATAAATGTTACTGTTTAATTGGCTCTCCATATGGGAAAAAATAAAATTAGATTTCTGCCTTACATCATAAATATGCAAAACAATTCAAATATCACTAAAGACTAAAATATAAAAAGCGAGATGTTAACATTGAATTTTAGAAGAAATTACCACCTAAAATTTTTATGGATTCAGAATAATGAAGTTATTTCTTGAACAACTTACCAAAACAAAACCATAAGTGTGTCAATCTCATAGGTCTTAAAATGGTTGATCAGAGGGAAAAAATCTGGGTTTGGTAAAGGAATTGTTAAAAGTTTGTATTCAACTGCTACAGATCAAACCCCAGACAGAAATAATAGGATCAAAGTCACAAAAATGTGTGTAAGTTTGGTTAATAAATTCAAACATTTAGACAGTTCTTATTTAGTCTATCTTATTTAGTCTATCAAAAGGACTGTCCAAGTGGGTACCAGACTGGATGGAATCATCATGGAAATCACAAACAAATCTTGCATCTTTGGTTATGTACAGGCACCTTTTTTTCTTTACTGTTCTTTATTGTGCTTCATAGTTAACACAGGCAATAATAAAGGGAAAATAAAATTAAAGAAACAGAAAGGAAAGTAAAAAATATGGGAGCATGTCTAATTTTTACAAATCCATTCTAGTTTTTAATAGAACTTAACACATTTTTAAGCAACAGAGAAATACTAGAAACAGCCTAAATGTAGGAAAATAATTAGATAAAAACTTTTGCATTCATACACTGAGTCAAGTATTAATTGAATTAATCCATTAACT
Organism: Ursus maritimus; assembly: GCF_017311325.1. Lineage (NCBI taxonomy): Eukaryota > Metazoa > Chordata > Mammalia > Carnivora > Ursidae > Ursus > Ursus maritimus. Next base: position 38,822,229 of record NW_024426552.1, read on the forward strand.
CTAGGGATATTCAGTAGGGATTTTGTTAAACACAGGCATACCTCATTTTATTGTGCTTCACAGATATATTTTACAAATTGAAAAATTTATGGCAACCCTGCATCAAGTAACTCAATTTGTGCTATTTTTCCAATGATATTTGCTCATTTCATGTCTCTGTGTCACATTTTGGTAATTCTCACAATGTCTCAAACTTTTTCATTATTATGTTTGTTATAGTGATCTCTATTAGTGCTTTTTGATGTTACTGTTGTAATTGCTTTGGGGCACCACAAGAGCTCTGGTGGAGATGTACAAGATCAATGTTTTCATGATTACTAACACAACACACATTCTGCAGTTTATAGATCAAAGGGTAATTTCAAATTTCAAGTCTTATTATGTTAAGAAATACATTTTATAAGGCTATGGTTGCCATAGATAGTTATTCCTTCCATGTATCTGGGCAAAGTAAATTTGAAAACCTACCTGAAAGGATTCATCATTCTAGATGCTATTAAGAACATTCATGATCATAGGAAGATGTAAATATATCTAATTTAATAGGAGTTGGAAGAAGTTGATTCTAATCCTCATGGATGACTTTGGGTTCACAACTTCAATGGTAGAAATAACTGCAGATGTGGTGGAAATAGCAAGAAAACTACAATTAGATGTGGAACCTGAGGATGTGACTGAATTTCTACAATCTCATGATAACACTGAAACAGATGAAGTGTTGCTTCTTATGGATCAGCAAAAAAAGTGGTTTCTTGAGATGGAATCTATCCTGGTGAAGATGCTGTGAAGATTGTTGAAATGACAACAAACAGTTTAGAATATTACATATACTTAGTTGATAAAGCAATGGCAGAGTTTGAGAGGATTGACTCCAATCATGAAAGAAGTTCTACTGTAAGTAAAATGCTATCAAACAGCAGAGCATGCTACAGAAAATTTGTAATAAAAAAATAATAAAAATAAAAACATACAATGAAGACATTAATGTAATCCCACATATTAGCGATTTTATAACATTTGTTATCATACTAATTGTACATGATGATTTTATCTGCATTGTAAGTATTTTAAAGCATTTAAGAGAAGTATACGTATTAGGCTTATAAGGAGTGTAATGAATTAAGTTTGTAGTCAATTCTCAAATGTTTGGAGTCATCTAACTATTTTTAGTGATTTATTAATTGTGTCATACTGTGTGAATATTTTGAGAAATGTTTGAGAATTAACAGTTAGGCATTATGTAAGGTCCAAATGGACATGAAAGGATATATCAAAAAGAGAAGAAAGATTTATATAAGCAAACATAATAAGATTAAAACTGATATGTGTACACTATAAATGTACTGAAATTCGGCTCATCTTTTAAAATGTATTTTAAAATATCTTCATTTTTTAAAATATGAAAAAAGGGAAAAGAAAAATATATGAATCAACTGAAAAACAGAATTGGAGAATATAGTAGTTTATTGAATAGAAAATTAATATATAGAAATCAATAACCTCATCTACCAATGAGAAGAAATTCAAAAATATAATAGAACAAATGATCTCACTTATAAAAACAAAAAAAAGGTAAAAATACACTTAAGTAAAGGTCAAAATTTAGAGTTAAGATAATATGGAGGGATAAAAAGTTATTTTATAGAAAGGCATATTTTATTCTTGCAGAATGTTTTAAAGTTATAATGTTGATTATATCTAAATTAATATATATATTTAAATATATCTAAAGAAAATATCAACAAGATATTTTTTAATATAGCCAAGTTGTTTCTTAAGTTCAAAATTGCAAATATCATTGGGAAAATGTTTTAAAAAAGTTTAATGGGAGAGGACTAATTTTGTGAGAAACTGAAAAATATTTTATAACTATGGTCATCTTAGTATATGTAGACACCAAAAATAAAATAGAACAAAAAGAGAATCCAGGTATTGAACCTAATTGTTTAGTTCATAATGAAAATAGAGTTCCACACTAATTGGAAAAGAAGTATCATTCAATAAATAGAACTGGGATTAGGGGCTACCTGTATTGGGGGGGGGGCTTGAATTCTAACATAATCTCCTACTAGGCGAAATTTCAGATGACCCACAATTATAGTAAAAGAAAAAAATGAAGCCGTAAAATAATGGAAAAGATATGATGCTTTTTATGGTTTTGAAGTGGAATAGCCTCCAAACACAGAAGTAACTTGAGCAGTTATACAAGAAAAAAGTGACAAATATGAGTGTGCAAAAATTAAAATTGTGGGGGTATAGAAAAAGACTGAAATCTAGTCAAAGTAAAACACATGAGCTATTTTATTCACTTTTATAATAGTATCCATTAAGAAGCTTCTGAAAAAATTATGTGTAAAGGACAATTTAGCAAAAGAAAATACATTGATTCTTATATGTGGAAAAATCTGCTCAAACCCAGTCATGATAGATTAAAATACCACAATTTTACCCATGCTATATTGATGAGACTCTTTGAAAACACTCATTCTTGGGATGCCTGGATGGCTCAGTCAGTTAAGCATCTGCCCTCAGCTCAGGTTATGATCCCAGGGTCCTGGGATTGAGTCCTGCATCTGGCTCCCTGCTCAGTGGGGAGCTGCTTCTCCCTTGCCTGCTCTGCCTGCTGCTCCCCTTGCTTGTGCTCTCTCTCTCTCTGACAAATAAATAAAATCTTAAAAAAAAAAAAGAAAGAAAGCACTCATTCTCATACATTGTTGTAGAGACTTTAAATTGGAACAATCTCTTGAGAGTATAATTTAGCAAAATATATCAACATAATAATACACATGCCCTTCAATTCAGCAAGTCCACTCTAGGAATTTATCTAACAGTTATACTCACACACATCATGAACAACAACAAACTTATATGTATATATACATATATATGAACACACACACACGTGTGTGTGTGTGTGTGTATGGTGTCAGTAGATTCATTGCAGCATTGTTTGTCTTATCAACCTAGTTGTCCATTATTAGGTAGCTAGTCTAATGAAGTGGCATGTGGTCAAGTAAAAGTATTTTCTATGGGACTGAATGATGTTCGAGACAATGTTCAGCGAAAGGAACAAGGTCAAAAAGCATCAGGTGTGCACTGTTCTAGGCACTGGGGATTTAAATCGTAAAAAGAAAGAGTTCCTGCCTTCAAGTAGTCTTTATCCTGATAGTAGATGATAAGTGACAAAAATGTACATAAATCAATTAATATGAATGTATAAATACATATCTACTTAGAAATCTAATGTGACCAGTTCTTACATGTTGGTGATAATTGGGTGTAATTTTAAGATAATAATAATTTTAATAAAGTAAAAAAAGAGAAATTTCTACTTTCATGTAATAGTTTTAGAGTTTAGGCAAAAATGCCTTTTGGAAAAATCCATGACACAAAATTTCACATAAAATATTTCTTCATACTGAAACTTTTTTTTTGGAGTAATCTTATTTGAAAGTGGAAGTATATGTGGATGTCAGAAACATTGAAATTATATTTCAATTTGGAAATCACTGTTGATGTATTCTTTGTCCTTTTTAATTTTATTTAGTGAGTGTAATGAGATAGGCCCTAACAAACAAGAGGCCTGATGCCTCACATCCACGCCTGCATGTGCATGGGTGATCCTCCGGGGTTAGGGGAGCCTCCAGCAACTTTACTGAAGGGTTGGTTAATTGAAAGTTGGTAGAATCAGTGATAAGGAAAAGTGACTTCTTTCCTCCCAAACTATTTCATACTTTAAAGCATTTCAGTCATAATGTTTAAGTATGGAAAATCATGTTTCTGTTTATCATCACCCCCTGGATGCACCCATTATGGCCTTACTGTGTAACGGTTAATGTATTTTTCACATAATTTCAAAATATAAATATATACATTTAATTCTGCAGATTGCTTCATGTGTAGATTCCTTGTCTCTCCTCAATAAGGGTTTTATACTTTTCCAGGGCCTTAGGTATAAGGATGTTCTGAGAAGCATATGGTATAAATTGTAGGTTTTTAAAATATAAATATAATTACTGTTTTGAGAGGGAACAGAACATGAGATAAATTCATTCCTTACACCATTTTTCTTGGATGAAACTTTAGCAGACTGGTGAAAATGTCTATTACAGAATTTATTGGCACATAAACAATTTGCCATAGAAATCTTCCTGAAATCTTCTTTCTCAAATTCACCATGAAGGTCTCAGTTTCAATTTCAGATATTTCACTACTAAAATATTCTCTTAGGATGACTCTCATTTCAAAGCTGGAAGCCAAGTGAAACTTTAAAATGACTCTGATCATAAAGCTGAATATATTTATTATTTAAAATATTCTGATATAATTAGCAATAACTATCAAAAGTTTATAAAGAAAGGCTTTGCAGGTGTAAACTTACTTTATATTCTGTGCTAGAAGGTGTGGCAGTTGTCTCTGTTTAGTTTTTATGTTCATTTATTTAACTCGAGAGATCCTTAAATTGATTTTTTTGTTGAAGTATAAGTGACTTAAAATTTCCTATTAGTTTCAGGTGTACATCATAGTGGTTTGGTATTTTTATACACTATGAAATGATCTCCATGGTAAGTCTAGTTACCATCTCTCACCATACAATGTTATGACAATACTATAATTATATTCCCTATGCTGTACATTACATCCCCATTATGTACGTATTTTATAACTGCCTTAAGTTGATTTACTTTATTTAGAAATTTCACTTATGGCATCATACATAAATAAAAATTCACACCATTTAAAAGATGTTTCTCTCTCTCTGGATAAATAGATAGCTAGGTAGATAGACAGGTAGATGGATAGATAGAACTCTCCCATGCCAAAAGAAAATACACAGGATTTTAATTCAGAATGTAAGTTAAACATGTTCTAATTTATTTCCTTATTACTACAAAACAAAACCAACAAACCAAAAAACATCGATATTTTTTAGTGCTATGCTTCCTCCATTTGCTGTCCCTATCATTATACTCCTCTTCTGAGACAAACTTTTACCACATTATATACTCAAATTGTCTCCATTTTCTCATTTTCTATTTCTTCTCAATTTGCTATTATCTTTACTTTAAACTCCATTGGTCATGAAACTTTTTTTGTTAAGTTCATCAATGGCCTACTCTAATTAACCAATAAGCACATTTCAGTTAGCTACTTAACTTCATCTCTAAGAAAGTACTTAGCATTTCCCTCACTTTTAAGGTAATCTCTTTCACTGGCTTTTGGACACCATGCTTTCTTGGTTAGATGACAATTTAACAGAAAAATACTGCATTTAACAGAAAAATACTAAAATAATGGCTAAGACAAGAAATACATTTTGTTCTCATCTAAATTATTTCTAGAGTTAGGAAGTGTAGGGCAGTGTGGCAGCTCCAAGATATCATTGCAGATCCAGGATCCTATTTTTCCAGGTCATTCCTCAGGGCCACCTTCTGATCCAATGTGGCTACTAGAGTTCTAGCTATTATGTCTACATTGAAGGCCAGAAGGAGGAGCCAGATGGGAAGATAAAATTGCTCTTCCTTCCAACTGAGTCAACTTCCAACTTTAAGCCAACTTCTTACTCCACATTCTACTCCTTAAGAAACATAATCATATGGTCGTGGCTAAGAAAAGGAAGCCTGGGAAACAAAATCACCTACTGGAATATAATTGAAGTTCTTTTTAAAAAGAAGGAGAAAGGAGGTACGGATTGCAACTATGCATCCTCACTCCATTATATATGTCCTCTCTCTTCAGCCTCTACAACCACACCTTTTATACTAACTTCTTACAACCAACATTTAAATATATTAAATTCTCTTCTATCTTAATTATCTTAAATTCTCTTCTACAGCTATAACCATATTGCCAGCTTTAAATTCCAGCTTGATTACGTACTAGCTCTGGGATCTCAGAAAAGTAACTTCATTTCTTCATTCCCCTCTTGAATTGTTGAGGAGGTTAAGTTAATATTTATAATACACTTAGAACATCACCATGGTACATAATATGTGCTATATTACTCATTTACTTATATTTAATTTTTTAAAATCTGAGTGTAGTTGACACACAAAATTACATTAGTGTTAGGTGTATGACATAGTGATTCAACATCTCTATAGCTTATGCTATACTCATCACAAGTGTAGCTACCACCTGTCACCATGCAACACTATTACAATATTTTTAACTATATTTCCTCTCACTGGAAAGTACAGTCTTTTTTTAAAATTTTGAGATTTTATTTATTTATTTTTGAGAGAGACTGAGCGCCAAGCAGCGGGAGGGGAATAGGGGAAGGTAGAGGGAGAATTTCAAGCAGACTATGTGCTGAGCATGGAGCCCTTAGCAGGGTTTGAGCTCATGACCCTGAGCTCATGACCTGGACCGAAACCAAGAATCAGAAGATTAACCAACTGATTCACCCAGGCTCAGTTATACTTCCCAGTGCTCCTGGGAAGTATAGTCTTAAAGAGAAAAGATATATGTGGGTCAGAGGTTTATTTCTAGTATCTAGGTCTATAGAAATTATTGTTTTTCCAATCAAGACAATTCAAAAAATGTTAATCTGATTGTTAAACTGAATTAGAATGTAAATTAAGAGTTATTATTTTATTATTTATTATTCCATCCATTATTTTACCACAGAGACCTTATATTTTGAAAATACCTCTCCCTAGATTTTTAAAAAATTGAATTAATTTTCTTCTTTTCCATTAATCAAAACACCAGAACTAATTTTGCAAAAGGTCCAGAAATAGAAAGCCAGAAATTTGATGTTGGAGTTAGTCTATAAAGTCTTATCATTAAAACATACATCAGGGTTTGTGTTTTTTTTTTTTTCAGTATAAAAAAACAAACAAAACAAAACAAAAAAAACCTAGTGGACTTCCATAAGTACAGACATGGACCTTAAAATTGGGATCCCATTTGGAGAAACGGTGATGTCATTATTTAATAATGTTGTGGTTTCGTCATTCAACTTGGCTGATGCCAGTGCTTTATCTCTTTACATTAAGTTCATTTTGTGAGGAAACAGTTGTTTTAATGTACAAAACTAATGGGAAAAATAGAAATAGTTTACTACTTAGTAAGTTCGCAATTAATCAGATTGCATAATTAAAGTACAAGCTTTGCCCAGGCAGGCCAAAGATTGCACTAAGGTTAGGACTATATACAAAGAAAACTAACATAGCTCCTTTATGCAAAGATAATCTGTTCATAAACTATTCCTTATTTTTTATTGTCTCTGGGTGAGAAGCTCTTTCTGTATATCTTAGAAACTGTACTTCCTCCATTATAGCATTTATCAAACTATATTATAATTTTAAGTTTAGTTTATTATAACTTTCTTACTATATTTTAATTTCCTTAGAGCGACAGACTGGATTCATCTTGCTCTACATTGTATTTACAGCAAATGAGCATAGATTTTGGCCCAAGCTAAGTTCTCATTTACACATAAAGAGCTGAAATGAAAAGTATTCTAAGAAATTAAGGGAAAATGTTATATGAAAAATATATTTACTTTTAAGGAAATATTTTTAAAAATCCTCCTCATTTATATTCAAGTCCTTGTCCTCATTATAAACATGAGTAGATATAGAAATTAATTGGAAAACTAAGTTAGGGTGACTGCACATGACAGAAGGAAGAGTTTGTACCATAGTAATTTAAATAAAACCAGCAATAGATTTTGGCTTGATTATAGACTTGAGAACAGATGTACGTATTTGAACTCTGGGTTTCTCATATTTTTCTTATTTAATTAATGTCGTTAAATCATCATGCTTGTTTTAGCAAGTCTTGCATTAAATGCTTTAAATATTGTTAATATTTTTGAAATAAAACAATAAAGCTGAAATTTGCTTTATTCATTATTTTGATATACCAACATTTTAAAAGCCAAAATTTCATTGAATTGCAGATATTCTAATGTTGATACAAGTTGAATTTTAAAATTCAAATGTAAAAGAGCAGTTAAAAAATTAATGATTAGGACAATAAGGGGCTATTATAATACAACAGATTGAGTTTACTAATACATTATACTTTCTGATAAAACAAATATTAGATACTATTAAAAAAATAATAAAATTGAATGATAAGCTTAACTTTAAATGTGAAGGAATAAAGCATTTTAATTTGATTTTTGTCTCCTAAAACTCATAGAAAACGACAGAAGACAAACAAAAGTAACAGAGAAAAAACGTGGTCTTCAATGAAACAAAGGAATATCCATAACCTCAGATCCCATACTATGAAGGATATGTGCCAAATGCATGGAATTTGAGCCAAAATGAGAAAAAATATCCAGAATGAGCAATCTTCTCTTTGTATCTTAGGCTAAAACTTTTTTGTAATTCTGAAAACTTCAAGGTTTCCAGTTTCCATTTCTCCATTCTTAACCATGAATATGCCTTGAAGTGAGCATGTGTTGGTTAGAAGAATTTTTAACTTAATCACACCTCCCTCCTACCTTTCGTAATATAAGCATCTTGGTCCACTGCATGTGATGATTCTAGGATTTAAATGTACTTACTTTTCATACAGCATGGCCTTCAAATATAAGCCAATATTCATCTTGTACTCAAAGAAACAGAAATTTCTTCCAAAGCTTGAGGAAAATTTGGCTCTCTTGAATTTATTGAGAAATGATATATTAGGCTTCTAGTGAAACATTCCCAAAAGATATTTCCAGGATAAAATTTTCTGTTCCAGATTTTTACCTTATAAAATCACAAATGATGAGATTCTCCTATAGATAAACTGTTTCCTAATCTAATAAAAATTGGGAGAATGCCAAAATATATAAAATTATGGTTTAGAATGGGTAGATTTATTAAGACAGAAATTGGAAGGATTTTGCTCATTCCTATAAAGATTTTAATAGACTTTCATGTTTATATTTATATTTTCATAAAAATGAACAAATCAATCCAGTGCAAATTAAAAAAAAATGTCAATAGAGAAATAACTATGGAATGAAACGAAATTTTTGACAGTTAAGTATGTAGAAACTACTAGGCAGGCCCAGATGGGTTCACAGATGATCTCTTTCACAATTCCCAGGAATAATCAGAATGTAATTTAAATTCTTTGAGATTAGAGGGAAAAAAAAGAGGAAATCTTCCAAAATACTTTGCACAAAGCTAGAATAACAGTGCTACCAAAACTTGAGAAAGATCACACATACCCACTGCACAATTACAGGATGAGTGACCTCATGTTCAATTACTGATGTACAAATCTTAACTAAAGAATTTTAAAATCCATGATACACCAAAGAATTTTATTTATTAATCATAAGAGTTTTACTCCAGAAATGCAAGGATGGTTCAGATTAAGGGCATCCATTTATAAATTTGCCATACTAATACATCAAAAGAGAAAAGATATTATTACCTTAATAGATACTAAGATCATATAAAAAATGTGATAATTCTTTTCAAATAACTCTTAACATGATTAAAAGAAAAAAAAGACTTCTTTAACTCAAAGAAACAAAGAAAGCATCCTGCTTAATGCTGAAATGCAAAAATTTCAACTGAAGTGAGAAATAAAGCAGGGATATTCTCTTTGTTGAATTAAAGATGACCACACATTTTCTTCACTTCACCATGAAGAGATAAAGCTGATTTCTTTTTTTCTGGGCTAGCTTTGCGACTGTTTAAACAGTTAATAGAAGACTGTGAGGTGACAGTATTCTCGTTCCAATATGAGGCTTAAAAAAGGCCTGACAACTTCTGCTTTGTACTTTATGGGCTGCAAAGGGCAGTCATGTGAGAATAGGAGTACCTTGCTGAAGAAATCACATAAAGAGATTAAGTGGAGAGACTTGGAGGCAAGGCTTTGAGACGGCGTGGGGCAACCAATCCAGCCTGTCAGTGGAGCCTCCAAATGACTCCAGTCCTCACTGTTGCCATCTGACTACAATTGCAGGAGAGACCCGAGGCAAGACCAGCAGATGAACTGCCCAGCTTATCCATGGCAACCCACAGATATGAAAGATACAGAAGCAATCTTTGTTTTAAGCCTTAATAATTCAAAGTAGATCATTACAGTCTACTTCTACCATTTTCCTCAAAAAACAGCTGAAAAAGAATTGGTACTTAGAAGTTGTTCTTGTAACAAAAAACACATGTTGTATTGGCTTTGGGCCCTGGTCATGAGCAGAAGTCAGAAGGGTCTCAAGGAAACTGTTAGTAAAGGCTGGAAGGGACAAAGAAACAATTGTCATTGCAAACTGGGAAAAGTCAACCTGCGATATGAGTTCTACAGAGTTTGGCATTGGGATCTCCCAATGTAATGTGAAAAATTAGACATATATTTTAATATATTACATATAAAACAGCATGACACTTTTGCAGTTATGAACCTGCCCAGAGTAGTGAAATTTTGAGTCACCCAGGACAAGCATGGTCCCAGATGAAGTTGAACAAAGCAATATTGTCTTCTTGTTTCAGTTCTCATACTGTAAACAGGTGTCCTTTTTGTCATCTATTTAGTACCACAATTTTCACATTTTTTTGGGTTTCTTTTTGGTGATTTTACTATTTTTTTATACCATCTGAAGCATAGTATTCCCATACCGTCTAGTGTCCCAAGTGCAAGAAGTATGCAATATGCCTTATGGAGTGAATATATATGAGATAAACTTAGTTCAGAAATGAGTTATAGAACTGTTGGCTGCAAGGTCAATGTTAATGCGTTACAAAGTATATTAGAGTGTATTTAAATAGAAACATACATACATCAAAGTTATGGACTGATTTGCTGATGGAAATGTGACTAGAGGCTCATAGGAACCTGACCCTGTATTTCCTCTAGAGGCAATGATTCAGTGTTTGCTAATTCAGTATTCATGGGGATTTTATTGAACATAACTACTGTAAATAATGAGAATTGATTTATATGTACATACCTATCTGTGGACTGGGATAAGAAGATTTCCGGATAGAATGCCGATAGTGACAATTTATTTCATTTGTCTAGATATGATAAAGAAAAAGTAGATTTCAAGCAGACCTAAAAGAAATATTTTAAACCTAGGGTTTGCTTTTTGGAAAATAAAACTGTTTCTTATTCCCAGATTCTTTGAACACCAAAAGACTCTTGATGGAAGAGATAGCCTAAGGTAAAGATCAAATCCATGACACTGAAAAAAATCACATATATATGACTTCAGGATCACGATATTGAAACTTACAGCTGTAAGATTCTCTGTTAAGGTATCAGAAGGATTTAGGATGTTGCCTCATAGACCCTCTTAGCTAGACTAGAGGATTCTAAAGTTCTTAAAGGTATTGTTCCATACTCCTTTGATTCTCAGTCCAAGGTAGATAGGGACCTGAATTGAAAAGACATGTGGGTGTTACTTTGATCCCGGTGAGTAGCTTTTAACTGATACACAGGAAACCTGCATAGTTTTTAAGGGAATTATAATTGTATGCTCTGAAGCAGACAAAAGCAAAAGAGGCATTTGAACCAAAAATTTCCTATAAGCAGGAAGCAGACTGAAAAACTAAGCTACCCAGTTGCTTACATGGGCTATTTCTTGTAAAAAGAAAGGATAACTCATAGGATAAAGCCAAGAGTCCAGAGATTAGAACTATTAGTGATAGAGGACCACTCCCAAGGAGTAAGGTTAGGCTCTAATCAAGGGATTGGTTACATGTACCTACTTAAATTTCAGAATTATCATGGTCCAGTGACTACTATGTGCCTTTTGTTTTGCCCAATTTTTGAATGAAAGTGTATGTTTAGGTTATCTTATCATTGAATGCTGAGTATATGCAGATAAAACTTTCTTAATTCTAAGATTTTTAGTTAAAGAGTATTACTCCTAAGGAAACTGAACCACATTCATACCTGATTTAGATGATTTCTTGAACTTAGAACTTAGGATGAAATCTGTTTGAGTCCTGGAAGGGTGTTAGTGTACTTTACATGGAAGAGGACTATAAATAATTTATGGGTCAAAGGAATACTGTGAGAAATTAAAAATGACTATATATTCTTCACTTCTCCACTAAGAGGTAAGTTTTATTTCTTTGTCCCTTGAATCTGTGTTGTCTCTGTGACTGCTTAGCCAATAGAAGGTGGTGGAAGTAATTCCGCCCTAGTTCCAAGTTTAAGACTTAAGAAGATCTTGCTCTTTCTTTCACTTTTATACTTTTGGAGAGCTCTGAACTTCCATTTAAGAAGCCTAATTATAGTGCAGAAGAGAATATGTTGAAAGACTACGAGAAGTAGAAAGGCCTTGAGAATACATGAAAATAGGAGAAGCCTTGCTGTGATAGTGTCCCAACCAGGTTTTCAGATGACTCTTGCTCCAGCTGCTATCTGAGGACTACTCCATGAGTAACCTCAAAAAAGAGCAGCAGAACTTTCCAGTGAACTCCAGAAAATCCACAGATTTGTGAGAGAAAATAAGTGGTGGTTATTTTTAAGTCACTAAAGTTTGCAGTGGTTTGTTGTATAGTAACAAGTAACTGGCACACTATCACCATTATTATTTAACATTGTTTTAAAAATTGTTGCCAATAAAATTTTGTAAACAGGAAGATAGAATACATAAGAGAAAAGGAAGGAGAATGCAAAATTATTATTCTTATTGCATATAATTCATGATTGGAAAATTAAAGAGAAATAAGTGCTTGCTAAGCTACTTGTTCTCAAAATTAAGATACAAAAATTGTTAGCTTTGTGATTTTATTGTTTTCTCTAAGTTTTAATCTTAACTCCAGTTAGTTAACATACAGTGTAACATTAATTTCAGGTGTAGAATTTAGTGATTCATCACTTATACACAGCAGTCGGTGCTCATCACAAGGGCACTCCTTAATCCTCCTCACCTGTTTAACCCCCCCTAGTAACCCTCAGTTTGTTCTCTATAGTTAAGAGTCTGTTTCTTGGTTTGCTTCCCCTTTTCCCCCCCATGTTCATTTGTTTTGTTTCTTAAATTCCACATATGAGTGAATCATATGGTATTTATCTTTCTCTGACTTATTTCACATAGCATAATACTCTCCATCTCCAACCACGTTGTTGCGAATGGCAAGATTTCATTCTTTATGGCTGAGTAATATTCCATTGTGTGTGTGTGTGTGTGTGTGTGTGTGTGTGTGTGTGTACACCACCTCTTCTTTATCCATTCATCAGTCGATGGACACTTATGCTATTGTTGATAATGCTGTTACAAACATCAGGGTGCATGTATCCCTTTCAATTAGTATTTGTGTGTCCTTTTGGTAAATACCTGGTAGTGCAATTTCTGGATCATAGGGTAGTTCTATTTTTAAGTTTTTGCGGAACCTCCATGTTGTTTTCCAGAGTGGCTGCACCAGTTTGCATTCCCTCCAACAGTGTAAGAGGATTCCCCTTTCTCTGCATCCTCAACAATTTCTGTTGTTTCCTGTGTTGTTGATGTTAACCATTCTGACTGGTGGAAGGTGATATCTCCTTGTAATTTTGATTTGTATTTCCCTGACAATCAGTGATATTGAGCCTCTTTTCATGTGTCTGTTAGCCATATGTATATCTTCTTTGGAAAATGTCTGTTCATATGTGCTGCACATTTTTTAGTTGGATTATTTGTTTTTCGGGTGTTGAGTTTTATAAGTTCTTTACATATTTTGGATACCAACCCCTTATTGGATATGTCATTTGCAAATATCTTCCCCCATTCCATAGATTTTGTTGATTGTTTCTTTTGCTATGCAGAAGCTTTTTATTTTGATGAAGTCCCAATAGTTTATTTTTGTTTTTGTTTCTCTTGCCTCAGGAGACATTATCTAGTAAGAAGTTGCTACAGCCAATGTCAAAGAGGTTTATGTTTTGTGATTTACTTTTTATTTTATTTTTTTAAGATTTTATTTACTTATTTGACAGAGAGAGAGAGACAGCCAGTGAGAGAGGGAACACAAGCAGGGGGAGTGGGAGAGGAAGAAGCAGCCTCCCAGCGGAGCAGGGAGCCCATTACAGGGCTTGATCCCAGGACCCTGGGATCACATCCTGAGCCAAAGGCAGATGCTTAACGACTGAGCCACCCAGGTGCCCCATGTTTTGTGATTTAAACAACAATTTAGTAATATGTCAGAATAATGTCATATACTGAAGTAATTTATGGATAAAACACATAGCAATAAACTTGATAAGAAATTCAAAATGTTTATATGAAGAAATTTTAGAACTGTTTCTGGATATAAAAGAAGACTTAATATATTTAACATATGTCTTGTTCTTATATAAAAATACTCAGTATTTTTAGAGTTTCAATTTTTCATATAGTAATTAGTGGAATGTGATCCACTTAAAAAAATACTAACATTTTTTTCAAGTGTGATAAAATTACATTATATTCATATGGAAAAACAACTATGAGAAAATATCAAGGGAAATTACTCAAAATAATATTTATGAGAGGCAATTAAAACATCCTCATTTAAAAACACAGCATAAAGCTGTAGTAAGTTTTGTGTTGTCAAGGGAAAGGATAATCAATGAGAGACTGAAATCCATAGAAAGATATGGCTTATAGTACATGTGGGAAAACATTGATTTCTTTAGTGCCTAGTATTGGGGCAACTGGTTAACCCAGTAAAACTATACTCCTACTTTCCTTTTTATGCTAAGATAAATGCCAGATGGTTCAGAGGTTTAAATATAAAAAAGAAACCATAAATGTGTTTTAAAAAAGTATTTTGTTTAAAAATTTCAAATGGAAAGGTCTTTTTGAGTTTAATGTAAAACCTAAGGAAGAGTTTGGTAATATCTTCCAAAATTAAAATTCACATAATCCTCAACTCAGCAATCAGTGTTTAGGCATTTATTCCACTGTTAAAATCATGTGAGTAGGCAAAGTATAGCTTTTTATAATTTTGCAAAAATATTAAAAAATATTCATAATACAATTGTTTTAAATAGGAAGAAATTGAAAAGAATTTAAATGTTTACCATTAGGGGATTTACTAAATGAATTTTGACTCATCTATGTAATTTATTATGAATACCTCCTCAAAAAAATGCCATGGCTCTATATGTTCAGATAGAGAAAGCTATCCATAATGTATTTTTTTAAAAGTCACATGACATTATATGAAATATCATCCCACATATAAGGTACTAACTAGAACATGAGCAATATATTTCTAGAGGGATTAATGCGAAACACTTTATGACACACTGATAACAATCCATCACTCCTTTTGTGTTTTTATTTTGTTTTACTTTTGAACTCATATTTCTCCCTCCCTAATCATATTAGCCTCCCATACATTTCTAACTCCTGAGTATTTAATTCACATAAATGCTAAATATTCTTTGTCTTCTCCTTCACTATTAAGTTTTTCATATTTCTACAGATTGATGAATAGACATAGCTTATTCTAATTTTACTATGAGATAGTAAAATTTTTATATATGAAAGTTTCACATTTATCTAACCACTTCTCCATCCTACTTCCAGTTCTTCACTATTAAAATAACACAGCAAAATTCATCCTCTCTAGGTCTGCTTAATAAAGGCAGAGAAAAAAATTTAAAGTCTAATGTGGGGACAGACTTACTGGGCTATAGTGTTTCTTCATATCCAATTCATGTTCCAAACTACTCCAGGACATCTGACCAATTTCCATTGCCGACTGTAGTGTGTAAGGAGTGTTATCATCAGCCCCTGGAAATAATTCACTTTAAAATGCTCCGCATCTGATGGTAAAAATAAGTATTTTTCTTTTTTTGCTTAGACATGATGTTGAGAATCTTTTCATATATTACTGCTTTTTAGGTTTCCCTTTTTGTATGTGAATTCCCATTTTTTAATTAGATTTCTTTTTCTTGTTGATTCTCAAAACATTTGCCATTAAATGAATATTTATCAATATTAAATATATTTGTATTTAACTTTTCTATATTGTTGAACAAGAACCTTTCATATTGTAGTAGTGAAATCCATTAATATTTTCATTTGTGGCTTTGAGATTCTTTTGCTTTTCTTCTTCCTGTCATTTTTAATTATTAATGATAGTCACCATCCTGGACATTAGATCTTCAGAACATATTCATCGTATAAAGGAACGTATTTATACTCTTTGTCCAAAATTTCCCCATTTTCCCCCACCTCCCAGCCCCTGGCAATCAGTACTCTACTCTGTTGCTGTAAGTTTAACTTTTTTTTGTATATTTCACATATGAATAAAACCATACAGTATTTGTCTTTCTCTGTCTGGTGTATTTGATTTAGCATAATGTCCTCCAGTTTCATCCATGTTCTCATAAATAGTACTTGAATATATAAAATATTCCTTTCTATCTTTCTCGGAATTTTAATAGATATTGCAGTGAATCTATGGATTACTTTGGGCAGTATGAATACGTTATCGTAGTAATTCTTTCAATCTGTGAACACAATATTTTTTCATTCATTTATGTTTTCTTCAATTTCCTTCATCAATATCTTATAGTTTTCAGTATACAAGTATTTCACTTCCGTGATTAAATTTATTTCTAGGTATTTATTCTTTTTGATGCTATTGTAACTGGGGTTGTTTTCTTAATTTTCCTTTCCAATAGTTCTTGTTAGGGTTTAAAAATGCAACTGATATCTGTATATTGATTTTATTTACTTAATTCGTTTATTAGGTCTGATAGTTTTTTGGTGGTATCTCTAGGATTTTCTGTACAAGATCATGTCATCAGCAACAGAGATGTTTTTACTTCTTTTTCAGTTTGAATTCCTTTTATTTCTTTTTCTTGCCTAATTGTTCTGGCTAGGACTTCCAGTACTATGTTGAATAAAAATGGTGAGAGTGGACACGCTTGTCTTATTTTTGACTTTAGAGGAAAAACTTTCAGCTTTTCATCATCGAATATGATGAGATCATGACCTGAGCTAAAACCAAGAGTCAGACAGTCAACCAACTCAGCCACGCAGGAGCCCCTCTCAAATAATTTTTTAAAATTGCCTTTTATGGTTAAGTCTTTAACCCACCTACAGTTTGTTTTTGTATATGATATAACTTTTATTTTTCCCCCATAAAACAAGCCAATTTTCTACAACTTTGTATTAGATGATTTATCTGATTTAAGGTTTTATTTTAATTCCAGTACAATTAAGATACAATGTTATATTAGTTTCAGGTGTACAATATAGTGATTCAACAATTCTATACAATACTCAGTGCTCATTATGTTCAGTATACTCTTTAATCCCCATCACCTGTTTAACCCATCCTCCCACCCCCTCCCCATCTCTATAGTTAAGAGTCAGTTTCTTGGTTTCTCTCTCTTTCTTTTTTCCCTTTGTTCATTTGTTTTGTTTCTTAAATTCCACATATGAGTGAAATCATATGGTATTTGTTTTTCTTTGAGTTATTTTGCTTAGCATTATACTCTAGCTCCATCCATGTGGTTCCAAATGGCAATAATTCATTCTTTTTTTATATCTGAATAATATTCCATCTTCTTTATCCATTCATCTATTGATGGATACTTTGGCTGCTTCCATAATTTGGCTATCATAAGTAATGCTGCAATAAACATAGCAGTGCATGTATCCCTTTGAATAACTGTTTTTGTATTTTTTTGGTAAATACCCAGTAGTCCAATTGCTGGATCATAGGGTAGTCTATTTTTAATTTTTTGAGGAACTTCCATACTGTTTTCCATAGTGGTTGTATCAGTTACATTCTCACCAACAGCACATGAGAGTTCCTTTATCTCCACATCCTAGCCAGCACTTGTTGTTTTTTATGTTTTTGATTCTAGCCATTCTGACAGGTGCATGGTGATACCTCATTGCAGTTTTGATATGCATTTCCTTGATGATCAGTGATGTTGAGCATCTTGTCATTTGTCTGTTGGCCATCTGTTTATCTTCTTTGGGGAAATGTCTGTTCATGTCTTCTGCTCATTTTTAAATTGAATTGTTTGTTTTTTGTGTGTTGACTCATATAAGTCCTTTATATATTTTGCATATGTAATTTGCAAATATCTTCTCTCATTTAGTAGATCGTATTCTGATTTTTGATACTATTTCTATCATATACCATCCACACGTATCCTATAATCATAAGTTCTACTGTCTCTTCCAAGAGTCTATTTATCTGTTCTTCTGCCTATACCTACTACTCTAATAACTTTGATTTTTTTCATATTGATAAATTGACACACAGGTCAGCTTTTATTTTTAATATTCCAGAAATTATCTTAGCTATTAAAGGATTTTCTTTTCTTTCTTTCTTTCTTTCTTTCTTTCTTTCTTTCTTTCTTTCTTTTCTTTTCTTTTTTTTTTTTTTTGGAAGACAGAGAGAGCATGAGCAGGGGAGAGTAGAAGGGGCTGGAGGAGAGGGAGAGAGAGAATCTTGAGCAGGCTCCATGCTCAATGCATAGCCTGATGCAGGGCTTGATCTCATGACCCTGAGATCATACACTGAGCCAAAATCAGGAGTTGGGTGCTCATCTGACTGAGAATTTTAACATGCGTTACAATAAACTCCGTTCCTTCATCCATATGCATTTGATGCATATTTAGTAACCCACGCTTGAATAAGATAAATTACTCAAATTGGTAATTCATATGACCTTGAACATTCAATTAAAAATGTGCATATGACAAAATACACTACACTGTTAATCTCCATGTCATTATTTAGTTCTCATTGGCTTCACTGGACCAACAACATGAATGATTCACATGGAGAATCTTTAATTAGACAGAGCTCAGGGAATATAAGCAATGAGCATTTTGACATCAGGAGTGTCACTTTTAAAAGACACTTTGAAAGTCTTTGTAATGTAAGCTACTAATAAATTATTGATAAATTTCAAAAAACAAAACTATTATATACAGTTTTCAAGAGAAAAATACATACTAATTAACCTGAACAAACCGGGCTGCTCACTGATACAAAAGATGACAGATATTAAAGCTATTCAAATTCGTTAATCAAATCACTGCCTTAAACAGTTAACCTGCAAAAATATAATTATGGACTAAATAATTGACTCGAAGAAAAATTACCTAAAAAGGAATCTTAATACCGAGAGAAATATACAGATACGTAGTTTGAAAATCAGTTTAAAATATCCACTAACTTGAGCAATAAAATATGAAAACAACTTTTCTTTTATTTGAAATTCACTTGGTTAGTATTTGGTTAGTATTATTATTTTGCAATATGCTGAGTTTTAACATTACTTTCACAGACAGCAGTTATTTTTTCTTTGTCTTTGAAGAGACTTAGGACATTGTCACCTTGCCAATCTCTTATTTTTGGATATTCAGCCTTTGGATATTGATTGAATTATGATTGATTGATTGATTGAAAAGAATAAAAAGATGAGTCATCAGCCACACACCAGCAAGAGAAATAAGATTTCAAAATAAAATAAAATAAAGTCTATTAAAATTGAAAAAAAGTTTCTCAAGTGAAGTATAATTTTTATTCTTTTGGATATAACTGAACCAACTAAATTGGAGAAGTATATATTTCTAACTTTTTTCTGTATCTTCTCAGACCACAAAATACTTATATAATAATGAAGATCTGAATTGATAACTTGACTAATAATAATTTTTCCATAAATATTCTAATATGGGGAAGCCAAGTAGATACAAAAAGGAACTGAGTTTTAATTTAGAGATTTAATTTTTATTTATTTTATTTTTTTTAAAGATATTTATTTATTTATTTTGACAGAGAGAGACAGCCAGCGAGAGAGGGAACACAAGCAGGGGGAGTGGGAGAGGAAGAAGCAGGCTCCCAGCGGAGAAGCCTGATGTGGGGCTCGATCCCAGAACGCCGGGATCACGCCCTGAGCCGAAGGCAGACGCTTAACGACTGAGCCACCCAGGCTCCCCTAGAGATTTAATTTTTAAAGTAAAAAACAGAAGGAGAAATTTTATTATTATATTAAAGAGAACAACTCTTGTTTTAAAAGATCATATGTTAGAGACTCAAACCTTATATTAGCATGCTCTCAAAGATTTTTATGTGATGCTCATAAATCCAAAATATCCTATAAAATTGCTCACAGCAAAACAATCTTAAAAGGAGGCAAACATATGGAAAATATATTAGAAAATAGTTGAGTGATTTACTTTCTTAAAATCCTTTCATGTGAATTAATCCATACAAAAGTAGCAATTGACAATAGAACTTTCTTTCTTCTTTCTTTCTTTCTTTCTTTCTTTCTTTCTTTCTTTCTTTCTTTCTTTCCTTCTTTTTTTTAGACTGCTGTTAATAATTATACATCGCATCCTGGTGGGCATATTAAATAACCCTTTAAAGTACTTTTGGAGATCCCCTTTGCACTAGCCTGCTATAAAATTTACTCATTTAATATCCTTTCTTTCCTGAATAATTTTTTAAAATGTGGTTTTACTATCCACAAAGTTAACTGAATTTGCCATAAGATATAATACAAAATAATATTTAAGAAATCGTTCTCAACATTTGCTGCAACATGGACGGCACTGGAGGAGATAATGCTAAGTGAAATAAGTCAAGCAGAGAAAGACAATTATCATATGATTTCTCTCATCTATGGAACATAAGAACTAGGAAGATCGGTAGGGGAAGAAAGGGATAAAGAAAGGGGGGGTTATCAGAAGGGGGAATGAACCATGAGAGACTATGGACTCTGGGAAACAAACTGAGGGCTTCAGAGGGGAGGGGGGTGGGGGAATGGGATAGGCTGGTGATGGGTAGTAAGGAGGGCACGTATTGCATGGTGCACTGGGTGTTATACGCAACTAATGAATCATCGAACTTTACATCAGAAACCAGGGTTGTACTGTATGGTGACTAACATAATATAATAAAAAAACATTAAAATAAAAAAAAATCTCAGTCATTTCTAAAAATGAAAAGAATGATAGCATCCTTTTCAGTAACATTACCATTCTAAATAATATTGATGTTTTGAAGCATTTCATACTATATCCCAAAGTAACTGGGCACAAACTCTTGCAGCACATCTCATACTTCTGAAAATTGGAAGCAAGAAGTCCGCTAGATGCACATAATGCTGGATCTATATAAAAAAGTAACACTTTTTTTGCTCAAGTGACATAAACTAAATTTTATCACAACTAATGATTACCATATAGCATAACTTTATAAGAGAAATATTTGTAGACATGATTAAACTTTAACATACAACAGCCACTGCAGGAAATGCTATGTCCAAAACACATCCAAAGCAAAAACACATAAAAATTGATCTGGTTTCTACAAAAGTTCAAACCACTGGAAAATTTTTTACATTAGTAATTGGGCCAGGGAAACATACTATAACTATTATTATAATTAGATATGCAGATACAATTTATAACTAATTCTCTTGGATATTCTCAGAAAGGTAAATATTACCAGCAATAATAAATTCATAAGTTGATGTTATTTTTAATCTTTTATAGTTCACTAAGCACTTAACGCTGCAAATCAGAGTCAGCTAAATAAATGAATGAAAGTCTATATTTCTTCAAGGTTTCAGGGGAGGTCCAAATTAACTATTTCTGGATGGTTGACAGTTTTCTATGCTGAATACTTTTCTTCACATTGTCCTGTAAAAACAAAAAGCAGAGGGCACGTGGGTGGTTCTGTTGGTTAAGCGTCCAACTCTTAATTTCAGCTCAGATCATGATTTCAGGGTTGTGATATCGAGCCCCATGTTGGGTTCTGTGCTGGGCATGGAGCCTGCTCAAGATTCTCTCTCTCTCCCTCTCCCTCTCTGCCTCCCCACCCCCTTGCACACTCTCTCCCTCTAAAAAAATAGGAAATAAAAGAGAGAAAATAAAAAGTAAATGAATTCTACAGAAAGAAAATGTGTGACTTTTTATTGGAGCTTAAAAGTTGACTGATACAGAATTCCCTAAGTTGAGATATGTGATGGCTAAATTTATGCATCAACTTGGCTGCGCCATGGTGCCCAGATATGTGGTCAAACATATCTGGATTTTTTTGTGTAGGTTTTTTTGGATGACATTATCATTCAAATTAGTGGACTTTGGCCATTTAAAGGAGATTGGTCTTTATGATGTGGGTGGGTCACATCCAATTAGTTGAAGTCCATGCTAGAACAAAGACCAACCTATCCTAAGCAAAAGGAAGTTCTCCCAGCAGCCAGCCTTCAGATTTGAACTAGAACATCAGCTCTTCCTGGGTTTCTAGCCTGTGGGCTCAGCCTGCAGATTTTGGACTTGCCAGACTCCATATTCCTATGAGCCAATTCCTTAAAATACGTCTCTTTCTGTATATAAATATGCATCCCATTTGTTCTGTTTCTCCAGAGGACCATGACTAATGCAAGCTGCTAACTGGCTGCTCAAGTTTTCAGCACCTGCAGGTCATTTTGATTCTGGACGTACCAAAAGCTTTAGACTCTATAAGAAAGTGTGTCCAGGTTACCCTTCTCTCTGGAACCTTCCTTGGAAGTCCTGTGTAATCTTAGGTCACAGTTGATTTGTTTTGCATATTTTGGTTATGATGATGGTTTAGAAGCTAGAGATCTGCATTTCCTTTTGCCTTCTTGATGCTCTCACCCTCACCCATTAATGTCTAGCCACATGGCATTCTTTTAGCTGCTTCTATCCCTTCCCTGGAAAAGGTATCGACAATTTCAAATGTCTGGGGGAACCAATTAGGCAATGCAAATGAATGAAGATGCTTCAGTATATGTATATTAAACTAAAAAATATGCTGGGCTCATTTTTCTTGAATTTTTATCACTCTCTACTTCCATCTTGTTTTTCCTCTTTTGATAGAAACCTAACTATTGATAAGAATCTCCTATTTTAAGAGAAATAATAATGTAAACATTATGATAAAAGGCAACTGACTTGGCCTTAGGTGA
The DNA here is from genome assembly GCF_017311325.1 of Ursus maritimus. Taxonomy (NCBI): domain Eukaryota; kingdom Metazoa; phylum Chordata; class Mammalia; order Carnivora; family Ursidae; genus Ursus; species Ursus maritimus. The sequence goes on from NW_024426552.1 coordinate 38,845,068, forward strand.
AACAAAAGGTTTGGTGGATAGAATGAAGAACTGGAAATATGCCATTTGAAAACTTCAACTAGGAAACTCTACTGAAGTGTTAGCTTAAATTTATCAGTGAATTATGTAAAAATTCATTCTTTTCATCAAGTATTCACAAGCTTTTGCACTTTATATTTTAACAAATTACTTACATTATACCTTAAAATTAATAGTAATGTATCATATCGTGCCAACTCTTTGAGTAATGCAGCTATATTAATTGGAATTTGGGGACCTTAATTACCCATTAGATTTTTCAGCAAAGTGAAGCAGACTCAGATTATTTTCCTCAGCCATTTCCTACAGAGGTGACATGGACTTTGGTAGTTTTATGAACAGGTTTCTTTCTTCTCTCCAGCATTTAATTTTCATCTATCATGCCTTCCTTTTAAGAGCCTTAAATCTGCCCTTAATCTGCAAATAAATATTTCCAGGTACTTTTCAAAGATTTGGTGTACCAAATTTTATAAAAATGTGGTTTTAATAAATAATGTCTATTGACCAATTAAAGGATTTCCAGTCCACACAGTTTTTAAAACTTTTTAAAAGATTTTATTTATTTGACAGAGAGAGAGAGTGAGAGAGAGCACAAGCAGGGGGAGTGGCAGGCAGAAGGAGAGGGAGAAGCAGGCTCCCCACTGAGCAGAGAGCCCAACTCCGGGCTCGGTCCCAGGACCCCAGGATCATGACCTGAGCTGATGGCAGACACTTAACCAACTGAGCCACCCAGGTGCCCCAGTCCACAGTTATATCATTTTTTAAAAATGACTTTTAATTTTGAGCTTTTACATAATTTCAATTGGGAAATTGAATTTTCACATCTCTACATTGAAATATATCTTAAGAGCTATGCTTATCCAAATGTTTTATTACATTCATGGCAGAAATGTTATTGATGATATATATAAAGACCCATTAGAGAATTCTCTAAATATTGTAATTTAGGAAAAACTTGTTTTTTCTTTTCCCCTTATTTCTTGGGTTAGATTTTCCTCATTAGTTTTTCTATAGCAATTCATTGTTTTTATCTTGTGGGCATTGTGAATCATGTATTCCTTCCCGCAGTGGTAACTGTCAAGCTCAAAGCCAAATTTGTATTCTGCCATATAGAATCCATTTTCAGAATGAAACCCTATCTATCTATCATCTTTCTATCTATCATCTATCTATTATCTATCTATCTATCTATCTATCTATCTATCTATCTATCATCTATCTATCTATCTATCTATCATCTATCTATCTATCATCTATCTATCATCTATCTATCATCTATCTATCTATCTATCATCTATCTATCATCTATCTATCTATCTATCTATCTATCTATCATCTATCTATCAACTAGCTTTTTAAACTATCTAACTATCATGTATAGGCAGAGTGTAACTTGGGGTAAAAAACCAGATACATCTATCTATCTATCTATCTATCTATCTATCTATCTATCTATCATCTATCATCTATCTATCATCATCATCTATCATATCTATCTATCTATCTATCTATCTATCTATCTATCTAATCATCTATCTATCTATCTATCTATCTATCTATCATCTATATATCATCTAGCTTTTTAAAGTGTCCTAATCCTTGGGAAAGGCAGAGTGTAACTTGGGGTAAAAAACCAAATGCCTGGGGCACCTGGGTGGCTCAGTCTATTAAGTATCTGCCTTTAGCTCAGGTCATGATCCCAGGGTTCTGGGGTTGAGCCTGGCATTGGGCTCTCTGCTCAGCGAGGAATCTGTTTTTCCTTGCAGTCTGCCCTGCTTGTGCTCTCTCTCACTCTCTCTCAAACGAACAAATAAAAACTTAAACAAACAAACTCAATGCCCATGGATGGAGGGGACAGCCATGTACAAACACTAGCTGTATAAGAAAATGAAAAAAGAAAGGCCCTGGGAACTTAAGAGTACTTTCCTATCTAAAGATATTCAACTTAAAATTATTTGAATATACTATAGTATATTAGAACTCCAAATCAACCAACAAACAACATCCCGGACACAAATTCAAACTGTGGAAGCATATAATACTTTCCTCAAATTATGTGAAAACAAGTAAGCAAAAAGTACTATATATGTAGCATATATATACATACTATACACATACTATATACAGTATGTGTATATATATATATACACATACTTTGATATCTATAATATCTTGAAATGTATTTTTCTTTCATTTAATTCTTTCCTTTCCATTGCAACTTCCACCCCTCTAGTTAAGGATGCAAGAAGAATAAATTATTGACTAAAATAATCTTCAGTTATTCTATGTTTAGTCTCTATTTTATCTAATTCTTTCTACACACTAATGTCATCTTTTCATTTTTTAAAATTTAAATTCAATTAATTAACATACAGTGTATTAGTTTCAGAGGTAGAGTTCAGTGATTCATCAGTCTTATATAACACCCAGTGTTCATTACATCACATGCCCTCCTTAATGTCCATCACCCAATTACCACCCCCTCTCCAGCAACCCCCAGTTTGTTTCTTTTTTTTTTTTTTTAAAGATTTTATTTATTTATTTGACAGAGATAGAGACAGCCAGCGAGAGAGGGAACACAAGCAGGGGGAGTGGGAGAGGAAGAAGCAGGCTCATAGCGGAGGAGCCTGATGTGGGGCTCGATCCCGTAACGCCGGGATCACGCCCTGAGCCGAAGGCAGACGCTTTAACCGCTGTGCCACCCAGGCGCCCCCCCCAGTTTGTTTCTTATGATTAAGAACATCTTATGGTTTGTCTCCCTCTCTGATTTTATCTTGTTGTATTTTTCCTTCCCTTCCCCTATGCTCCTCTGTTTTGTTTCTTAAATTCCACCTATGAGTAAAATCATATGATAATTGTCTTTCTCTGATTGACTTCTTTCACTTTGCCTAATACCCTCTAGTTCCATCCACATTGCTGCAAATGGCAAGATTTCATTTTTTTGATGGCTGAATAATATTCCAGTACACACACACACACACACACACACCACATCTTCTTTATCCATTCATCTGTCGATGGACATCTGGGCTCTTTCCATAGGCTATTGTGGACACTGTTGCTATAAACATTGGGATGCAGGTGCCCCTTCAGATCACTACATTTGTATCTCTGGGGTAAATACCTAGTCCATCTTTTCATTTTTAAAAAAATTCTTAGCATCACATGTACAAAAAAACAAATTTCTTGACATTTTTCTTACAATTTTGTTTCTCCAGTAGTCTTCTGTGATATCATTCATTTTGTCTTCCTTACTTCTCTCTTTCTCTCTCTCTCTTTTTTAAAATAAATTTCAATTCAAGTTAACATATAGTGTAGTATTGGTTTCAGGGGTAGAATTTAGTGATTCATCACTTACATATAATGCCCAGTGGTCATCTCAACAACTGCCCTTCTTAATACCCTCACGCACCTTAATACCCTCACCCATTTACCCCATCCCCTCACCCACCTCCTTCCAGCAACCCTGTTTGTTCTCCTAACTATGGAGTCTCTGATGGTTTGTTTCCCCCTATTTTTTCTTATTTTATTTTTCCTTCCCTTCCCCTATGTCCATCTGTTTCTTAAATTCCATATATGAGTGAAATCATATATTTGTCTTTCTCTAACTTGTTTCACTTAGCATAATACATTCTGGTTCCATCCATGTTGTTGCAAATGGCAAGATTTCATTCTTTTTGATGGCTGAGTAATATTCCATTGTATATATACACACCATCTCTTCCTCATCCATTCATCAGTTGATGGAAACTTGGGCTCTTTCCATAATTTGGCTATTGCTGCTATAAACATTAGGGTGCACATGCCCCTTCAAATCAGTATTTTTGTATCCTTTGGATAAATACCTAGTAATGTAATTGCTGGGTTTTATGGTAGTTCTATTTTGAACTTTTTGAGGAAACTCCATACTATTTTCCAGAGTGGCTGTACCAGTTGGCATTACCACCAACAGTGTAAAAGCGTTCCCCTTTCTCCACATCCTTGCCAACATCTGTTGTTTCCTGAGTTGTTAATTTTAGCCATTTTGATAGGTGTGATGTGGTATCTCATTTGTGATTTTGAGTTGTATTTCCCTGATGATGAGTGATGTTGAGTATTTCTTCATGTGCCTGTTAGCCATTTGTATGTCTTCTTAGGAGAAATATCTATTCATGTCTTCTCCCCATTTCTTACCTGGATTTTATGGGTGTTTATTTTGATGAGTTCTTTATAGATTCTGGACACTAGCCCTATATCCAATATGTCATTTGCAAATATCTTCTCCCATTGCATATGTTGCCTTTTAATTTTGTTGTTTCCTTTGCTGTGCAGAGCTTTTTATCTTGATGAAGTCCCAATAGTTCATTTTTGGCTTTGTTTCCCTTGCCTCCAGTGAACTCTAGTAAAGTTCCTAGGGCTGAGGTCAAAGGGGTTGCTGCCTGTGTTCTCCTCTAAGATTTTGATGGTTTCTTATCTTACATTTAGGTCTTTCATCCGTTTTGAACTTATTTTTGTTTATGGTGCACAAAAGTGTTTTTCCAACACCATTTGTTGAAGACACTCTTTTCCATTGGATAGTCTTTCCTGCTTTGTCAAAGATTAGTTAACAATATAGTTGTGGGTCAATTTCTGGGTTCTCTATCCATTCTATTGATTTATTTATCTGTTTTTGTGTCAGTACTATACTGTATATAATACTGTATACTAATATAGCTTCGAGTCTGGTATTGTGATGCCCCTGCTTTGCTTTGCTTTTTATGTTGCTTATCCAACATTACTGTGGCTATTTGTGATCTTTTCTGGTTCCATACAAATTGTAGGATTGTTTGTTCTAGTTCTGTGGAAAAGCTGCTGCTATTTTTATTAGGATTGCATTAAATGTGTAGATGTGTAGTTTGCTTTTGTTACTATAGATAATTTAACAATATTTGCTTTTCCAATCAATGAACATGGAACATTTTTCCATTTCTTTCTTATTCTTTTTCTTTTTTTTTTTCCAATTTCTTTCATAAATATTCTATAGCTCTCAGTGTACAGATCTTTAACCTCTTTAGTTAGGTTTATTCTTGGGTATCTTACGGTTTTTGATACAATTGTAAATGGGACCCATTCCTTAATTTCTCTTTCTTTTGTCTCATTATTAGTATATAGAAATGCTACAGATTTCTGTACATTGATTTTATATCCTGTGACTGCTATATTCATGTATCAGTTCTAGCAATTTTTTTGGTAAAGTCTTTTGGGTTTTCTACATAAAGTATCATGTTGTCTGCAAAGAGTGAAAGTTTGACTTCTTCCTTGTTGATTTGGATGCCTTTTATTTCTTTTTGTTGTTTGATTGCTGAGGTTAGGACTTCCAGTAATATGTTGAACAACAGTGGTGAGAATGGATATCCCTGTTATGTTCCTGACGTTAGGAGAAGAGCTCTCAGTTTTTCTCCATTGAGAATGATATTAGGTGAGGGTCTTTCATATATGGCCTTTATGATGTTGAGGTATGTTCCTTCTATCCCTACTTTCTTGAGGGTTTTTATCAAGAAAGGGTGCTGTATTTTGTCAAATGCTTTTTCTATATCTATTGAGAGGATCATATGGTTCTTATCCTTTCTCTTATTAGTGTGGCATATCGTGTTGATTGATTTGCAGATATTGAACCACTCCTGCAACCCAGGAATAAATCTCATTTGATCATGGTGAATCATCCTTTTAACGTACTATTGGAATCAACTAGCTAGTATCTTGTTGAGAATTTTCACATCCATGTTCATCAAGGATATTGGTCTATAATTCTCCTTTTTGGTGGGGTCTTTGGTTTTGGAATCAAGATAATGCTGGCCTCATAGAATGAGTTTGGAAGTTTTCCTACCATTTCAATTTTTTGGAACAGCTTCAGAAGAATAGGTATTAAAATTCTTCTTTAAATGTTTGGTAGAATTCCCCTGAGAAGCCACCCTGCCTTGGACTCTTGTTTGTTGGGAAATTTTTGATTATGGATTCAATTTATTTACTGGTTATGGGTCTGTTCAAATTTTCTATTTCTTCCTGTTTCAGTTTTGGTAGTTTATATGTTTCTAAGAATTTATCCATTTCTTCCAGATTGCCCAATTTGTTGGCATATAATTTTTCATAATGTTCTCTTATAATTGTTTGTATTTCTGCAGTGTTGGTTGTGATCTCTCCTTTTTCATTAATGATTTTATTTATTTTGAGCCCTTTCTCCTTTCTCTTTGGTAAGTCTGGTAAAGGGTTTATAAATTTTCTTAATTCTTTCAACAAACAAAGTCTTAGTTTTGTTGATCTGTTCTACTGTTTGTTTTTTTCCCTTAAATTTCTATACTACTTATTTCTGCTCTAATCTTTATTATTTCCCTTCTTTTGCTGGTTATAGCCTTTATTTGCTGTTCTTTTTCCAACTCCTTTAGATGTAAGGTTAGGTGTATATTTGAGATTTTTCTTGCTTCTTGAGGAAGACCTGTATTGGTATATACTTGTCTGCTATGACCACCTTTGCTGTGTCCCAGAGGTTTTGGGCTGTCATGTTTTCATTTTCATTTGCTTCCATGTTTATTTATTTATTTATTTATTTATTTATTCCTTCTTTAATTTCCTGGTTAACCCTTTCATTCTTTAGTAGGATATTCTTTAACCTCCATGTATTTGTGGTCTTTCCAAATTTTTTCTTGTGGTTGACTTCCAGTTTCATAGTGTTGTGGTCTGAAAATATGCATGGTATGATCTCAATCTTTTTGTACTGGTTGAGGCCTGATTTGTGAACCAGTATGTGATCTATTCTGGAGAACGTTCCAAGTACACTTGAAAAAAATGTGCATTCTGCTGCTTTAGGATGGAATTCTCTGAATATATCTGTTAAGTCCATCCGGTACACTGTGTCATTCAAAGCCCTTGTTTTTCTTGTTGATCGTCTGCTTAGATAATGTATCTGTCATTACCGTGAGTGGGGTGTTAAGGTCTCCTACTATTATTGTACTATCAATGAGTTTGTTTAAGTTTATTACCAATTGATTTATATATTTGGCTGTTCCCAAGCTGGGGGCATAAATATTTTCAATTATTAAATCCTGTTAGATAAAGCCCTTTATTTTAGTATAATGCCCATCTTCATCTCTTATTACAACCTTTGGTAAAATCCAGTTTGTGTGATATGAGTATGATTACTCTAGCTTTCTTTTGATGTCTATTAGCATGAGAGATGGTTCTCCACCTCCTCCCTTTCAATATGAAGGCAACTTTGAGTGTAAAATGAGTCTCTTATAAGCAGCATATTGATGGATTTTTAAAAATCCATTCTGATACCCTATGTCTTTTAATTGGACCATTTAGTCCATTTCCATTCAGAGTAATTATTGATAGGTATGAATTTGGTGCCAGTGTGTTACCTCCAAGATCACTGTTCCTGTAGATTATCTCTGTTCCTTTCTAGTCTTTGTTGCTCTTGGTCTCTCTTTCCTGTTCAAGTGGTCCCCTTGAATAGTTCTTACAGAGCCGGTTTAGTGTTCACAAACTCCTTTAGTTTTTGCTTGTCTTGGAAACTCTTTATCCCTCTTTCTATTCTGAATGACAGCCTTGCTGGATACAGTATTCTTGGCCGCATATTTTTTCCACTTAGCACATTGAATATTTCATGCCACTGTCTTCTGGCCTGCCAAATTTCTGTGGATAGATTTGCTGCTAACTTTGTGTGTCTGCTGTTGTAGGTTAAGGACCTTTTGTCTGCCACTGCTTTCAGAATTCTCTCTTCATCTTTGTATTTTGCAAGTTTCACTATGATATAGCTTGGTGTTGATTATTCATGTTGATTTTTAAGGGAGTTCTCAGTACCTCTTGGACTTGAATACCTGTTTCCTTCCCCAGATTAGGGAAGTTCTCAACTATAATTTGTTCAAATAAATGTTCTGCCCCTTTTTCCCACTCTTCTTCTTCTGGGACTCCTATGATATGGATTTTTTGCACTTTGTGGAACTGCTGAATTCCCTAAGTATAGACTTATACATTCATGATGTAATGGTTTTCTTTCCCTCTTGATTTTGCTTCATTGTTTTCCATAATTTTATCTTCTGTATCACCTATTCATTGCTTTGCTTTTTCCATCCTCGTTGTGATTATGTCCAGTTGGTTTTTCATCTCAGTTATAGCATTTTTTATTTCAGTCTGACTAGTGTTTAGGTCTCTTATCTCTGCAGCCAGAATTTCTCCGGTGTCTTTTATGCTTCTTTCAAGCCCAGTTAGTATTCTTATGACTTGTTCTAAATACTTGTTCAGATATATTGCTTATATCAGTTTTGAGCAAATCCCTGGCTGTGATTTCTTCTTGATCTTTCTTTTGGGGAGAATTCCTCTGTCTTGTCAGTATGTCTTGGTTTTTGTCTTTTGCATATTATGTTCATGAGTGTGATAGCATATTAAGAAGGGGTCCTACACTGATTCAGGGTCTGGAGTTTCAGGAAATGTTTCTGGTATATTCTGTGTGCACTCTGCTGTTGTGTTTTGGCTGTTCTTTCCCACAGGTCAGTCCTCTGCAGACTGCTTGCTTGCAGTGAGGAGTGTTGGACCTTCAAGTAGGTGTGCTTTGATTTGTTTGTTTAGGTAAGCCTGATTAGAAAAAAAAAAATCCTGATCCAGGAGAAGAGAAAAGGAAAAGGAACAAAAAAGCAAGTAAACAAACTAAAAACTATAAGCCTGATTCCAAAGCATAAGTAAATAAAAAACCAAAAACAAAATATAAGAAATAAAAAATTTTAAAAAATTAAAACAAAAACAAAAACAAAATGAAAACCTGATCTTATTTCCACCAGAACTGAAGCTAACACTTTGGAACACTCTATGATCAATAGACTTGGTACATGTGGGGGGCTTGTGTCATTCTTCTGAGGAAGAGGCCCACCATGTTGGCTCATGTTTAGATCTGCTCTTGTAAAGATGCCTCTATGGCACAGTGGGGCAGGATTTGGTGTAAGCAACTCAAGCCTCCACTGGAGGTGCTGGGTTTCTCTCTGAAGTCCTACCATGCTGGTGGGCAGGGGTGAGGTGGGGGAGTGGGGTGGAGGTGGTGGTGGAAGATGGTGTCACTCTGTCCTCTCATCCCAGGGCAGGGGAACTCAGAGCTGCTGCTTTTCAGAAGGTCCTCACAGAAAAGTGAACAATCTCCACTCCTGTATCCCAGGCTTTTGGTCAGATCCCCACCCTCAATGTGCCTGTGCCCAGGCTGTCAGAATACCCTGGCACCACAGTTCTCCTATGTTTTATCTCTGGTCCATGGCTGAGATTCAAAACTCCAAATCTTAAAGGACCTGGCAAGTCATGGACCTATTCCCCTCCATGGGAGGAGAGCCTCATAGCGCTATGCCTGGCACCATTCTGTTCCAGAAAAGCAGCTGCAAGCATGTGTGGGTGCCCACAGTCTATGTTGAAGCACAGCATAAAGCTCTGACCAGGTTTTTTGTCCTCTGCATGTGCCTCTGTACCCTGCTGTTGAATGGCTGCTCAATGGCACCTGGTGGGCCTTTTGTTCTTGGAGAGGAAATATACCTTTTTCCAAATGTGCTTCAGGGAGGGAAGCAGTTCTCTCCCAGTGCAAGCCCTGAGATCCCCACACCACAGCATCTTGAGTGAACCCTAAGCACCTCTCTCTTCTGCTCTTTCTCTCTCCCTGACTTCTGTCCATCAAAAGGGCTCCCTCCCCTCTGCAGCACTGGGCTTTTCTCTTCCCCAGTTAATGTCTCTGAACCCTGCGTCCACCATGTTGTCTCCCTCCAATTGTGCAGATTATTTTCTTAATCCTCAGATGATTTTCTAGTTGTTCAAATGATTTGATGTTGATATAAGTGTGTTCGAGGGATGAGGCAAGCCCAGGGTTCTCCTACTACTCTGCCATATTAACTCCTCCCCTTTTCTCTTTTTTAAAACCTACATCCAATAATCACCAAGTCCTTTCTGAATTCCTTGAAATACATCCAGAATCAACTCTACCATCTGTTATTTGGACCACTGCAATAGCATCCTAACTGGTCTCTCTGCAACCTACTTTATTCTCTTACAGTTTATTCCCCAGGAGGTGCTAGGAGAAGCCAGAGCAGTCACTTTTCAGATTTATTTTGAAAAGGTAAGATATTCGCCCTATTCCAAATGCAGAAAATATAAAAAGGGCATACAGTAAAAAGCCGATCTTTCATTGATCTAGTTCCTACCTCCCTTCCCATTTGATATCATTCCTCTTACATCTTATGTATTATTATTCAAAAAAATTTTTTGAATTTATTGGCAAATGTAAATGTGGACTTTTTGTGTATTTTTATTTATTTATTTTCACAATATCATGCTAGCTAGCAATGAATCTGTTCTTTGGAGAGATTTTCCTATTACTATACCAATGTACCTTTCTTCTTCTCCTCCTCCTCCTCCCCCTCCTCCCTTTCCCCTCCTGCCCTTCCCCTCTTCCTCCTCCCCCCCTCCTCCTCCTCCTCTTCTCCTTCTTCTTCTTCTTCTTCTTCTTCTTCTTCTTCTTCTTCTTTCTTTCTTTTACAAACACCTTATATTCAATTACGTGGTTGTAATATAATTTACGTATCATCTCCCTTACTGATGTATATTTAGCATGCTCCATGTCTGCTATTACAAATAATGCCATTATCCTACAATATCTGTAGCATTAAAAAAAAATCCTGATTGCTCTTTCAAAGGGTTATTTTCATTTAAATTTTTCATGAATATAGTCAAATTGGCCTCCATGAGGTTGTATCATTTTATCCTTAGTAATGAATGAGGATGGCCTATTCCCCACACACTCACCAACAGAGTGTGTTATCAAATTTTTGGAATGTTGCTATGTGATACTTCACAGAGTGCTTGTAGATAGTAAGTGCTCAATAGTGCTTTTTGTACTAAATTGACAAATACGCCTGTTAGGATTGGCTTCATACAGGACAGGTTCATATTGAATTATTAACTCTAAATCTCTTCAATATATTTCAATGAGTGAAGAGTACACAGGGAGTGTATATAACAAAAAATATGTGGATTAATGAAGAAGACAGATTATTTCAATTCCATATGGTTCTTATAATGGAAATATCCTAATTAGACTCAGGCTTTTTTTTTTAATTATCTGATTTTAAAGAAAACAAAATCAGATATATCTTTAATACATTTTTATCCTGACCAACAGTAGCCACAAAAAGATCATGCATGTGAGGACAGAAAGAGATAGCTTTGTTTCTGAGCAAAGTAATTTATCAAACAATAACAATTAACATTTGTAAATGTGTATTAAGTTCCACTAACTAAGCTAAGTTCTTTGCAATTTGTATTTTATGTATTTTTACAATAATCTTATGAGGTAGGTGATATTAATAAATCCATCTTGCAGTTATAGAAACTAACTCTTAGAGTGATTAAGTCACATAGCTTGCCACAAATACTAAAACTGCATATATATTTCCTTCCTATTTCAGGAAAGCTAAAACATTCCAACTCTCATAATTTATTATTTTGCTGTTACAGTTGGTGCATTATGTTTTTCTTCTTATGACACATGATATTTTACAAGATTTTGATTGAATGTCAGCTTTATTTGATAGCATATATACCCAACGGTTGCCTACTTTCCATTTGGTAAATCTAAAGAGGAATGCAGTTATCATAGGGCTAAACCCACCTTCATTTACGTTACTTCAACAGGTAAAATAAATTGTGTGTTTTAAATTTCCTGTTTCATAAAAAGGAAAAATGATCTGGCAGGTGATATGGATTTATATTTCTTTTGTGTATGTGTGTGTTCACTGGGAGATAATTATATTTTCATCTGATCCTTTTCAATATAACTGTTCTTATCCTATAATATGCTATGCTTTTCTATTATTTATTTTGTGGTAATTTAATATAAATTGTTACTAGGTTTTAGTCTGGGGAGATTCCCAAAACTTCAGATTTCATATCTAGTAAAGGCACCAGCTTAATATTTAACTCATTCTTTTTTTTTTTTTAATGATCTTAAGTTTTTCTATTCAAAGCTACATTTGACCAAACAGAATTTGTAAGAACCAAATACTTCCACTGAACTTTAGAAATATATGGACATATTTTGAAAAATATTTTCTTTCATGATAATTTGTTACATGTATTGAAGGCATATACTAGAAAATACAGTTTTTTTCCTCTATAGATTCTTTAATTTCTTCATATCATTCATTTATAGATTTATTATATAAGAGTGATAATTTTGAGGTAGTTGACAAAATCTACCTGAATATTGCACGTACTAGAAACCAATGTAATACTGAATACAACTGGACTGCACAAAGAAAAATACGTGAAATATAGGTGTTTGATTTAAAAATTAACTTTCATGAACATGTCTCTCAATCTTTCAAGATTTTTCCACCTGCTTGGATTGTGGGGTACAATCCATGCTTTTTAAAAATGGGAACATTGCCTGTTATTGGTATGATATTATAGTTGTAATTAAAGCTATTTCTGAAAAGCTATAGGTTTTAGTGTAAATCACATTCTTTCCCTCTGATCCTATTACTATTATTATTATTGTTATTTTGAATATAGTTGACACATTATGTTACATTAGTTTAGGTGTATGACATAGTGATGCCACAAGTCTATACATTATGCTATGCTTACTGAAAGTGTAGCTACCATCCGTCACCGTACCACACTATTACAGGACCATTGACTATATTCCCTATGCTGTCCTTTTTATTCTGTGACTTATTCATGCCACAAGTGGAGGTCTGTATCTTCCACTCCCCTTTACCTATTTTGCCCATCCCCTTTCCATGGTTGTTCTTCAAAAATTAAAGATAGAAATACCATATGATTCAGTAATTCAATTTCTGGGTATTTACACAAAGAAAATGAAAACATTAATTCAAAAATATATGTACATTATTATTATTATTATTATTATTATTATACCAGTACAATTAGTTTAAAAAAAAATCCAGTGCTGGCTAGAAGGAAAAAGAAAAAAAGAGAGTTCACAAAGCCAGTCCACAGCCAAAGAAGTCTACTTGAAATAAGGGAAGAGCCAGTACTCTTCTGGGTTCTAGACCTCTGCAACATGGAGGAACCTTCCTCCAAAGAAAGCTGTTTTCACTTGCTTTTCCCAAAGGGTAGTTTTCAGTGCATTGGCACTTCCAACTTAGCTTCATATTATCTGCTATAAATAACAAGAAGCCACTGATATTTTGACAAACTCAAGAGATATTTTTATGAATATTTATAAGACAATGTGATCAAACATTTTATAAAATTGTATGCTAGCATTAAAATTATTTCACAATATTAGTAGTGCCTGACATTCCATAAGACTTTCAGATTCTCTAGGCATTTAGAATGGCAAGATTGATTTTCCGTGGTATTCATAAACTCATTTGTGGTAAATTAATTCTGTTTTTCTGGATGTAGTTAATGTCATTCTTCAAAGAAGTCAAAACATCCTTATGCTCTCATCATATGTGACTCCATGAATACTGATGCTGTTAACATTCTGGATTTTTAGAGAAATCTTATATCTATTTCTTCATAGAAAAGGACGATCTTCATATAAATTCAAGATATCTGGTTATCTCTTATATATTGATTTTTTTTTAAACTTAGCCCATGTAGGCTCAGTCTCAGTGAATTTTAAAAAAGGGGTCACATGAATCAAAGAATGAATGCTCATATAGTAAAAGCAATATAAAAAATAAGCTAAACAAAAGAAAACTACATTTAGTATTTTCAGAAAGCCCTATAACCTTCTCAAGTGTGCATTAAAATGATCTACTAAACATAATTGCATTGAGGAATTTCTGACTGAATCTTTTTCTTTCTTTTCTTTCCTTTTTTTGTGGGGAGAGGCAATGGGAGAGGGAGAGAGAGAATCTTAAGCAGGCACTGCACCCAGCATATAGCCCAACACAGTGTTTGATCTCACAACCTGAGATCATGACCTGGGCTGAAATCAAGGAGTGGGATGCTTAACCAACTGAGCCATGCAGGCACCTGTCTTTCCTTCCTTCCTTCCTTCCTTCCTTCCTTCCTTCCTTCCTTCCTTCCTTCTTTCTTTTCTTTTCTTTTCTTTTCTTTTCTTTTCTTTTCTTTTCTCTTCTTTCTTTTCTTTCTTTCTTTCTTTCTTTCTTTCTTTCTTTCTTCTTTCTCTTTCTCTTTTTCTTTTCTTTGTGCTTTTCTTTCTTTTCTTCTAATTCTTCTTCTTTTAAAAAGAATATACTTGCAGGTCAGGTCCAGTTTGTGAGGCCTTAACTGATACAGTTTTGTGTGGTGGATATTTTTAATGGAATGAGTAAAGAATATAAAATATCTCTTTCTTAAAATTTCAAAACCATTTGACCATGTTAATACCTTTTTAGGACCCTCCCAATCTTGGAAGGGGTTCGGGACAGTGTGAGGCTGTGAAGTTTCAACATAATTAGCTTCACGGTAAATCTGCCTCTGTATGTAGTTAGAAAGAAGATACTTAGATCATTAGAAAAGGAGCCCCTTTTCCTAACTGACCACCAGAAAATTACACCAACCTACACAACCACTGGCAGGAAGTATTAGAGCTTATTTCTCCAGATTTGCCAACCTGCTTACATTCACAGCTTTAAATCTTTAACAACTTGATACTTAAAGAGGAATATCTCATTGCCTAACTCGTGCCAGGTCATTAGTGAGCATTAGTGTTAGCCAGGTCAGTTTTGGTAATGGTGTCTATGTTGTTGAGCCCAAGGCCCCAAAGCCACTTTTCTTTATGTGTTCACTGAGCAAGTGCTGGGATGGCTGGAGAAAGAGGCTGATGGACACCCATGAAACTTGTTATTTTTCTACCTGATTACTAAGAGCTCCCTCTGAGGTAGATGCCCTTTGGTGCATTTACCACATAGGCAAACGTATCTTCATAGATTGTGTCCAGTCTGAGATTTCTATCCACATATGTTTTCTTGACTTCCTTGTTACCAGTATTCTAATGCTGTTTCTTCTAAGTCTCAGGTCATTCAGCCAGACAGTTAATAACTGCCAATGAATCAATGTAGAACTCTACTTCTGACCACCTCTAACTGTAAACAAAATGGACAACAAAAGGTCAATAAAACATTTGTTGGAACCAGGGACAATGACTGGTAAAAAACTTGCTGGAGGGTGATAACCACCGGTTTCTGGTACATTTACTGCTGGCATCTATGACATAGGAGCAAGAAAAGAGGAAGCACAACAGAAGACAGAAAAGACTTTCTCCTATGGGGTCCCTCTACTCCTTCTATTGACAACACTTAGCCCTGTGTCAGCTTACGAAGGAGAAATGTTTGCAGAGTCTGGCTCAAGTTTCACAAAGCAGAACAATGAAGTGTGTATGTAGAGGTAAGCAATTCACTGATACAGGGCACATGTACACAATCTCACTTATTCCTCATAACACAATGGAGTATTTATCAATATTATTTTTTAAAGCCTAAATTGATTTTCTATGTTAACTTAGAAATGATAGAATTATTCACAAAGTGAAGATATGAGTTGATTCTATAAAATCATAAAAGCTTGTATATTGAAAAAAGAATCAAAACAAATACAATCAATGGATGAGAACATAGACCAGTAGCAAGTACTATGAAAGAGAGGTTAAATTTACTCATCAAATACAATATTTTATTCACTTAGATAAAAAAATTATTAATGCCACAATATGTAAATGAGCAAAATTCATGGCCAGAAAATTCACAATTTGAAATTAAATTGGTAAGAATGTATGGTTAAAATATGAATTTAAACAATAGCAGGAGCCATACTTTGCCTATATAATTAGATAATTGGTGACTCTGTCCCTCCAGTGCCCCATACCTCTACCACACATCAACAAACTGGAGACTATAACCAAAAAAAATTGCTTAAAGTGCTTACTAGGATTTGCAAACAGAGTCTTTCTTGTAAAAAAAAAAAAAAAAAGAGCAATCATTGAGGGGCACCTGGCTGGCTCAGTTGGAAAAGTGTACAACTCTTGATCTCAGGGTCATAAGTTCAAGCCCTGTGTTGGGTGTAGAGACTACTTAAATAAATAAAACTTTCTAAAAGAAGAGCAAACATTGAAAGGTGATAGAGTACTTTCCCTTTTTCTCAGGTCTCCCTCAAAAAGTAGCAGAAATCCAAGAACATTTGACATAAGAATAGGACTCACTGATGCCACTAGAAGGGAGTTCATCTTGCTAATTACAAAGCAGTTTAAGAAATGTAACATCTATTTATATACATACTTATTCGTTTAATCCAATAGGTACAGTAATTACAGAAATAGTCTTGTACACAGTTCTCAAAAGGATTATTGCTAAAGAAATCAATCTGACCTAGAATATTCCACCACTCCTCTTAAGATTTGAAGACTTGGGGTGCTAGAATGTCTCCATCTCCCCCCTCCCACTTCCTAAATACATACTCCAGATGGTTTGAAGGAATTTATGTCAGTGTTATTTTCTATAGCTTCATTCTTCTCTACTGGCTTTCTTATACCTAAAAACAATATTAAGTGCTAGGCACATACATATAAGCTTAGAGATTAGGTGGGGACAAAAAGATGAAAGGATTGAGAAGTTTCAGAGCAGGTGAGATACAAAAAGAGGAATGGGGAGCCCAGAGGCTGAGTGCTGGAGGAGAAAGAGATAGCAGAAGCTTGCTGCCTGTAGGCTGAGAACATATAGACACTAAGAGAATTTTTTTTAAAAAACAAAATTGTGTGTTTTGTTAGTCAGTTCCCTCTCGAGCTCTTTAATAGAATAGGTGAATCTGTATCAATTGTCACTGTTCTTAAGAAGGGAAGCTTTGTTTGGGAGGAGCCAGGACATAGGGAGACAACCTGTATAAGGACTACATAAAATAAAAAGGGTTTTAATTTATATATAGATAAAATCAATTGTTCTTAAGACCCACCCAGAAATGTTGGGAAAATATACACAGTTCATCTGTTTGCAGAAGCTTTAAAATTATAAGTCTACTTGGGTGTCCTCTTGTCTTTGTCTAATCCTGTGCCCTTCCCCGGAACCTGAGGGAAGGTGAAAGAGAAGAAAAGGGAAAAGAAAAAGAAGTGGCAAGGACAGGGAGGAGAGAGGAGGAAAGGAAATGAATGAATGAGATAAAAATCCAGCTTGGGGCGCCTGGGTGGCGCAGTCCTTAAGCATCTGCCTTCGGCTCAGGGCGTGATCCCAGCGTTCTGGGATCGAGTCCACATCAGGCTTCTCCACTAGGAGCCCGCTTCTTCCTCTCCCACTCCCCCTGCTTGTGTTCCCTCTCTCGCTGGCTGTCTCTCTCTGTCAAATAAATAAATAAAATCTTTAAAAAAAAATCCAGCTTTATTTTTGGGGAATAAAGTATAAAAAAGGGAAAAGTAACACCTGAAACCATTCAGTGTTTATAACATCAGTATGAGACATTTATTTTAGAATGTGGATTAACCTTTTAAGTCAGGTGTCACTCCTGGTACCTATCCACGGGCAAGCATGCCATTATGAGGAGGATGTAAAAGGTGAGTGTGAAGGTGATGTCTTTGACTGACAGTTGCAGATTGGTTTGTCCCCAGTAATACCATCCCAGTGTAAAAGACATCTAGCAGCTGTACCTCCCATTCTGGCTGATCCATTAATGACTCTGGCCTCCCCAGGATTTTGTCCCCTCTTACCTTGTGTGTGTATGAATACAATTTTATTTCTATTACAACCAGTCATGTTTTCAATAGTTGCTTTTTCCTAGTGTCTCTTCCCACTCAAAATTCTCAGAAAGCTTTGATAATTAAATCACTAGTAAGCAATTCGGCTATATATGACCAGATTTTAGTAACTAAATACCAAGAGCTTTCAAAATAGTGCCCTAAAAAAGAAAACATCCATTAAACTCCACATGGCTTAGTTTCGTTAAACTTAAAAGTAGTTGAGGTATTTACAAACCACTTTATTAATAATTTGAAATATCTTTATCTTCAAGTTATTTTAAAAATCTTTTATAAGTAACAGAAAATAATTTTTGTCTTTTAAGAAAAGCATCAATGAATTAATTATTGGACATTGACGTATGTACTTGTTTAACTAGTATAAGTTAAAATATCAACTTAATTAAATTCTGTAAGATACAAAATTTTAAATCATAATTATATTTAAAATTTCACTTTTTCCAGGAGAAACTCTATTATTTTTTATATTATTTGCTAGAATTTTTGAGTGATTTTTACTTAGGGGCAACATAACATACATTAAAAAATGAAGTCTGCATGAATTCTGTAGACATGAATGTGGTGCTGCCAATGACTTATAACTTACATCATCACTGTACCCATTTTGGTCTTTTTGGCTTTATCTGCAAACTAGTGATAACACTATATATTTCACAAGGTTATTAAAATTAAGAGGGGGAAAAACTAGCACATTACTAGGCACATATTAGGTACTAAATAAAAAACAGTTGAATATGACTTTTAGTTAGTGATGTAAGAATATTTTAGCATAGTGGAATTTTCAGTCTATAAAGAAAATCTAGAAATATTTTTAGTGGCGTGTGGCATGAGATGCTATAGTTAATAGGCTGTGATGTTAAGTCACTTGACCACTCTATATTTTAGTTTCTTCATTGGTGAAGTGAGGATAAAAATAGTGCCTACCACATAGGGTTATTATAAGGAAGAAAAGAGGTTCATAACCATAAAGGATATTGAAAAGGGCCTGACATATGCATAAATTATTATGAAGGTTTATGTAAGGACTATATTATATAAGCATTATGTAATTATATACATATTATATGAGGATTTATTAAATGAATGAGTGAATTAAACAGGGTAGAGTTTTCACTACTCTTTTCACAAATCCATGATATAATGAAACTGTTCACCAACGTAAGATTTTATGTTTTGTATTCCTTGATTAAGAAGTACTTTGTTAACTAGATATCTCAATTACATATATTTATGGTCTGACAGATATTGTTTGTCTGGAGCAAGTGCGATTTCTATACTATTGATTAGGACTTCATACTTAAAGTATGATCCTTGGACCAAGAGTGTGACATCATGCAAATTATCAGACCTCACACCAGCACAGCATTTCAACAGGTTCTTAGGTGATTTGAATTTACTACTTTAAAGTATATTATATCACCAATATCCTCCTTTCGTAAAAAACGAAGGAATACAAGATTAGAAAAACCACAGGGGTGCCTGGGTGGCTCAGTTGTTAAGCGTCTGCCTTCGGCTCAGGGTGTGATCCCAGCGTTCTGGGATCGAGCCCCACATCAGGGTCCTCCACTGGGAGCCTGCTTCTTCCTCTCCCACTTCCCCTGCTTGTGTTCCCTCTCTCGCTGGCTGTCTCTATCTCTGTCAAATGAATAAATAAAAATTCTTTTAAAAAAATGTGTTTTAGAAAAACCACAAGAGAGTGGCATTTATTTTTTATTTGAAAGGACATTTGTCTTTAAACAACAAATAAAGCATATACAAATTAAAAACTTATGATTTCTTTTGACTATAGACATGATTTTTTTGGTCTTTTCTCTTCTTTTTTTTCTGATCAGTATAACAAAATCAATATTGTTTGTAATTACTGGTAGCCATTTTTATTTTTTTTATTGTTTCGTGTTCTATTTTATTTTTAATGAAGCAGCATACATAGGAAAAATATCTTGGGGACAGATAAATTTCCTTTCATATTTCTAAGGTCATGTATAATTGTAGGAATTGTAAGATTGAAGACCACTGGGAGAAAGAGCTGTCCAAAGGTGAAAGAGTGTTCTTTAAAACCGAGCCTCTTGAAAGGAAAAAAATGATGGTAATATGTTAATAGGTTTGACAGCACTGTTGCCAATTTTGACCCAGAGGTCACTGGTTCTCTGAGTGATGGAGTCTACTTGCTAAAGATTTGAAAGGAAGAAGGGTTTATATGATTTGTCCATGGGAATCACATTATCCACTGGAATGCTTGGATTCTGAGCTTGTCAAGGCCTAGATATGTGGAGTCAGTCTCTAGCACTTGACTATTGAAAAACATGTGGCATAATATTATGACAAATACTGCCCCTGACCCACATGCAACATACCTCCTTAGCAGCTTATAACACGGGTCCTGCACATCAAGACATCATGTGAGCCCTGTGCAAGTTTGTATTGTGCTGCTGAGGATTCAACAAAGATATTTGTATAAGTCTTGCTAATAACCTGATAGCTCCTTTGAATTCGAGCATGTCTCAGGCACTTTATTCTTTATTATTTGCTCTTTTAGGAATTTGATTTTAGGGAAAATTCATATTTCAGGAGAAATTTTATTATAATACACATAGTGCATTTAAAAATAGACCAGGCACCTTTAAAAAAATCAATTGTTGATGCTAGGTGCATGTAGCATGGTAACATGCTTTCAGATTAAAGCTTTCAGAGAAGAAGCGTTCAGACATTAACTTGAACTCCTGCATAATGTAATTAGGCTGTGGGAAGAGGGTCAGAGGTACTAAGAATAGCAGTGAGCCACTTTGTGTCATTCTGTATGCTCTCTCTTCTTCCCTGAAGGATTAGCATCTCTTCCTTGGCACCCTCTCCCTCTCTCATCTCACTTTGCTGCAAATGAGCACACACAGCCATGGAAATAGATAAATACACACACTCTCTCTCTCCAAAACACTCAGGAATATCAGGGGAGAGGGAGCAAACAATCTCAGTGCTCCCTAAATTATCTAGTAATAATAATGATATGTGTCCAATGTTATATGTATGTATTTATGTAACATGTATGAATGGTACATATAATGTTCTAATTTTCTAATATAATAAAAGTAAACACAGGCTTGGAACTTACATAGGCCTTAGAATCTTAATTCTCATATGATGTAACTATGAACACATGATTTACAGTTTTCCGACCTTCAATTTCATTATCTTTAAAATATTAAGTATAGTAGACCTAGCAATAAGTCTATTAGGATAATAAAATTGGAAAAGGCACACTTAAATGAGATTTGAGATACAGATACATTTGGTATGTTTGCTTAGATAATACTCTTCCCTAAAGCTCTCTCTAAGCCTCTTAAGCAGAGATCAATTCTTTCTTTTTCATGATTTACATGGTGGCTCAGAATATGTTTATGCTTGTAAAAGAAGGAAAGGGGGGTTCTCTCATAGAGTTGATTAAGACATACATGCACATGTTGGTGGACTGATGTGGGGCTAAGAAGTTGGTAAGGAAATGTTTTTATATGGTATGGAATGTCCCAGACCTTCACAGTCACAAGAAATAATTCTCTTATAATGAGCTAGACTAAGCTAGAAGGTCAATAGGTCAGAAGGATGTAGAGGTTCCAGTTGCTGTTAAAAGGCTCACACTTGAATCTGGTCTGAGCCATCTTAGTGCCACTCTATGTCATCTGGTATGACAGGACCTACATGTAACCCAGAAGTTTCCCTAGGTCAAGACTTGTATAAGAGGCTTCTTTTTTATCTTGTGTGCTATGAGGGTCAAGTGCATTAATGGTCATGGAAGGCTAATGACAGGGCTTTCCACCCCACTGGTATTGGCAAATCTGTACCTTAAAGTACAGTTATAGTTGTAGATTTCCAGGTGTGCAGAACCTTTGCTCAGCAGAATCTTAGCTCAGTAGAGATGGCAATGATTTTTCTCATGTTAGATAGGACCAAGGATAATTTATAAAAATAACAAAGACGGTCCTTGGATATTTCCAAAATATCTATTGGGAACTTGAAGGAGCATTTTTCATGGGGCTTGAGGTCCTGCATGACAAGGATTTATAGCATTAGATTTAATGGTTACTATGGCATTAATTGTATGGTCATAAGCTAATAAGAAATGAAGATATTTATTTTTTTAAGATTTTTATTTATATTTAGAGAGAAAGAGAGCAAGTGTGACTAGGGGGAGGGCAGAAGGAGAGAGAGAGAGAGACTTAAGCAGACTCCCCACTGATCTTGGAGCCTGACATAGAGATCAGTTTCACAACCCGTGAGATCATGATCTGAGCTGAAACCAAGAGTCAGATGCTTAACTAACTGAGCCACTCAGGTGTCCCAAGTATATTTATATTTCTTGAATAATGCACCAAACATAATGCCTAGCATGGTAGATATTAAGCAAAATTGTTTATCCTCTTTCATGTTGATACTTTATAATTAAGAACAAAAACCTTCTTCAATTAAAGCAATTATATAAATAATAATAAACTTAATCCTAATAAATTCTAGTATTCGAATTTAGCAACTTCTGTGTTATAAATTCTGGTTGCCATGATGGACAAAATATAACTATGATGGTCATAAAAATGTCAACTAATAATTTTTTCTTCTTGCTTTACAGTTGATAAATTGCTTTTATACATATTATTTTAATATGTTCAACAACTTAGGTTAAATATTACATTCTATGTTTTACAGACGAGACTCAGAATCATAACTAGGGAAAAGAGAAAGATATCTAAATCTATTTAAAGAAAAAAACTGTATTTAGTATATTAACCATCACACAGCAGAAAATGTATGTATTCACGTACTTTCAAAATAAGAGAAGGTAAAAAGTATTATACTTACAATTATAAATGTAAATTCATCTGATTTTTGTTTTAACATGGTCAAATTTGGTTTCTAAAAGAATTTTTAGGTGTAAAACATGATATTTTTTTTAAAGCTTTTTGTCTTTTTTTTTTTTTTTAAAGATTTTATTTATTTATGTGACAGAGAGACAGCCCTCGAGAGAGGGAACACAGCAGGGGAGAGGGAGAAGGAGCAGGCTCCCAGCTGAGGAGCCCGATGTGGGACTCCATCCCAGAACTCCAGGATCACGCCCTGAGCGGAAGGCAGACGCTTAACGACTGCGCTACCCAGGCGCCCCTGTAAAACATGATTTAGCAGTGTTTTATACTGTTTCGCTGGTATTTCAAATTAATTGCACAGAGGCTGCTGAATGGATGAAAAATTAGTTGAATTGTAATAATAGATGAATGTGTATTCATAATTGTCAAGCATATTTTCATTGGGATCAAAGTTAAATCTGATCTTTCTTAATATCTTCGTAAGTGAGGAAACTAATATAATTAGTAGATATTTATCAGCTGGAAGATGGTACTAAATCTAGTCAAGTTCTAAAGAAATATAGATAGATAGGAACTTACTGTAGGGAAGCAGTAAAATGAAAATTTACTTAACCCAAATATTCATTAGTGTATCTGAAAAATAAAATGAAGTGAAGGTAAACAAATATATTTCTAAGCTTTATGTGAGTAAATAGACATCAATTAATTTTGATGGGTTCATTATGTTATTATTTCGAGACTAGACCTAAAACATATCCTATTCTTACATTGGGGGACAAAAAGAGGGATATAGTCCAAAGAGAAGTAACTAAAATAATCCACTTATGTAGGCAACTGACTTTGGATATTTGATTTCTTCTTAAATAAGTCAATATGCATTAAGCTAACCACACACTTATTTAGTTAGGGTAGAAAATGGTAGTACGTGCTTTTGAAAACAACTCTCTAAACAGAGAAAAATAATCACCATGATACTAAATATTTACCGAGTGACAGATTTTAATTCTCATTGCAGCATGATTGTAACTAACACCACTTAACTCTATTTCTTAAATATATAATTTAAGTATTTTGAAAAAGTTATTCCAGCAAAATCTATTAATAGTCAATCATCCAATGATTTCTTAAACTAAGTACAATTTACTATTGAGCTACTTAATGACTTTTCCTAATGAAAACTTTCCACTCATTATTCGCTTAGCTCTCTTCATTTGTTTAAATTGATGGGAGTCTATTGGGAAGAGACTTTTACAACATTTATTTTTATTTTGCATCTAAACCAGGGTTTAGCAAACCTTTTTCTATAAAAGGCCAAATAGTAAATATTTTAAAGTTTTTGCAGGCCGTGGACTCTCAGTCAAAACTCTCAACTCTATCATCATAGGCAAAAACAGCCATAAAAAATGAGTAAATGATTGAGGATGGCTGTATTCCAATAAAACTTTTATGGCTAGATTTGGCATGCAGGCCATAGCTTGCCAACCCCTGATCTAGGCTGTTGTCAGTTCTTGAATAACAATGACAATTTAAAAAGTCTTTAAAAATACTTAGGTCCCTAATAGTATTGGACAGTAGGTATAATATATGCTAGAATCTGTGATGTAACAAGAAAATACTTATCAGAATGTTGTCTAACATAATCAGACTAGTTATAGGTCTTTCGGGCTAGTTTATTAGAGAGACCAAGGTGGAAAAGGGAAGTCAAACATTAGAGTAATATCAATTAAGCACCTATTTAATTTTTCTCTCACTATGCTATTTTGTAATGCCAGTAATTAAAAGGAAACATATAACATTTTTCTTTGGCCACCAGTGGATTTCAGTCTATTTGAAGCCAGAGTTTCAAAATTGAGTTAGTACAGGAAAAAGTGCTAAAACTCCGTAATTCTCACTCTCAGAAATAATTTTTTAAAGATGTATTTTAAGTTATATGCAAAAAGTTCTACATTATTTTTCTCATTATTTGACATACTTCTATCCCTCTAACAACTGAAGCATTATGGTAGAGACGCTGTAGACATTCTACTATTTAACAACTCTGGAGCAAGCAAGATAAACTTTACCCTCTCATATATTGTTGAATAAATATACTGCAAGTTTTCCATTTGTCTCCAACAAATGTACTAAATTCACAAGATGTGTGAATTTAGATTTAGTAATATAGCAAAGTCTTATGATAGCAGAAAAAATGAAAGTAAATCCTGAGAGCAATCATTCAATGTATCTAAACCTGCCCATCCTATAAACCAATATCAAATTCTGTCTTTCAAGCAAGTTGATGCTATTAGCACAGAATTGAATTAAGAAATAATCTAACACTTCTTTCCATGAAAATACACCATTAGAACAACTTAATTGATTACTTTGTTTAGTAGGTGATAAATAGATTAAAATGTGGTACGAACATCTGGATTCTATTTGTTAATTTCTCTATAATAATTATCAACTACACAACTTTCTCATTTTTCATGTTAACTTCAATATTACCTCTGTAATCATCAGGGAAACAACACACCCATAAAAATACATGAAGTGTGATGGAAAGGAAAAAAAACCCCAAATGGTCGAACTAAGCATAATGAGTTGAACTCATTTTTTTAAAATTTCACAGTATTTCTCCTAGTTTTTAAAAATATATACATATAATTGTATAACCATTTTAATGATTATTATTCAGTAATTTGGCTATTGCATTATATTTAAGTAATCCCTTATTATTGGCCATTTGTGTTGTCTGATTTTTCAGCTTGAGAAGCAATCCTACTATGAACAATCCTTATTTTTACAATGCTGGTGATTTATTTTAAAACACCTCTTTAATATATTAGTTTCCTATTGCTGATATAACAAATTATCATGACTTTAATGACTTAAAACAAATTTATTACCTTAAAATTCTATAGGTTAGAAGTTCAACAAGTCTCAATGAGCTAAAATCAAGGTGTTGGCAAGGGTGTGTTCTCTTCTGGGGTCTCTAAGAGAGAATCTGTTTCCTTGATTTTTTTCAGGTTCTAGAGGCCATCCACATTCCTTGGCTTCTGGCATCCTTCTTCTATCTTCAAAGCCAGGAACATGGCATCTCTGATCATTCTTCATAATCATCTTTCTTTGACCATCCTTTGATAGTTACTTCTTCCTCTCTCTGACCACAGCTATGATAGGTTTTCCAGTTTTAAGGATCCATGTAATTAATTAGGTTGGATCCACTTGGATAATCCAGGATACTCTCCCCATCTCAAGTTCTTTAACCTTTGTCCTCTCTGCAAGGCTTGAACACCTTTGGGGAACCATTATTCTGCCACCACATTTTTATACAGTAAGATAGTTATGTATTCCTATTTAAGTCAACATCCTGTGTCTAAACAAAAAAGCTCTGAGTCAGTAACATCCATCAGGAATTCACAATCTACTGAAGCTTTGTTAATCAGTTTACCAGGTATCCCAAGTAGACCTTTCCCCCCCCCCCCAAAACTAGTGACTTGTTAATTACAGTGGTAATTACTAATGTCAAACTCTCATTTATAAATAGCTAATATTTAACTAGTAAGAGTTGACATTACCACAAAATAAAGATTCCACTTCTCCTTAATAAAGTTTCTCCATATCAATCATGCAAACAAAAACTTGTATGTACATGTGTATGTTTATGTACATGTGAATAAAATGAATGGATTGAGAACCACAGTTGGGCCCTTGTGTTGCAGAACAGAAAAAATAAGCACTGAAAGAAAAAAATGCCCCTCATATAATTAGAACAATAATGTATAGTTTTTAGCATAAGAATTTGACTAAAACAATTGAACACAAGTGAAAACTAGATTTCTAGTCTTAAGAAGAATTTAAATAGTATAACCCGATGTTATGCATTTTAAATGGATGGTAATTCAATACTTTTAAAAATAAAACTTTGGGGACTTCTGCTTTTGATTACGATATAGCAAGTCACAAGAGACTACTGCTCACACGTTGACAATAAGATCAGACTAGATGAGCCATAAAATTATAATTATTGTTTGTTTAAAACCTTAAAATATCTGAGCATACAAAGGGACGAGAATGCACTAAATTCTTGAAAAAAGATGAATCTTTCTGATGAGAGAGGAAAATCATGGCTGTTGTCATCTCTGGCAGAATGTCAGAAGGAAAAGAGAATCTAGCAGAACATTTAAAAACTTTTAACACTGGTATGAGGTGTTAAAAGATTAGATTAAAATCCCAAGAGGCTCCAACCCTAAAGCAACTCTGTCTCTGACTAAACTTTTTCATGGGCGATCTGTAGTGCACAGAGGTTGGGGCAAGACTGTGGAGTTAAGAGAAATTCATTTCACATTCTGAGTTACACAGGGCTCTCATCATATGCAATGCACTAGCCCAGCGAAGCCTAGGGTAAGTGGAAGATGAAAAGTCAAAAGAAATTTCAGCCACCTAAGAAGCACAATGGAAAACAGATCTATTGGTGTTGGGAAAGCTGAAGGCTAAGTTTTAGAGCAGGGGTTGACAAATGTTTTCTGTAAAGGGCTAGATAGTAAATTATTTAGGCTCTTCGCTAAAATGAATTATAAGAAAAGTTCTTAAGGGTGACAGAGAATGATACTAGATTAATGCCCACATCTCTAGCAAGGAATGCAGCACACCAAAAAGGGTAAATATAAAATGCATTCATATATATATAATATTTAATATGTATTTAATAGGTATATACCACATGTACTTTAATAATATGTATATATACATGTGTATACATGTATTATGTATCTTATATAAATAATTGATTATCCAAAATAATAATAAAAATCTTGTGGGAATTACAAGCTCATGTGGAAGAAAATATATCATGAGGCATAAAATCGAGAAAAATTGTAAAATCATCTATTTTGGTGGTTATTACGATTGTTTACATAGAAAATCTTTGGAATCTACAAAAATATAATTACTAATGAATTTAGAAAAGCTACAAAAATTTTTACTGGTAAATAAAATAAAAACAAAGTTTTAGAAGTACAATTTACAATTGCAGTAATTTATTAGGTCAACAAAAGTAATTATTGAAGACAAAATTGATAAACTGGACTTTTTCAAAATGGCAATTTCTGCTCATCAAAGACACCATTGAGAAAATTAGTAGGTGAGTGACAGATTAGAAAAAAAAATATTACGTATATTATATATAAAATCACCCTCCAGAATGACTATTAAAAAAGTGACAGGTAATAACAGGTGTTAGTGAGAACGTGGAAAAATCAGAATCCTCATATGCGGCTGGTGGGAATATAAAATGGTGATGCCGCTTTGGAAAAGAGTCTGGTGGTGTCTCAAAATGTTAAATATAGAGTTTCCATGTGAAATAACAGTTCTCCTCGATACATACGTAAGAGAAATGAAAATGCACATCCATAAAAAGTCATAATAGCCAAAAAGGGGAAACCATCTGTGAAATAGAAAATATATATTGGTCTCTACCTCTGGCTCCTGGCATAGGGTTCCTAAAACTCATAGTTTTCTAAGTGATAAGAGCGCTAGGAGCATCTTTTGCTCTGCTAGTTGGTCTTTGACCCCGGTTCTTGATATAGCCTCTTAAATCCCTTGGAATTTCCTGGGTAATAGAAATGTCTTTTGTTCTAATAAAGTGACTCTGGGTGGGATCCTTGATGGCTCCTGAAAGGGGACTACTACCCAGAAAGACCAGGCCATGATTAGAAGCTTGGAAATTTCAGCTCCAATCCCTAACCTTTGGAAAGCAGAGAGGGGATGGAGATTGAGCTACTGATTGATCACATCTACTCAATGAAACCTCTATAAAGGCCCCCATAGTATGGGTTTGGAGAGCTTCAGGGTTAGTGAACATATCTAGGTACCAGGGCGGGAGGTATAAGTTCACTGTCAACTTAAGCTCCTGTGTTTGGGACACTTCGGACCTTGCCCCATGTATATCTTCATCTGGCTGTTCATCTGTATCTTTTATCATAGGCTGAGCCAGTAAACATAAGTAACTGTTTTCTTGAGTTCTGTGACCTGTTCTAACAAATTTATTGAACCTAAGGAGGGGGCCATGGGAACCCCCATTTATAGCCAAATGAAGCACAAGTGACAACCTGGATTTGTACTTGTCTGAAGTGGGGGTGGGGGTGGACGGGACACAAGCTGTCTTATCAAGCTGTCAACCCTTAACCTAGGGGATTGACACTAACTCTGGTTAGTGTCAGAATTGAGTTGAATTGCACAATACCCAGCTGGTGTCGTAGAGAATTTCTTGGTGTGAAAAAGACCCTCACACATTTGGTGATCAGAGATGAGGCATTCTGAGTATTTATAGTAAAGGAAAAAAAATATTTTTCCTAGACACCACCCAAATGTCCAATAACTATAAATGGATAAATGAAACATAGTATATCCATATAATGAAATATTACTCAACAATAAAAAGGAGCAAAGTATTAACACATGTTACAACCTGGATGAACCTTGAACACGTTATGCTGATTGGAAGAAAGCAGACACAAAAGAATATAATTCCATTAATATAAAATGTCCTGGATAAGCAAATCCCCAAGATGGAGAGTAGATTAGTAATTGTCATGGGCTGGAGGTAGGGAAGATAGGAGTGAGGGCTAAATGGTATGAGTTATTTTGGGGGTGGGGTGGGGATGGAAATGTTTTAAAACTCAGTTGTGATGATGATTCATAATGCTGAATATAACAACAAAAATAGTGAACTGTACACTTTAAATGGGTGTGCTCTGTGGTATGTGAATTATATTTCAATAAAGCTGTTTAAAAAAACAAAACAACTTCCTGACCAGTCCACTGCCACCATAGTAAGTCCAGCTTCTCAACCTGACCTCTGGATTTCCTCAACCTCATCTTTGGGAAACCAGACATCCTGCCACTTCTTCAACATTCCCAGCACAGACACAGAAACCAAAACTGGTCTATTAAAAATTCATCTCATTCATCAGACAATTCAGGAAGAATTTGGTACCCGTGGCTGCCTGCAAAGGTACTTCCTGTGAAGAATATTCCTGACAATGCAGTATAAATAATTGAAAATACACCATGCATTCATTTCCTTTTAGGATGGAAATTATGCAGGGTCCCTGTGCTTTAAGCACAACCTTGCAGCAGTATGACAAACACCAAGGACTGTGTGGGAAGCTCTATGTTTTATGCATCCCATCAGGCCAGATCAACTCCAGGCAGGTCATTACCAATGGGCTGTGAAGCTGGAGGAATTGCGTCCAAAGTATCAAATCCAAAGAACAAATTCTGATCAACTCTGCAAGAGGAAACACTCTCCTATTTTTCTATTCTCTCTATAGAAACAGACATTACAAAATTACTGTCATACGAAGAGATAACCAAGGACAATATGGCCCAAAAGTGTAGAAAAAAGTATTAGGAAATTAATTATTCAGAATATCATGCTATGTTTGGTTTTGTGTTGTTTGTAGTATTTATCAGCATTTTAAATTTAGCAATTTGTAGTGAATTATTTTATTCTAATTACATATTCACAATTATATACATATTATTATAATTAAATGAAGACAAGTTTGGCTTTAAATCTAATCTGTCTTGATTTTGCTTGTTACATATGGTTCCTTGCCTTTTTCTCCCTTGTTAATCCACTTTTAACGAGAGCATTTTATAGTCTTTCTCTTTTCTTCAGCTGTGATAGTGACAGCTTTGACTTAAAATTAATTCATTGCTTAAACCAAATGCCCTCATCATCTGTTTTATTTTTTAATACATAATATTTATGTAAATAACAAATGCATCCATGGTTCTCCACTGTTTCCGGTAGTAGTAACATTTGACATTCTATCACTTTTAGCATCCTTCATAAATTTTACTTTGACCTCTCTGCAGACAGAGACCATTTTAGACGCTAATCCAGACACTTTTATTACCACTACAGAATGAGAATTCAAGTTCTGAAATAGTGACATTGCATATTATCACTTTTTCCTGTTGATAAATTATGTCCAATATGGTAACACAAAGTTCCATGCATTTAATCTACTGACCTTACCTACAACCAGGTCATCCACCTCAGACAATGCGCATAGCAGCATCATGCAAAGTACGATCTTCCTATAGATCCGAGATGTCAAAAGGGACAAATTTTAAAAACACCACAGAAGTAAAACACTTACATAGTAATTGGTTTTGGAAAGCTGTATTGTAATGCAGTCATGGTTTTATCTACCCAGCTATAGCTTGCTGTACAAGAAAAAAAAAAGACTAAAGACAGGAAAGTGAGATTTCTATATTTTCCCTTTCCCTAATCTGTCACAGGCCAATGATTGGGTTAATAGCCTGGAGAAAAAGCTACCTTGTCAAGGTAAACTGAACTTTCATCGCAACTAGGTGCCACCATCAATGAATTGTCAAAAAAAGGGGAAAAAAATTCTCTAATGATCTTTCTTTTTATCTTGTGGAGCACCTGCTGCCCCAAATGATGCCAAACTGACTGACGGCCGGTAGTTTCTAAGAAAAACCAGTGACTCTTCTCCCCCAAGGCTCTTCGTGCCTTTACTGAGCCCTTGGCCTGGGATTGTTCAGCGGGAAAAGTCAATAGTGCCTGCTGTCAACAAAATGTGCCTGTGTGCATTTTTAAAGGCTCTGCCTTCTTGAAGTTTAGTTGTCAGGAACCTTGCTTTTAAATAGATTCCCGTGTCAATAGGTGCTGTTCCCCACCAGCGTTAAGAAATGGCCACAAAGAGCAGGAGCTGCCGCTGTGTCAGGATGTTGGCAGTGCTGGTACTTCTTGACTGTCCACCCATCAGGAAGCAGCTTTAGAAACAGAGAAGTCTTGGATGAAAAGGAAACCATTTCAGCTGCTTTCTTGAGGCTTCCTCATTATCACCAGGAGATAGATATATATCGGGCTAGACATACACTCAACATGTATTCATTGGCCTAGATATTGAGCATCTATGTTATTGAACACATGCGACGGCAAACTAAGGGCTACACGTAATAGTTTCAACATTTTAAAACACACGTGAATTATTACAGAGACAAAAACATCAGGATGTCAATTTCTGCAGATGGTATATTTTTCCTGTTTAAAGTAGGCACCATTCTGTCTATAAACATGCTTCCCTCAGATTCATGCATGGGTAGAATTTTTTTGGAGGGAAGATACAACTTTGTAAGTTTATTTTTTATTCTACCTAAGTTGGTCAATTTCAATTGGACTCATGTTTTTAAGTGTAGATCAAATTAATAAAATAGAATTTGCAATGATTTTAGCAACAACCTCTTTGACCCTAAATATTATTATGAACATTTAATGAAAACATTAAATTAGATTTATTTGTTCTTTTTTTTCTACCACAAAATATTTTAAATATCTTAAAAATGCAATGCATTGTACCCGTGGTACTGAGAAATCAATGAACTTCTTTACTAACCAAGAGTTTGAATTCTAGTATCTAGCTGGGGACAGAGGGTTGCAAAAACTTAAGTAAGAATTTTAACAGGAATATAGCAGTAGCAATGGAGAGCAAACAATTGATTAATTCTGACTGGGAAAATTAAAGGGAATGTGTTTTAATCTGAGCTTTGAAAGATGATTAGAGTGTCTGAAGTTGGAATTGGGATGGGGGGTGGTAGAACAAACATTCTGTGTTGAGATATAGGTATGAACACTGAAGTTATATACTTGGTAATTTAGAAAAGTTAGAATTAATTCATGGCTATATGTGTATACAGAGTACGGAGGGAAACGACCATGCAATAGAGTTAGTAAAGAAAACACAACCAATAACTTATACTCTGAAGGATTCTTAGTAAACATGGTATACACAATTATAACATTTTAAACTTATTTATTTATCCAGTTATTATTTTTAACAAATATTTATTGCAGTCTACTGTTGGATAGGTTGTGTGTTAGGCACTGAGGACGCAGCAGTAAAAAAAAAAAATCTTATTTTTAATGGAGTTAACCATTTAGTACGGGGAGTCAGAAAATGAATGAATAAAAAGGTGACACATATGTCACCTGCAAAGAAGACAAAAAGGCAAGATCACGGGATAGAGAAATTGAGGAGATGGATAGGGAATGGTACTGTTTTATACTGTGGTCATAGCAGACCTCTCTAAGGATGTTTGAGCCAAGATCCAAAAGTGACAAGTCAAGATCTACACAGAAGTAAAGGGAAGAATGTTCCAGGTCGGAGGAACAGGAAGTGCCAAAGCCCTGAGGTAGGAGACACCAATTACCTTTTTCAGTTTTCTTATCAAATGAAGGTGTACCATTACATAATCTCTGGAGTCCATAGAATAGTGTTTACTTTCTACAGGTTTTTCTTTGAGAAGAAACATGATGTAGTAAGAATAATAAAAATATCTGGGTTTTAAGAAAAAAGGGGACTTTTCTTTTTCCATAGAATAATAATCTTCAAACAGTAGTGAAAATGAAGTGGAACTTTTGTGTTAGAGCACAGAGATATATTTTAAAAAATTTCTTGCTGTATTTGCTTGTGTGTTATTTAGGGCTATATTGCCCATAGTCATATAATTTCATACACTCAGCACTTCAGTTCTATTTCAGTTAACTTCCCACATGGTTTTTTTTTTTTTTTTGGAGTTTATATGAAAAGAAGCAAAATGATAGAAATGCTCTCAAGTAGAAAAAAATTAATGAATACATCCCCATAATTAGCGAAAAATATTGTACCTTCATCTAGTTTTTACTTCCTTGTAAAGAATAGTAATTTTTACAAGCATGCCATCATTTTGAATATTTGTTAAAGCAGGCCAAATCCAAAGTATGGGTACTGCAGAACAACGGCACCCTGAAAGCCTGAATAGCTTGTTTATGAGCAAAAAATGAGAAAATGAGTGATCAGTGCTCAGTTAAGATTCCCAACACAGCTAAATTAAAGAGAATTTATTTATGTTTTAGCTAGCTAGGAGAAATTTCAACATATTCACAAATAAAGTCAAATTGATGGACATTTTTCTTTTATAAAATAATAACCCAGTAATAGTTTTCACATATTCCTTATAGCATGTTACAGATGAATATGTTACAATAAAATTTCAAAATGATAAATTTGCTATGTCTTTGAGTCTTGTTTTGCTAAAACCTAGCAGATCATTTTTATGGCTTATCAAGAGTATTCAAGGAGACATTTCTGATTTGGGTATAATCTAGTACCTTTCCATGAAGGTCACTACCATTTGTTGATAAGTTGTTCCTGTAAGTTTCCTAGTAGGAGGCTGATACTTAGCAGAATATCAGCAGAGCTAAATAGTAGAGCAAATACTGGACCCTCATAAGGTCTGAGACGTTCCAGTCAAGGAGGCTTTATGCGATTTGATGTTCCTTGGGCAATAGATCATTAAATAAAAATGCACTCCAAACCTCTCTCCAGCAGAAAGGAGGGAGTATGTTGATGAAGACCCACACTTCTGCCCCACAAATGGAAATTCTTTAGTGTTCTGCTCTGAATTAGAGAGTGATGTTTCCACCCACATGAGTAGAGTATCTCCATCACACAATAGAATGCAAACATATGGAGGGAAAGCACATGGATTCAACTTGGAGTACTCACATTAGAGAGACAGGCGCCTCTCTGGGGTTGACAGTAGCAAGTAAAGGCCGTAAAGGGACACAACAGCATAGGACTGAATGGAAAATCTGCCGAAACTAGAGGAAAAAGCCAGATTGGGCCTTAGTAAACTAAGTGTAACTACTATATCTTTAGGAGAAACCAGAAGCTGCCATCGGAAATTATTCTGTATACACTCTAGCATTTGTTATTGTTCTTTCTTTTCCTTACATTTCTTATTCAGGAAACTTGATAGCATCTTTAGTAAAAGTCTTATTTCAGATATCGTCATGCATAGAGATTTGGGCTACCTGGACTCACAATCATTTCTCTGGCTCTTGAGGAAGGTAAATATCTATAGCTATAGCTATAGATATAAGATATATTTATATAAGATATATGTCTATCTATCTATGTATCTATCATCTATCTTATCTATCTATAGATTACCCTTAATAATGTTTATATCTTAGCAAAGCTTGATCATGTGTGTGGTTTCTATTTAAATCAGGCTGTCAAGGATTTATTCCTATCAGTTATAATTATTAGGAAATAATGAAACATTAGGGATAAAGATATAAAATTTTATCTTTACCTCTTGCCCCATTACTAATTTAGGATATTCTCATTCATTTGGTTTTCATTTACATAATCCTTCAGTAAAAATATTTATGAGTCACTTAGTAGTATATGCATTGTTTGCATACATGAAAATATATGAAATAGAATCTGCGCACCAACATATTATAATTTATGAATGTTGTAGATATAAAAATTTTCCTTGGAGAAATTTTTGTTAATTGGCATTTCTAAATATAGAATTATACATGAAAGGAATATAAGAAATAGGTATAATTATAGTCAAATAAGAGAAAGTACAGAAAACATTAAACTCAGGTACACATGGTTGTAAATTAATGACCTACCATTTGGTAAGTGTATATAATTCTTATAAATAATTTGATTATTCTAGTAATAAGAATTATTACTAATTATTACAAATTAGTCTGGAGTTTGGTTTTCAGATCTATATGATGCGCATAATATCTCCTCACAATGCTCTCAAAGGGTTAAATGACCTAAGGTAGGAAACTGCTGAACAGAATTCTTGGTGAGTGTTATGATATCAAGGATTAGTACTTGTTATTGCAGAACACAGAAAACAACCCAATTTAAGGTGTGCTGTAACTGCATCCTTTAATGGTTCTTAAGTTCTCCTGATATGAAATTACTATAATACTTGAGGTTTTAAAATTATAATGATATTGATAATTATGAAACAAAAAAAAAATAGCCGTTATAGAACATTGACTCTTCTAGCTTCTATGCAGAGCGTTATGTCACGTAATGCTCATCACTACCCTAAAAAGGTGGTATTGTCCTCACAATTTTGCAGATGAGGAAAGAATGTTCAGATAGATCCATGCACTTGCCACCAGTTTCAAATCTACTAAATGGCACAATCAGGAAACAAATAAAAACAGTGTTTTATATATATACACACACATACACACACACATACACACACATATGCATTGGGGCATTTTAAATAAATGTTATATAAATTTGGCCTGATTAATATAGTCTATAACACATATTTTTGTTCGTAATTGGTTTATAATAAAAATAAAATGTGAAACATTAGAAAAATAAATTACATGTATGTATAATTGTGTGTGCATATATGTATGTATACATAAAAGTTTTAAATGTCTTATGGGGAATTATTTAGGTCATTATAAGTTAATCATCTTTCAACCCAAATGGTTCTATAGTGCAGAGATTCACCACTTCCCCAACAGTAGGAGCACTCATGTTATTCCTTGGTGAGCAAGAGATAAATTTCTATTTTTTTAAGCCTTTGAAATTTAGAGTTTACTTCATATAGACTAGTGTAACCCAGTCTAACAGAGACCATGATTGTTGAGTTGGGGACAAGTTGCCCTTCAAAGTTAAATTAGGAGGATTAAAATCTATCCCACATTATAATATAAAGCAGAATATCTCAAGTATTCAGAAATTTTATGAGAAAGAAGATGATGGATTTCATGATACAACTGACGAACCCAAAGTATAGTCTTCATTCTCCCTTTTGTAATATGAATGGCTTGGGAGAATTACTGTCTATGGTAAGAAGATTGGATAATTTTTAATTTAAGAAAAGTAAGATACAATAAGAAGCACGGAGACATGATAAAATATAGCACAAAATCCCACAACCTTTAATATGGTGTGTACTCTCAGGCAAAGGCAAAGTCCTTGGGCACCAAAAGACCTGGGCTTGTGCATGGCTTTACCTCTTACAAGCTGTGCCTCTGAAAAAAAGGTTCATGATTTCTATGCCTTATCTGTAGAAAAATGCCCGCTTTGCCTTTGTCTTTGTTGTTGTCATTGGGATGGTGGTGGTGGTGATGGTGATGGTGATGGTGATGGTGATGGTGTGTGTGTGTGTGTGTGTGTGTGTGAAAGACAGAAAGAGAAAGAGGGAGAGGGAGAGGGAGAGAGAGACAGAGAGACAGAGGAGAGAATTGGAGATACCATTGTCACATGTTGAATACAGTGCCTGGAATATAGTAGCTTACAATACAGGTCAGGTCATTTTTCCCCCTAAATTCATGAAGAGTTTAAGTGATAACTATATCTTTTTAGCTACTATGTCATGATAAAAATTAAATCAATAAAATAAAACTCATTGAATTGACTTTTCTTAGCAGAGTTTGAAAGGTGGCTGCTAGCATTTGTGAGCCAGGCAACATCGGAAAGGACAACCTCATATACACTGGAAGTGCTTGAAGGAAATATTCCCATTGGCTACAAAAATAGCAAGTGTTACGATAAAAGGATGTACAACTTGCATAAGATCACAGAGGTGGGATCAACTAAATCTGCTTTGTGAAGTACAAGGAAGGGACTGCATGGAATTAACGAAAAAATGACAGTAAAGGCATGCGATTCAGATGGAATAATAGTGAATGTGCCCAATGGGGCAGGGGAAGATTGAAATGATCCATAGGACCAGAGCAGAAAGCAATTACAGTCAATCTCTGTGAAACGCTCTCTGGGAGTTATGCAGCAAGTGGAGGGGAAGCAGGGAGTCTGTTGAAGGAGCCCGAGTAAGAGACAGACAGTTCTTGAGCAGGGCCAAGGCGCTGAGTATGGAGAGACTCTGGGTCCAGCAGGGCTCACCATCCCCTCTACCTGGAAAGTCCTTCCCTCTCCTTTCCCTGACCAAACTTATACTCTTCCTCCAATTGTTGCTTAAAGGCCACCTCCTCCAGGAAGCTTTCCTTGACCACACAGACTGAGTTAGGTAACCCGCATCTGGGCACCTATTGCCCCCAGGGCTGCCTCTGTCACAGCACTTCTCTCAAGACCTGGTAAATGTTAGCGTTTTTTGAGCTTGTTTTCTCATGTGAACATCCAGTAGAGTGTCTGACAAAGTGGAGGTAGAGACTGAATCAGAGAGGAATTTTAGGAATAGATGAAACTGGATTAAACAATGAAAAAAGGAAAAGAAATGTGAACTCAGAGCAAGGCGGAGAACAAATTCATGCAAGTGGAAACAGCACAGAAGGCAAGTATGGCCGTTGGAAAGCATAGGGTGAGTACAGCAAGTTTTTAAGTTTAGTTTAATCCTGACATGAGGGAGGGGTATGAACTGGAAAATGATTTAAAGAAATAGATTGAGGTCCTATAGTTTAGAGCTTTTAATTCTAGATTGGAGTTTAGATATTTATTCTAAAAGGAATTGGCAGCCTCAGAAGGCTTTTTTAAACATTTTTTTTTCCAGAATGTAAATGACACAGAGCTGTATCTAAGATTATTCTGATAATGATTGTAGGAAGGATTGCAGAGAGGATTCCTTGTAGTAGGGAATCTAGTTGGGAAGCTCTTGCATTGGGCAAAATGGATCTTTAATACTACTAAGCCAAGGCACTGAGAGATGTTTTACTCATTATGGTGGTTGGTAGGGAAGGCTCTTACACTTACTGCAGCGTGTACCAACCCCGTCTTGGTACAAACGAAT
Organism: Ursus maritimus; assembly: GCF_017311325.1. Classification (NCBI taxonomy): domain Eukaryota; kingdom Metazoa; phylum Chordata; class Mammalia; order Carnivora; family Ursidae; genus Ursus; species Ursus maritimus. The sequence continues at coordinate 38,883,222 of NW_024426552.1, forward strand.
GGTATGTATGGATGAGGACAAAAGTGCATCTTAGAGATCCAATCTGTGGAGTTAACTCAGAGTCTTGTGATCTGCCGGTGAAAGGCGAAGTCTGCTTCTGCTAAGTGAGTGTTAGCAGTATGCACTCGTGGCTTCACACCGATGGAGTGGAGAGCGTGCACTCTGGAATGCAGGTAAAGTTATGAAGCTGGACTGTATTAAAAACAAAGCATAGAAATATCCAACTCCTTGATTCTCTGCTTCTCTCCCCAGGCATTTTCTGCCCACAATGTAATTATAGGAATGAGTAAAGGAATCTCTCCCTCCAAGGTCAACAAAACTTTGAACATATTTTTCAAATGCTCACTTAGGTTAAGTCAGAAAGCCTACAATGGGTAATGGCAATTATTCTGATCTGACGTTTTCGGGATTATAATTAAGCAATAAGGCACAAGCCAAGGGTGTGTTACTTGAAGATAACACACTTTTGGAAAGCGCTGTGAGGCATAAGGGGAGAATTAGAGCCTCCAATGATCTGGGAGCTGCGTTATCTGTCTGTAGCACAGCTCTCGGGGTCTATTAGTGCCATATACATGGTGTTAGATGCACTTGTTGTACACAGAGTGATTGTCCCATGTTTACATATGGTTAGAACACATTCGCTCTTGTGCGCTGACAATGGCCGCTGATTTGGAAACATCGGCCTTGCCGTTATCAACCGATGCGTGTACGGGCCGCGAGCCTTTATGGAAGACGTGTGCCCGGGGAGCTGGAGCCCACCGTCTTATAACAATCCTGAGCCTATTTCTTTCAGTTGAACTGTTTTAATGATTTCTTCCATTTGACACTTCATTTCATATTTATGTAAATGAATGGAGTAAGGTACTTCAAAACTGAATTTTTAATGTGGAGATTTTCCCCCCTTCTCTATCATTTTTTCGGGTTTTCATAATGTGCGGCCAGTTCCTGGGTTTGCATTTGATTGACGGAAAGTGATTTCTAGTTCAGCCACCATCAAACACCGTGGCACTTCATTCCGGAAGATGTTTCAGTGGTTAAAGAGACCATGCTGGACAAAGAATCCTTTAAAGCTGGCTCTTTCTTTCTCCTAGTGCATCCACAGCGAGACACACCAGGCGAAAAGAAAGACCCATCTCTAATCTGTGCGGCTGAGGGAAATCAAAGGGAGTGAATTAAAACCAAGAGTAGCTTCTTATGCTCATTTGGAGAGCCTTTTTTCTGCTCCATTTGATATAACAAATAAGATCATCAAAGTAAGTCAAGCACAGGTTCGGATCCCACTGCTCCTTGACCCCGGCGTCCTCCCTGCCTGCACAGCCTTCCCTGGAATTTCATGTGATGTCAAATCACAAAGCTACATGAAGTGCTCACACCCCAGGAATAGCGAGGGAATTTTATTTTTAGGTTCTTTTTCTGTGACTCTAGTAAAATAACATGAAGTTCTTTTGTGGCTCTATCTAAGGGTTTTGATAAATCTACTGCATTTCAAAGCATGAAAGGGGTGATACAAAATCTCTGTCTTGACTGCTTCTAGCCATGGGTCTTCTTAAGAATATCTGCAGGGTCCCCGTGGCAAGGTGCCAGCTTGTGTGTGCTGCGAGGAGCTGTAGGAAATTTCATCCCACCCAACAGACATTTATCCCAGATGTATTACATAAAACAGTTCACACAATAGGCATTTTCTCCCCTAAAAAGTTATATATCTTATAATTTGGCATTCTTAGACCATCTAAGAAGATTTAAAAAACCTCTTTGCATTTTCTTTAAAATTAATGTTCTTTACTGAGCACTCTGACAAAACTATTTCAATTAAAAATTAAATTCAGGAATGGTGATCAATAGTTATCAAAATCATCACCAGTGTTATGAATAATACTAACAAATCATCCATATAGTAATGAAAATACTTTTCATCTAAATATTCTCAACCCTTGTTTTTCCATACTATTTAAATTTTTATCTATCTGGGAAAAGGCTCTAGGTACTTAGATTTTCAATCAGACTGGACAGAATTATATATTTAGAAGTACAAGGTACAAATTGTGAGATTAAAAAAAAAGAATAATGAGAATTACGTGGATTTAATCATATGTTTATTCATTCATTTAATACATTTTAATTATATGTCTCCTATATGCCTAGCGTTCTTCTAGACACTGAATGCAGTGATGATTTTCCAAATGAATCTTTTAGATTTTCACACAAAACTTTGTAATAAATGACATTTAAATATTTAGACTTATTTAAAAATTAAAAAGCACACTTAAAATACACCGTATCTTTTTTTTTAAATCAAGGTATATTTGACAGATAAAATTGTCATACCTTTATATGTGAGGTGTACAATGGGATGATTTGATGTATGTTTACACTGAAGAAGGATTCCCACAATGAAGTTGAGGATCACCTCACATATTTACCTTGCAGCATATCTTTACTGAGTGTCTACTAGTTACCAGACTTTGGGCTAGAAACTTCAGGAAATATTGATACTTAGCATATACCTCTGTCTTCATAAACTTAGACTCTAATAGGAAGAATAAAGCCGTTAACCAACACTCATAATACAAGAGAAAAACGCTTTGAAATGGAAGTCACAATTGAGTGCTAGGAGAGTTGAGAGAGGTCCTACCAAGCTGAGGGACACGGCACTGAAAGGCTTTGGATAATGCAGGCAGAAGGAAGAGCACTGTCGAAGGAAAGCCATATGGAAAACCTTTTTTTTTTTTTTTTGCAGGAATAGTCTGCCTTGCCTGAAGCATGGGATGTGTAGAGACGATCCCATTATGAAATAAAACGAGAGCCAAGTTATTTAGTATATGTTATGCTGTTAGCAAGTGGCCAGTAATAGAAGCTTCCTGAGAAAGCCGATGTCTTAATCGAAGTACTGTTTTAAAAAGTCAGTCTATTTTTTTGGTGGATTATAATATTGAGGCAGAAAGAAATGAAGAAAGAGATAATGACTTGGGAAATTCTTGTAATTAGAATCCAAAAACATCATGTCGGAGTACTTGCACAATTAGAGTGTGGGAGGAATGGAATCAGCACGTGCAGAATTCCCGATCTGTTCCTAATAACGACAGCTACATCATTCATGAACTTTCTCAAAGGTTATATATATCACTTCTTAAGGGAGCAAAAGCAACACACACACAAAAAGGGAGGGTCTACATGCAGAGACATAAAGAGTATCGAGCCATCGTAAGAGTGATGAATAAGTGGAAAAGGAGATAAGAAATCCGTGGCGATGATGAGTGACAAAAGCCTCCTGAATTTGGCAAAAATCTCAGTAGTTGACACATTTTACTACTGCTTTCCTGAAACATCCCTTTTTTGTATTTTAATATATTCGTAAAGATTTTATTTACTTATTTATTTGAGAGAGAGAGAGAAAAAGAGAGATCTGGAGGGATAGGGAGAGGGAGAGAAAGAATCTGAAGCAGACTCCCCACTGAGCATGGGGGGGGGCGGGGGCGGGCTAGATCCCATGACTGGGAGATCATGATCTGAGCTGAAACCAAGAGTGGGGTGCTTAACCGACTGAGCCACCCAGGTGCCCCTGTATTTTAATATTTTATGTTGAAACTCCTTTTGTGCTCAGAAAAGCATTTTAGTGAAGTTGCAAGATGTAAGTTATGCCACTTTGTTCCTCTACCTGAAGTAGTTGGCACTGAACTCCAATTTCCATACCGTCCTTCAAACTGGTGAGTTGTCTTCTGTTTGTTTGTTTTTAAACAAAGAATTTAAGGAAACAAGTATCTTAAACCTTTTTTTTTTTTTGCAGTGGCATTTTTACTTGTTTGCTTGTTTCTTGAATCATGTGATTGTATAGACTAATACTGTCTTTTGCCTTAGCACGATTTTCCATCAACTCCCATGCGTCTGTAATGGTTGGCATCTGTGTCAAAAAGGAAGGGAAACTCTTCTGTATCATGATGCAACTCAACAAAGATAGCCCCACAGATGTTATTTAAATAACAACATTAGGAGTAAATCATTAGCATTTTTATATACATGTGGCATTTCTCTTTTCGCTTTTAAGGAAAGCATTGCAATTCTTTGTTTAATCATTATATTCCACTCTACATTGTAAACCCAGATTGAGCTGCTTTACTGATGAAATTGTACAATTCAGACAAAACGGATTTTCAAAGTGGCATTTCAAGAAGCTGAACTCACCACTTTTAATAGATCAGGGCACTGGGGCCATAACTCTCATGTCTAAGAATAAAGGCCCCTCTGCAGTACAACTGTTCTTTATTTTAATTTGTGCCTGAGATGCTTTGTGAAACACAAGGTCATTTAAAATTAAGGATAAGGCATTTTTTCCATCATTTCCATTTCATCATATGCAATTCTTGATCACAATGTAGCTTGCTTAAAGCTGCAAATCCTCCAAATTATGGGGTTTGTTTCCAGCCCGCTGAGAAGGAAATTAGATATAGAACTTCTGTCTTCTGTTAATGTTAATGGGAGTTGCATGCCTAATTTTCTTAGAAGCCTAGAACAAATGTATGCTTATGAGTCAGCATTACTGGGTTTTCTGGGTCTTTACCCTTTAAAAGTGTCGTTAGTCTGAATAATAGCCAATTCCTCTGGTTACTCCAAACCAAGCCCCAGCTACTGTAGTTGGAAACTCTGGGATTTCGTCTTTCCCAAATAGCCTGCACTAGCCTTCAATCTGAACGTTCCCATATGCTATGCACTTTTGTTCCTTTGGGACAAAATTCAAACTCCCAAACTGCTCAATATTTATGTTTTTAGCTTACATTTGATTTTGAAGAGGTAATTCTCATTAGGCATTGAGATAGCTTTTTGGGATTTACTTTAAAAAAAAAGTATTAAATCTTTGAGTCCTAAAATAGTTATTAACTATTTCTATGCATTTTTTCTAATTACACTATCAGAAAGTATTATTCATTCTAGGAAAAATTATCTAAAGCAATTCTGTGTTATGTGTTCTCATTCCTGAAGTATTTGCTCCTAGTGATATACTAATATTCACTGCTTAGTGCTTAAAGGACTTTATATCATAAGTAGAGAAAGGGTATCTTTTGGTAGAAGTAAGATGTTGTAATTGAGATTTTCAAAATCAACAAGAACTTCAAAACACCTCATTTCCATTTTTTTCTTTAATCAAAGATCCTATTTTTTTGATCTTATGGAATTGAAAGAGTTTTTAAATATTTTTAAGAGGAAGGCCAAGAGTATTAGAAGAGGTGAGTTTAATTTTTTTTTTTTGCCATAAGCTGTTTGTTTTTTATAACCTTGTTATTCAAATGTGACCTCACCTGGGAGCTTGTTGGAAATGCAGAATCTCATCCCTATTTTGCTCCTTTTAAATCTGCAGATTGCCAAATTCCACAGCTGATTTCTATGCACATAGAGTTTGGGAAGCACTGCTGTATAACATTGAAACTAACTCTAAACTCTCAGAATTAAGTCACTTGTAATGCCAGGGTTTCTCTATAATATTCCATCTTGTGTAGAAAGTTGTCATTATACTTTAAGTCGTAGAAATCTACTCCTAGTGGTAAATGTATGCATTTTATCCTTACAATATAAAAAGAGCTTTTATAAAGAAATTGAGAACTTAATAGTGGATATTCTGATACATTGTAAACAAGCACAGTTGTCTCACCAGATAATAATTTATTTATTATAACACTTCTCAAAAATGCATAAGAATAACTGTAGTGTTTATAAAATGCAGAATTGTGGACCTCATCCCCAGCTATTTCTGTCGTATTTGTTCAGATTGGCATCCAGGAATATGTATTTTTTTAAAATTACCCCCGATGATGTGAAGTTTCCCTGGACAACATTTTGAGAAAGAGTATCTAATATCTAGCTTATATGCCAAGTTTGTTCTTTTCATTCCTGAGCTGTGTGGCATAGTTCAAAGTTATCACGATCTTGCACTTTGTAGATCAGGCAAAAAATATGAGAAAATAGAAAAAATACCATTGGGTCTTGAAAATTTTGTATTGCCTGCTGATAAAAATATCGAAGTCTCCATTTATGTAACCAGGAGTAATCGTACAATATTATTTCAAAAAGTTATAGCCAAATTGTTTCTTATAACAGTAGCTTATTATTAAATGCAGATATTAATTTTGCCATTTTACTTAGGGTGGCATATTTTGAATAGTTAAGGAAATTATTAGGCTGTTTTTAAAAAGTGTGTCATCAAAGTAAGGATTAAAATTAATGTTGTATTTCAATATTTGAATTCTTGAATAAATAACAGCTCAACAACTAAAATGTTATGTTGTCACTAAAATGTTATGTTGTCAGGATTTTTTTTAAAGTCATCCCAATGTTGAACATTTCAAAGACTCATTCATTTGAAAATATTTATTCGAGCTGCAGAAATGAGTATACTGCTTGGGGGCAAGTCTACAGATAGACAAAAGCAGGCCAAGTACTAAAGTTTGCAAAGAAGGAATACATGAAAATCAGGAATGAAGAAGGAGCCACAAATCAACTTGAAAAGAAGTGAATAAAGCAATAGGAAGAAAGCAAGAGAACGTTTGAAATCAAATTAGATTTCAGGCACAAAAATAAAAATAGTTACCCCTCTTATTGTCTAGGAAACATAAGAAGTATCTTTATGATTAACTCTTGCACCAAAGAGAAAACACTATTGAAAATAGTGAATATTTACTATAAGTATCAATGAATATACTGGTTCTTACAGCCTGCAGGATGTGTCAGAAGGGAAACAGGCTTAAAGAGCAAAAAGGATGACTGAAAAATACATATCATAAGTGTTAGATACATGAGGCTAGAGATAAGTATACCAAATTAAAGAAAATAGAAATAAGAAAGTTAAGAATGAAATAGCTATTAAAAAATGTAAACAGTGATATAAATATTTATCGAATGTTGACATCTTGAATACTGATATACAGATAGTTATTTGATTTACAAGGTATAGTAAATGAGGACATATTTTTGTAAGATTAATCAGTTACTTAAAAAGACAAAAATTTAAAGAAGGCAGGATAGTATCATGTCATAGAAATAAAAAATGAGGAGCTTAGAGAGGAGAGTCAAGTGCCTCCGAGAGAGAAGTCAGTTAAAGCCTAAGAAGTTTCCACTGATTGTGGGGCAAGAGAATCAGGTGAATTTTGAGACAGCAGTTTTAAGGAGTTGGGGGCTGTGCAGGTAAGAATAAGGATGCCGTGATTTAGGAATAAATAATATGGTAAGGATTGAAGACAGTCAGCAAATTAAAGTTTTCAATACTTTTGTGTAAAGGGGAAGGGAGAAATCGAGGGGAAGCCTAATGGGAAACGTGAATAGAAGGAAGATCTTTCAAGTGTGAGCAGTGAGGTTTGAAGATGCAGGGAAAAGACTGTGGAGAGTGTAGGAGACGAAGGGAGAATGAGCCCTAGAGATTCTACTGCAACTGGAACAAAAGGAAATGGCAGGTGCAGATGCAGGTAAAGATGTAGATTTGTCAGGTCTTTCCTGTTGGCTTGAACTTTGTTCTGAAGCAGAAACCAAAGTTATCTGCTGAAATGGAGGAGTTGATGGAGTTGGGGTTTATGTGAAAACAGGGGAACTTGGAATGATCCCACTGGAAAATGAGGATATAAGCAGATCAGAGAAAGATCATAGAATAGCCATTGTTGATGTGGATACTCTGAACAGCTGTCAAGTTCTCCATCTCTATCCAGCAAGCTGGGTGAAGATGAATGCATCAAGAGTTGGGGTTTTCTTGACAGGTTGACAGAAAGACAATGGGTGCAGGAAGTTGTGGATATTAAAAAAAGAATAGTTGAAGCTATGGGTCATGGGACCCAAGCTGAATGAAAAAAGAAGTGGCTCACAGAAGGGTTGATACACGGGGCAAAGGGTGAAAGCCAATAAGGTTGAGCAAGTGGAAGAGCTAGAGGTTAGAATGTCAAACCTAGCAACCTGCTGGACAGTAAATAACCTATGACGACCGCAGGGTTTGGGGTGAGGAAATCTTTGAGCAAAGTGCAGAGAACCTGATACCTGATGGTGTCTGAATAGAGGTTGGGTCAGCTAAGAGGATGCAAAGGTTTATATACGTGAAGGTGGAGGAATATGGATCTCTCCATCTTGGGGTTGACGTCATTCTCACCCTGAGGGGAGAGGCATCCAGAGAACAAGCAATTTGGACTTGAGAATACAAAGTTGTATCTTCACTGAAGAGCCAGGTTTGACTGAAGACCAGTAGGTAGATAGAATGTTCTGAGGGCGAGGAAGCAGATTGTTTGTTAACCAGGGAATGGGAAGTTTAAGATGCAATGGATTAGGGGCACCTGGGTCAGTCAGTTAAATGACTGCCTTTAGCTCAGCTCATAATTCCAGGGTTCTGGCATGGAGCCCCAGATCGGGGTGCTCGCTCAGCCAGAAGCCTGCTTCTCCCTCTCCCACTCCCCCTGCTTGTGTTCCCTCTCTCGCTGTGTCTCTCTGTCAAATAAATAAATAAAAATATTTTTTAAAAAGATGCAATGGAGTAAATTTTGTTGGTATGGTCAGTTCAAAAGAAAGAGCAGAGGGGAAGAACGGAGTTGAGAACAGGTTACTAGGGAAGCTTACTCCTGAGGAGTGAACAAGGGGTCTGGAGATAGGAGGAATGGACGGTTAAGCAGTACACTACATTGTCGAACAACTAAGCTTGGTGCTTCCAGAGATTTTGTGGGAAGAGGTTTTGAGGCATAAACTTAAATTAATTACATAGTTGCTTCTATTTGTCAGCGACATCCTAATCTCTGAATGTAGAGATTTCTGGATTGACTTCTGGCTTCTAGGAATCAATTATTTCTGATAAATGTGTTAATTATCTTTCCTGCTCTAAACCACATCATTTTTCTGTAAGGAAGGAAAGATTAAGCCACCTGGAGTTTAACAATTTATGTAGGATAAGAGACTGAGAGAGCGAAAAGGCAATTGGACGCCTGGGGAGAGGGATAAGGAATCGGAGGGCTTCTGTGTTTGATGCTGGGTCTGGCCTGAATTTTGTGGAGGATTTTGTCCTCCGGGAAATGGATACCATTCATGCTCAGAGGAGAGGGTGAGGAAATACTTGAAAATGCTTGGGTAAACGATAGTAGGTGTTTTGGGAAGATGAACTTTATATATGTGTACACTGATTAATGATTTCTTAGAGGCTGTGATATCAGGAGGCACTAAGAAATACAAATGTGGAAGATGATTTTGGAAGCAAGACATTTAGTGTTGGAAACTTCGCTCTTACTCTATCTCATACTACTTCTATTACTTGATACTTAACTATTTCAATAACACGGTCCATCTTTCAATTTCCCAGTCAAGTCACAGTCCTTCTTGCTTCAGGCCCTTTGCACGTGTTGTCCCTTTTGGCAGGAACACTCTTGCTTCTCATTGCCTTGGACAACTCCTAGTCATTGTCTCAGCTGAAGGGTGACTTTCACATTAGCAACCCTATTACTTTTTCTCCTCGTACCATGTACTTTTTCTTCACAGAACACTTAATTCAATCATTATTTGCCTTAATCGTACATTCACTATCCTCATTCACTCAGATTCTCTAAGTCCCACAAGGGCGGGAAACAGGAAGGGTGTTTTTGTTTTTGTTTTTCCACTGCAAAATTTCTAGAATATAAGAGAGCACCTGGCACAAAGCAGGTGCTGGAATGGTGATCGAATGAATCAGCACAAAAATGCCAAGTGTTTTTAATTGTGTAGTCATGAAAACTCACCAGTATGACAACCTCATGTAAATCTGTTGTAAATTGTTCATTACTATACAAAAATCTTTGTTAACTAAAAAGATGTTAAGAAATGAAATATTATTTCACATTAAATAATGTTTCCTCACTCAAGCCAGTTTACTATTTGATAACAGCAAGAACGCTGGAATTAGTATTCTCACCGTATAGAACAAAATAATTTCTCTGTGAAACTAAGGTTTGTGTCTGCATATTATATAATTGAAGAAATGTGTATCAATATAACCTTACATCTACAGGGTTTTACTCACACTGTGTAGCAACGGTGGTTCTTCCCAAGGGGTGGAGGGCCGAACACCACTTTATAGACTATTCCAGAGGAACCGTACATGACATCTCGTTCTCAGCAGCAGAAGAAAAATTATTATTTAAAATGAAATTAAATATGTCTTAGAAAGCTTCTCCTTGATAAATAAGGAAGCAGTTCCCATATCTAAATATGAGAAGAAACTCATGTAAAAAATCTATAAAATGTTATGCTTGTATAAGTCAGAATTCCTTTAATAAAGCCCATTAATTGAAAGCCTTAGGAAAAAAGTCAGTTGGGAAATGGGCAGTTTGGCTTACTAACGGAAAAACACAGTGGGAGACTTGTATATTAGAACTAGCTTCAGCACAGTTAGGGCTGATTTTTTTTCCAAATCAGCAATACAAGCAAAATGTGAAAACTGCAGTTACAGAGCAAAAATAAATAAACATGAGAATTCAAGAAAATGAAAGCTAGATGGGACCTCAGATGACTGAATGCATTGATTCCCAACTTTGGGCAAGAAACTACAGAAAAAAAAATGAAAAGAATCCTTAGACAAATTCCCTTCCGAAGCACCTAACCAGACACAAAAGAAAAGTAAGAAAAAAAAAAAAATCAGGTTTTTTAATAGTTTAATATTAAATTTTTTCAGAAGGAAGTTTTAGAGAACAGGCCTTTTTTACAACCACTTATTCTAGACTTAGTAGAAGACATTATGTACAAAGTAAAAAGATTATATTATTGAATGATTAAAAATATTGCTTAGGATATACTCAAATGTTTTTTCTAAATAGCATTTATTGTTTTTTGGTTACAACATCATATATAGTTATTATAAAAATTAGTAAAACGAAGATAACAAAGGAAATAAAAGCCACATGTAAACATTTAGTTCCACATGAAGATAACTAATTTACAACTAAAACCAGAATTTGCCATGGCAGTCTCTAATATTAATATTATGAGTTGTTCAGAACAGAGGCAATAAGGCAAAAGGGCCACATGTAAAGTTAGGATGACACAGTAAACATGTGGAAAATCGTTACGTGGCTCAGCACAGGAGTAAAAGCTGTCAAATTCTTTCCTGATTACTACCACAAATTCAGGCAACTACAGAAGTTACTGGAAAACAAACACAATAAGGGAGAGATTAATAAAAACTTGAGTTAAAAACACTATATACAAAAGAAGACAAAGTGGCAGACTCATCTCAATTCTTTAAAAACTAATAAAATACTTATAATTTAGTAATTTTAGGTAAGAAAAATGGAGAGGATTCCAAATGCACAATATACTGTGACTGAGAAAATGAATGTAACCACGGATATAAAGGACATCAAAGACAGTTAAGTGGGATGAGGTAGAAATCTGCTTTTTTTCAGTCTTGCATCTATTCTTCCAATTTTTCCTTGACGAAATACCCATTGCCTGCATTTCATTCAAGGAGAGACAGTTTCTATCACCAGCTCCAGCTTTTGACATATGGACTAAGACAATAAAACACTTCAATCTGCCTGAATTTCCACCTCAACCTCCCAAATTACTTCAGGAATGAGGCATGTGAATCGATTTAGGCCAATGGGAATCAGGCTGGGCTTTTTATGGACACAGGAAATGGTGCTCTTTTTTTTTTCTTTCTTTCTAAATTTGAACCTAGTGCACACAAATCTAGAATTGTCTACCTTACTGAAAGTGAAACCAACCCGGATTACAATATAGTTGAGCCCATGGATCTTGTACAACTAATGCTACTCATGGACTTTATAATCATACATCCCATTCCATTCCCCCCCCCCCCCGCCTCTTCAGGATGGTTGAAACTGAGTTTAGAGTTACCTTCAACCAAAGCAGCTCTGTTAATCTTTTAGCCTATGGGCAAGTTTATGCCAATGCATTTTTAAATCTTTATACAGAAAAAAAATAATAAATGACCAAAATAGATTTAGAAAACCTAAAGGGGTAAAAGAATAATCACACTTCCCACAGGTACCTACCCCTTCCCATCAAACTTACCAGACTCAATTGGTTTATAATAAGCTTTTTTTTCACTGTTTAGGGAACAGGTTGATCATTCCTGTGAGTTAACTTGTGCTAGAATGATGCCACAAGATGGTAGCCACTGGCCACATGTGACTACTGAGCACCTGAAATGTGTCTTAGTTTGAATTGAGGTGGACTCTAAATATAAAATACACAACTAGATTTCTCAGACATAGAACTAGGAAATGTAACATTTAAAAATAATTTTTATATTGATTATATGTTGGAATGTGAGTATTTTAACATGTTGGGTTAAATAAAATAAATCAATTTGTTTCTTTTTACCTTTTAAATATAACTATTGAGAAAATTTAAAATCACATATATGACTCACACTTGTGGCTTGCATTATGTTTATACTGGATAGTATTTGTCTGGAGTATATAAAGAAGGAAAATCTTAAAACTTAATACATAGGACATGCTTCTTTATATCAGTGTTTTGATTGCGATTTTGCAAATGTAGCATCACTTTGATATGTAAACCCCAATAAGAATGTAAGATAAACAGCCACAGACTAGCTCTGTGAATATGGACTACTGTTTTGCATACATTGGGCCTAGTGGATGTTTGAAAATCTTGACAAAAATTGACAGACATCTGTGTCTGTTTACTTTACTGACACATAGAGCTAGAACTGGTTCTAGGCATAGTTTGATTCAAAGCTCGGTTGATATCACCAAGACTACATCTTGGCCCTCGGTTGGCCCTCCCTGTTCTTGGGTTCTGATCAGTAGCCCAACTAGCCTTCGGTCAGAGCATGACAATTTCAAGTCCAACACATGAGAGTTCTCAGCTGTACGTCCCATAGAAGTCCAAGGAGTCGTTCTCTGATGTTGGCTTGAACTGGGTCACTTACACACTTTGTGGAGGCAAGTGGAAGATGAATTTTTGTGTTCAAATGTAAAACTTACAATTATGGCCTTGTGGTAGAGATTGCTAGTTGTCCCCCAATATCTACTCTCAGTTTCTTTCTCACTAATGGGGCTCTGATTTTTACTAGACACGATAAATATATTTCTCAGAGTTTCTTGTAGTTAGGTGAGTACAGATGATTAATTCTAGCCAATGGAAGGTTGAGAGTTCTGGCAAGTGTTCTTAATAGGAATGAGTAGCCTTGTTTCCTTCTTTTAGGCTGAAACACGTATGCTGGAATGCATATGTGAGGTCCAGTTTAAGCAGCTTCTTTTTTTTTTTTTTTTTTTTTAAGATTTTATTTATTTATTTGACAGAGAGATAGCCAGTGAGAGAGAGAACACAGCAGGGGAGTGGGAGAGGAAGAAGCAGGCTCCCAGCAGAGGAGTCCAATGTGGGACTCGATTCCGGAACGCCGGGATCACGCCCTGAGCTGAAGGCAGACGCTTAACGACTGCGCCACCCAGGCGCCCCTAAGCAGCTTCTTTTGACCATGAAGTGTAACCATGTATGGAGGATCACAGGACAGTGTTATCAAAGGTATCTGAAAACATAATGACTTTTTTCATTTTATTTTATTTCATTATGTTATGTTGGTCACCATACAGTACATCATTAGTGAAAACAATGATTATGAAACTTTTGTATTAGACTTAAAGTGGTTTGGATTATATAAAAGATATAAACTTTCTTGTTTAAGCCACTGTTACTTTGAGTTTCTATTGCTCAAGGATTAATGTAATTTTTATCGATACAATTCCAAACTATTTATGTGTGTATGATTCAGGTTATGAATTTTGTCTTTTTTTTGTGTGTGTGTGTGTGAAAGAGTGCGTGTGAGTGGGGGAGGGGGAGAGCAGAGATAGGGAGAGAGAGAATTTTTTTTAAAAAGGTGTTTATTTATTTATTTTATAGAGACAGTGTGAGCAGGGGGAGGGACAGAGGGAGAGAGAGAGAGAGACAAAGAGAGAGAGAGAATCCTCAAGCAGACTGTCCACTGAGCACAGAGCCCCAGGAGCTTGAGATCATGACTAGAGCTGAAATCAAGTGTGGGTCACTTAACCAACTGAGCCACCCATTGGCCCCAGGTTATGAATTTTGGATAGCTATTAACATCAAGGAACAGTATAAATCAATATTTTTTTAAGATTTTATTTATTTATTTGTTTATTGAGCCCATGCATGAGACTATGGTGGGGGAGGGGCAGAGGGAGAGTGAGAGAGAAAATCTCAAGCAGACTCTGTGCTGAGCACACGGAGCCCTAGGCGTGGCTCCGTCTCAGGATCCTGAGAACACGACCTGAGCCGAAGAGTCAGACATGTAACCAACTGAGCCACCCAGGTGCCCCATTTTAAATCAAATTTTATATACACTGTTTTCCTGCAACTATTTGGTTTAACTTTTTCCCATTTTTTTACTGTATATTTCTTTAGACATATTATTTTTCTTTATATTAATATTTTGATTATAGTTAATGTTGAACATGTTTTTAAAATTCTATTGTTCAAAGATTACTTAAGTAGTATTATGTGAACTGTAATTTTGCAGGATATTTTTACAAAATAGTTTTTCATTATGTAGTTTGGGCAGGGTCAGCTTGATTCTTGAACTTCACATATATTCTTGTCCCAGTGGTTCTTACAAACATCTTTGCAGTTATTAAATAAATACCCCAATTCCTGTCTGAACATGAGGTTTCACATGTCCCATGAAGATTTATACAGACATAATGTTTCTCATATTAGTGTTTTTGATAATTTCATAGTAACCTACTAAAAATGCACGTGAAATAAAGAAGTGTGTAAGTGGGGGTATATAAATACAATTTAAAAATTTAAATGACTTTGAAAGACAGAGTGGATTTAGCCATGCCAGAGTGAAATAACTTTCTGTCTCCCACTTAGAAAAGAATTCAGAAATAGAGCAAGATTAAAACAGTCGCTTGAGTAAACTAGTGTTAAATAGGCTTAGAGAAATACGTTTTTCAGGAAAGAGAGGATAGTGAATCCTGGAGACTTGAGGGTACAAAAGAGATGAAGCAACCTGGGTGTGTGGAGAGGGAGCCACCGTCCCAGGAGCTGGTTGTGTGGTATGAATGTTGGCAGTGATGTGAAAGATCCCCAGATGGCGCACATGTGGCTTCAGGGGAAGAGACTCCAAGAATCCATCTGGAGGAGGCTGCAGCAGCCGACAGGTAACTGTAGGGGTAGAAGTAGAGAGCAGACTGGGGAGAGCTTAGGAGCTACAGCGGAAATCTAACAGTCCCTGTCTGTCTTCCCAGCCAGGCCAAGGTTAAAGTTCCCATCATTGCGATTTACTGAGGAATAATGGGCCATTGGAATGAGAACCTGAAGAGAAGTAGGAGAAGAAGAAGGAGCAATTTGGGTTTTATCGAGTTAGTGATGAGATCGCCCCAAACATCCTTAGTTAAATCCATAGGGGAAGTTCAGAGGTGGATAAACATGCTGGGGTGACTACATCAATTGAGAGCAATGGGTTTAATGAAATTTAAATGTTCTTAGAACTTCAGTCAAGTGCTATGACTCTTCCGGCCCTTGAAGATAGGGGAAAATATGCATTGTAATGAAATGATTTCAAATCACTGCATAATTTCACAATTATTTTGAGTGACAGCATAGCAAGTAATATTGAATACGGGTATTGCTCTCAAACTTTTCTTTTTCTCTAGAAAATGAGTTCTAATTTAAATTTGAATTACATTGGGGATAAATGTAGTTCTCTGGTACTACTGAAAAAGTTTCAAAGCATACATTCAGGAGGACTTAATATGGAAAGAATGGGAAGGAATTGGACTGAGCCACCTTGATAAGAGCATCACACCAGCTCGTGACAAAGAAGTAGGTTTGCATTTTGTCCATGTGCCAGGAACAAAAAAAGAATAGCCCCTGCCAAGTGGCACACAGAACGTTTTCTATGTTCTAGAGTTGGTAAGGAGGAAAAAGCCAATGCTTATGAGAATAATCTTGTTACCCATATGAATTCTGTTAGGTTTTTGGTATGTTGAGGTATTAGAGATATGTGCATTTTTTTTTCCAGGTGGTACAGTTTTATTTCAATTCTGGCATGGCCCAGGTGTTTCTCCCGCATGCCTGTGCACACATATAAGGGGTCAATGAACCCAGACATATATTAGAGTGGAAATAGGTTTTGAATTATTGCTTTGATTATGTTTTCAAACGGTTTGTATTAAGAAGAATGTAAAATATGATTTTATAAAAAATACTTTAACATTTTTATGCTCATGTGGATATTTTATGGCAAATAATTTGATTTATATTAGTATAATTTCTAGAGTATATAGAGTACGTATATATAGTTAGAACTGTTTAGTAGTTGCAAAGCTTTTGGAACTTCTTTAAGAAAGTGAAATAAATAAAAAGCAAGGAGCTTGTGGTTCTTTTTTCGAAACAATTCAAATTTATGGATGCCCAAGTTCTCATTGCAAGTATAGCACCCAGACTTAAAGAAATTAAGTTATTTCTTTTCTTATCTGCTTTGAGAAATAGGGACCAGGAAGGTCCCCATAGTATGCAAATACGGATCCTAGAAGGGCTGGGGAAGAGAATGAAGTAATGCACTTACTGAAGTATTCTACCTTATTTTATTAAAAACTAAGTAGTTCCTTTATAGTGCCATACAGAATGTAAATCACTTTTATATACATTATTGCATTTGAATTCTCATGAAAATCAGCTATAATTCTCCCCAAACTTGTACCCTTGTTTAAACTACTACATAAAGTTATTTATGATATGTTATTTGGCCTCATTCCTGGCTTCTTTTTATATATTAGTTTGTATAGTCCTCATTCTTTTCTCCCTATAAATTGCATCTTCCCTAATTATGTATTCTTAAAAGTTTCCTTAATATTTTCCCGAACAAGGGGAGTTACAATTAATTTTTTTCTAAATTAAAGATGAAAGCAATAATGTCATTTTATAATGAGAACAAAAAAAAATCTATTGAGTTTTAAGGTGATTCAGTCTACTTCCCTATATGGTAGTATAGGTAAAGCCTAATGTTAGACAACTAGTTTCTCCCACTATAGCTCTTGCATAGTTCTTTGTTCCCCGTGATTATCTTCATCAGCCGACGTACACATTAACGCATTCTTTAAAGCTAGTTTAGAGAGTGAAAATGGCTGCAGGAAGCTTTTAATAATAATGTCAGTGGGTTTTAAGAAGCCAATGTCTCATAGGCTTTTACCACTACAGAGAGCCAAGTTCATGGCCATGCGGGAAAAGCCAATCCAAACATAATGGCAACCACCACCACAACCAAACCCGACTTCCAGTCTCCTCTTGGTTCACTTTTTTTGCTTAGGGGTTCCATCCAAGTCTCTACTCCCTGTGGATAACTCGTTCCCTCCTCCTCGGTCTATTCTCTTCCTACTGCCAGTTCCGAAAGAAAGGCTGTGCTACCGTTCAAACACTGTTTGTTAAGCCTTAAGAAAAACTGGAATGAAGATGCTTTTTTCCCCCCAAGTTTTTTTTTTTTAATTCCAGTTAGTTAGCATATAGTGTAATATTAGTTTCAGGTGTAGAATTCAGTGATTCATCGCTTACATACAACAGCCAGTGCTCAGCACGGCAAGTGCCCTCCTTGATGCCCATCACCCATCTAGCCCATCCGTCTGTCCACCTCCCCTCTGGTAACCCTCAGTTTGTTCTCTATAGGTAAGAGTCTGCTTCTTGGTTTGTCTCTATTTCTCTCTCTTTTTGCTTTCCCTTTGCTCATTTGTTTTGTTTCTTAAATTCCACATGTAAGTGAAATCATATGGTATTAGTCTTTCTCTGACTGACTTATTTCACTTAGCATAATACTCTCTAGCTCCATCCACATCATTGCAAATGGCAAGATTTCATTCTTTTTATGGTTGAGTAATATTCTATCATCTATCTATCTATGGTATAATATATACCACCTCTTTAACCATTCACAGTGGGTGGACACTTGGACTGTTTCCCTAATGTGGCTATTATAAATAATGCTGCTATAAACATCAGGGTGCATGTATCCCTTCAAATTAGTATTTTTGTGTCCTTTAGGTAAATACCTAGAAGGGCAATTGCAGATCATAGGGTAGTTCTATTTTTAACTTTCTGAAGAACCTCCATACCGTTTTCCAGAGTGGCTGCACTGGTTTGCATTCCTACCAACAGTACAAGAGGGTTCCCTTTCTCCCCATCCTCGCCAATACCTGTTGTTTCCTGTGTTGTTAATTTTAGCCATTCTGACTGCTGTGAGGCGATATCTCATTGCAGTTTTGATTTTATTTCCCTGATGGTGAGTGATGTTGAGTATCTTTTCATGTGTCTGTTAGCCATCTGTATGTCTTGGAATGAAGATACTTTTTAAAAGAATCATTGACTTAGATAATTCTAGTAGGCTTTTATGTTTTCAGACAAAAGCCTTTTTCTGGTATCTCTGAAGTTATTTGACTTGTGGGTTTTTTTTTGCCTGGCAACCTCTAAATTCATTATCCCCCAAATTTGTAGAGGCTTAGCTACCTACACCAAAGAGGTAGGCCCTCATGCCCAGGCTTAAATTAACAATAATCCCAAAGAACTAACTCATTTCCAGAACACAGGAGAGCCAAGGGGCATTGCTAGTCGTCATAGAGGTCACTGGTCCTTAAAATGCCCACTTAGGGATCCAAAGTGGTAATAGCATGAGTAGGGGTAGTGGCTAACACTTCTGACGACTATGTGTCAGGTAATGTTTTATATGTCTCTTCTCATTTAATTATTATAAAACACTATGAGTGAATATTATATTGCCCCCATTTCACAGAGGACATAGCTGATTTTGAATCATTTTCTTTAAAGAAATTTGGTGTTTCATATTATATCTGTATTTATGTCTCTCCTCTGTCTATGTAAGTACATACGTAATAGGTAGACAGACTCAAACATATACATTTTTAACTAAAGGGTTTGTGTATATCCTTAGAATTTGGTTTCATCACCTGTAGCAGAGCATTTTTGAGAAAAAAAAATATACTTTTCTTGCTGTTTCTATAGTTTAATTTAAAAACATATGTCCTTTTGAAACCTCCTAAAGAAACTGGCAAACCAAATGTTGTGAATCTTTGAATGATTGCATTGTGTTCAAATATTTATGGAATGGCAGAGAAAGTTCTAAGAAAGCAAAAAACAAGAACTCAAGCAGTAATTGGATATTTCAGTTTCTGAGAGATTTGAAGGTTCTGAAGGCAGTAACTGGGTTCCCTGTCGTTTACAAATGCTCAGGAGAGCCTAAAAAGGACTTAAAGGGCCTTGGAGTTAAAAGAGATGGCAATCAAAGGGAAGAAGGCAAGCGGGTGTTGAAAAAGGCTCACATAAGTCTAAGAGGAGTTGCAGGAACCAGCACGTAACTAGGGTATCAGGTCATCGAGGAAAACAGAAGAAAAATGCTGATAAATTCACTCTAATTAGGAATTCACAATGCATTTTATAATGATAACTCCTCATTAATATGCTCTGAAAATGTGTTATTTAGTTTAATAAAGAAAGAATTGTTCATGGAAGGAGGAGTAGAAATTTAAAAAATTAATTCTAGATTTCTGAAACCTTTTACCCATTTTAGACAGTAGCTCAGATTTTTACCTGAGTGCTTCCAAAATAACTGTGGGAGGGTGAGAAAAATAAAGAGAGCAAGTTCTTTTATACTTTAAAGTTCCAGTAGCAAATAAAAAATAATAATTTATATCTATCTTAAGCATACTGTTAGAGCTAAAGACGCAATTCTTAAAGTATGGCGCCAAGGGCAGCATATGGGAATTGGTTAGAAATACAGGCGTTTGGGTCTCACCCCAGACTCCCTGAATCACAAACTCTGGGGTGGGACCCTTTGATGTGTTTTGCTAAGTCTTCCAGGTGATTTTGATGTATGCTGAAGTTTGAGAACCCCCGTGCCTCAGGAGTAAGGTAACACTAGGTGCTGTAGCAGACAGACCCCTGATCTTAATAGCGTAAGCTAATGAGAATTAGTTTCTGCCTAGGTAGACATTCAAAGCTAGTGTGGCTCCTTGAGAGGCTGCCCTTCGAGGATACAGTCATCCATTTGATGCCTCTCCACATGAACTACACGGGACCACATACCTTTTTATTTTTTCCCAGTTTTATTGAGAAATAGTTGACATATCTTACTGTATAAGTTAAAGGAGTACAGCACGATTGCTTGATTTACATATATTGTGAAATGATTACCACAATAGGTTTAGCTAACGTCCATCTTCTCATGTAGATACAAAAAAGAGAAAAGAAATAAAGAAAAAAAAATTTCTCCTGGTCACGAGAACTCTTAGGATTATCGTCTTAACAACTTTCCTATACATTATACAGCACTGTTAGCTATAGTCACCATGTTGTACATTACATCCCTAGTACTTGGTTATCTTATAACTGAAAGTATGTACCTTTTGACCACTTTTCTCTAATTTCCTCCACCCTCAACTTCTACCTCTGGTAACTACAAATCCGATCTCTTTTTCTATGAGTTTGCTTGCTTGCTTCAGATTCCACATATAAGTGAGATTGTATAGTATTTGTCATTCTTTTTTTTTTTTTTTTAAAGATTTTATTTATTTATTTGACAGAGATAGAGACAGCCAGCGAGAGAGGGAACACAAGCAGGGGCAGTGGGAGAGGAAGAAGCAGGCTCATAGCGGAGGAGCCTGATGTGGGGCTCGATCCCGTAACACCGGGATCACGCCCTGAGCCGAAGGCAGGCGCCTAACCGCTGTGCCACCCAGGCGCCCCGTTGTATTTGTCATTCTTGTCTGACTTATTTCATTTAGCATAATGCCTTCAAAGTCCATTCACGTTGTTGCAAATGATAGGACTTCCTTTTTTTTATTATTGTGGCTGAATAATATTCTATCGTATAAATATGCCACAAGTTCTTTATCCATTCATTTTTCATTAGTGGACACTTATGTTGTTTTCATGTCTTGGCTATTGTAAACAATGCTGCTACGAACATGGGAGTGCAGATATCTTTTCAAGTTAATGTTTTCATTCCCTTTGGATATATTTGCAGAAGTAGAATTGCTAGATCATACGGTAGTTCTATTTTTAATTTTTTGAAGACCCTCATGCTGTTTTCCAGGGTAGCTGTATCAGTTTGCATTCCCACCAACAGTACATAAAGATTCCCTTTTCTCCACATCCATGCCAGGATTTATCTTGTCTTTTTGAAGATAGCCATTTTAGCAAATGTGAGGTGATATCTCATTGTGGTTTCAATTAGCATTTCCTGAATGACTAGTGATGGTGAACATCTATCCATTTTCCTATTGGCCTTTCATATATCTTCTTTGGAGAAATGTCTATTCAGGTCCTTTGCCCATTTTTAAATTGGGTTGTCTTTTTGCTGTAGGGTTGTATGGATTCTTAATGTTTTTAGATATTAACCCTTTATCAGACATAGAGTTTGCAAATACCTTTTCTTATTCCATAAATTGTCCTTTCACTTTGTTGATGGTTTCTTTTGCTGTGCAGAGCTTTTTAGTTTCATATAATTGTATTTGTTTATTTTTTATTTTGTTGTTTGTGCTTTAGGTATTATATCCAAAAAATTATTACCAAGACCCATGTCAAGGAATTTTGTTTTTATATTTTCTCCTGGAAGTTTCAATGTTTCAGCTCTTACATTTAAAAGTCTTTAATTAATTTCAGTTTAATTTTTTGTGAGTGGTATAAGATATGGGTTCAGTTTCTTTCTTTTACATATAAATATCCAGTTATTGCAGCACCATTAATTTAAGAGACAGTCTTTTTTTCTCCATTGATTATTCTTGGCTCTATTCTCAAATATTTGTTGACTGTATACACTTGGATATATATCTGGGCTATCACTTCTGTGCTATTGGTCTACTTGTCTGTTTTTATGCCAATACCATACTGTTTTGGTGACTACAGCTTAATAGTAGAGCTTAAAATCAGGAGGTATGATGCTTCCTACTTTGTTCTTTCTCAGGATTTCCTTGGCTGTAATTGAATAATTTAATCCTTTTATGTGTAAGATCATCATTGATGGATAAGGACTTGATAATGCTATTTTATTAATTATTTTCTGGTTGTTTTGTAGATCCATCATTTCCAGCCTGCTGTGCTCTGTGCGTGCGTGTGTGTGTGTGTGTGTGTGTGTATTTTAATGTCTTTTGCTATCAGTATGCTTGACTTCTTTATTGTGTTCTTTTGTGTAATTACTACAAATTTTCCTTTCTGGTTACCATGAAGCTTCCATAAAACATTGAAACTTATAATACCCTATTTAAATTGATAACAACTTTAATAAAATTTATAAACTTTAAACTTTTACCTCTCCTCCCCCTGACATTTGAGATTATTGCTGTTATAATGTACACATTTTTTATATTGTGTAACTAATGAGAGATTATTGTAATTATGGTTATTTTTACTACATTCATTTCTTTAATTTTTAAAAAGATTTTATTTATTTGAGAGAAAGAGAGTGAGAGAGAGAGAATCCGAAGTAGACTCTGCACTGAGAGCAAACCTAAAGCGGGGCCAGATCCCAGGACCCTGAGCTCAGGTGCCCTTCATTTCTTTAATTTTTAAACTAGAGTTTTAAGTGAGTTATGCACCACTGTTATCTATTGCAGAATCTAACTATGACTATATATATATACACCATCATCAGTGAGATTTATGATACTTTTTAATATTTTTATGATCTTAATTAATGATCTTTAATTTCTACTCAAAGAACTCCCTTTAGCATTTCTTATAAGACAAGTCTGGTGGTAATGGATTGCCTCAGCTTTTGTTTGTTCCAGAAAGTCTTTATCCCTCCTTTGTTTTTGAAGGACAGCTGTGCCAAGTATGGAATTCTTAGCTGACAGTTATTTTCTTTCAATATTTCGAATATATCATTCCATTCTCTCCTGGTCTGCATAGCTTCTGTTGAGAAATCCACCAACAGTCTAATGGGGAGGGTTCTCTTGTATGTAACTTTCCTTTTTTCTCTTGTTGTTTTTAAAATTCTTTTTTTTTTTTTTAAATTGACTTTGGACAATTTAATTATGATGTGTCTCAGTGTAGCCTAATTGGGTTCAACCTATGTGGGAGCCTTAGAGGCTCATGGATATGAATGTCCATTTCCTCCCCATTATTGCTTAAACTATATTTTCTGTCCCATTCTCTTTCTCTTATCCTTCTGGAAATGCCATAATGTGAATATTTTTGTTTCTTGTCGTTGTGTCCCATAATTCCTGTAGGCTTCCTTCACATTTTTATATCCTTTTTACTTTTAGATTCTCCGACTGGGTGATTTTTAACGTCTTAAACTCCAGGTTACTGATTCTTTATTTTGCATGGTTAAGTCTGCTTCTGAAACTCTCTATTGAACAGTGTACTGAATCTCTGTTGGGATTCTTCAGTTCCGTTATCCTCTTTTTGAACTCTAGGATTTCTGGGGTTTTTTAAAATTTATTTTTAGTTTTAAATTTTTTTATGATTGCTATTTCTTTGTTAAACTTTTTGTTTCGTTCACACATTCATCATGTTCCTAATTTAGTTTACTTATCTATGTTTTCTTGTAGTTCACTAAATTTCCTTAAGAAGTTTATCTTGAATTTTTTGTCTGGTAGTTCATAGATTTCCATTTTTTAGGCTTAGTTGTTGGACTTTTATTTGTTTCTTCAGGTGGCATCACATTTACCTGATTTTTTGTGATCCCTGATTCCTTACATTGGTACTTGCACATTTGAGTAATTGGGCTCCTCTTCTAGACTTTACAGGTTTGTTTTCGCAGAGATTGTTCCTCACTAGCCAGCTCCATTTGGGTTTCTGGATGAATCTACTGGTAATGTCCTTGGGCAGGTGGGACCTACTATTATGGTCTACTTCTGGGTGAGTCAACTGTTTGAGTTCTGAGAATGGGGATGGGGAGTGGTGTGCCTCTGGCAGAGAACAATTAGATAGGATTCCTGGCTTGTTACCTTTCTGAGTGAGATTATAGGATGAGTTCCATGGTTGTCTGTATTTTTTGGTCAGGCTTACTAAATGGTTGGAATGGGAGATATATTTAGTATAGATGGGATTATGAATTAGCTTCTTTGTCCTCCCAGAGCAGCAGGATAGGACCCAGGGCCTGTACAGCTCATTTTTTGGGGACCCAATTAGGCCAGAGCATGGACTGCTTTTCTTGGTCAGGCAAAGCCACCAGTTTTGCTCTACAGATGATGGAAGCCATGGACTGTGTTCTTCGTGTAAGTACCACTGTACATAGGGCTGTTGAGTGGACTATGTAGCTTCTCGTGTGCTCTGGTTAGGTTTACTGGTTGGACAGGCTGAGGACTGAATTTAGTGATGAGTGGGGCTTATCGTTAGGTTCTTTGCTTGGCTGACCTGCACCCCAAGTTGCCTGCTGACCTGGGCCACTTTTGCTTTGCAAACTATTGGCTCTGCCTACCATTCTTAGGCTTGAGCCCCAGTGGTTCATATGGCTTCCAGGAGTTGTCACCAGTCCTTCTGCTCAGATGGGGCCAGAAGATACTTTCCACAGTGGGTAGGGCTAGACTCCTCTCTTTTCTTGGGCATGGGCAAAGTAGGCTCTACGGCCAGAAAAACTTATTTGAGGATCTAAATCAGACAGGGCGGCACTCTGTTGAGTTCCCTGGTCAGAGTGCTTCCCTGACTTTTTTCTGCAGATGGGCAAAGCAGCTAGTTGCGCTTACCACTTGGGCCCTGCAGATATGAACTCAGCCCACCAAGATCCATATGCTGTTTGCTGCAAGCCCTCGCCTTTCTCCATCACAGTTAGATTTTTCATGGTTGAGCCTTGCAGATCCCCTGCAATCCCCGTGGTGCCAGATCAGAGTATCGCCACGTGGTGCTGCAGTAGCCTGGAGGAGGGGCAAGGTGGTCTATGTGTAGCCACTTCTCGGCTCCTTTTAATGCAGTCTGTGTTGGCCTCTGTGGTGCAGGTGGGCGCTTTAGCCTTACTCCTGTGTTCTAGGATTCTCTCAGTGGTGGCTTGTCCTTGAATAGTTGTTAGTTGCTGTTCTCGTGAAGGGGAGTGAAGTCAAGGATGACCTATTTTGCCATCTTGCTGACACCACCACTCTTCCACACATCTTGGGAGTCCACTGTAGTCACCCAGAATGAGAAAATAACATCACTTTAGCTACCATTCTTTGGGCCACATTAAACCACAAGGGAAGACAGGAACTATAGTCTGTCTAGCTTTGTGCCTAAAGGCATGAGGAAGCCCATGCCAGCAGCTAGCTGATGTTGCAAAGTACATACTTAATATCAATTCTTTACTTTAGTTCCTCTATTGATATCCATATCTATATCAATATCTATATATAGATATAGGTATATATATTATATATATATATAAATATATACACATATTTACTTATAGCTTCATTTGTTTGTAACATACATTCATAGCCTAATTGCAACTTCAGCACCCTACTTGATATTGGATACTGTAGTATCTGCTTAAAAATTTCACAGTTAATGATTAAAAATAGCCTTTAAAAACATTTTGTCAGTTTCAACTTTAACATAAATTCTTATGTCCATTTAGGCTACAGAGGGGCTACATGTGTCTAAATTAGTGTAGTCAATAAAAGTTTGGATTCTACAGAAATAAAAATATATATATTTTACTATCTTTTGTATGTTAAGAACATAAAACTAGGGGCTAGACTCCCTCATCTGAGATGGAACAGCCACAGACATATTTTAATAAACATTAGTGTCATCACAAATGTTAGAAAGAAACACTGTCTTTGGACAACCTCCCAACTGCATGGTTAGGTCTTCTTCTATCCTGTTCCTTCAAAGAGCTCTCTTTGCTTTTATTTCGTTTTTGGATTTTTGCCAGAAGATAAAGAGTATGAGTTATTAGAGTGGGTCTTGGAGCGATACAACCAAACGGGCATATAATTTAATAATTCTGCTTGACTTCTTTGTCATATTGACTCATTTATTTACTTATTTCAGAGGGATATATACACTGGACTGTCCTATTAAGTGAAGTTATGGAATCATCCCAGGAATGTGTGTGTGTGTGTGTGTGTGTATTTCTCTGAAGTGGACATTGGACTAGTCTAGATAATACATTGAAGATTTATAAATCACTATGATTTTGTGATTTTATTCTGAAACGATTTACATTGCTCACTTAAGTGTCTATGAAAATATTTCTGCATTAATAATCTGAAAATATCACCAATTATGAACTAAAAATAATGTCCAGGTTCCTGGAATTCTTTTGGCGACTCTGTTCTGCATTTCTAACTGGCATCTGTCCCTTTTGAAGTTATATACATTTAAAAATTTGTCCCTGGTTTGGTTGTTTAGAATCTTAATTAAACATATTCAATTAAAATTGATATAACTATTATCTCTGGTTTTATAAACTTAAAAAAATCACTCTAAAATATTACAGAGTTTTGAAAATGGGGGTAATTTTCTTTAATTCAAATGTTAATTCATTGCAAAATGCTCTTTTATTGAGAGCTCAAGAACTGGCACATATCTCAGAATAAGAAGGCATTTCTCTGTTTTAATTTTACTTTAGTTCCAGTATAGTTAACATACAGTGTTCTATTAGTTTCAGGTGTACAATATAGTGATTAAACAATTCCATACATCACAAGTGACTCCTTAATCCCCATCACCTATTTCACACATCCCCCCACCTGCCTCCCCTCTAGTAGCCATCGGTTCGGTTTCAATAGTTAGGAGTCCGTTTCTTGGCTTGTCTCTCTCCCTTGCTCATTTGTTTTGTTTCTTAAATTCCACATATGAGTAAAATCATATGGTATTTGTCTTTCTCTGACTTATTTCACTTAGCGTTATACTCTCTAGATCCATCCACGTCATTGCACATGGCAAGACTTCATTCTTTTTTGTGGCTGAATATTATCCCATCTTCTTTATCCATTCATCTATTGATGGACAGTTGGGCTGTTTCCATATTTGGCTATTGTGAATAATGCTGCTATAAGCATAGGGGTGCATGTATCTCTTTGAATTGGTGTTTTGTATAAGAAGGCATTTCTTGAAGTGTTATAATACAAACAGCATTGGTAAATATTGAATACCTGTAAAAAATTGTTGTCGTGACATTGTCCTTAAGTGGTCTATATTACACATGACTTTGCTGCTTGAAGGCAAATACATTATGTAAATTAATACATTGAATAAATAAATAATATATGTTTACCATATTCAGGGTAGATTTGACACTGTTTGAGGAATTAATCTGTGGCCAAGTAGCACAATACATGTGTGACATCTACCCTAATTTTATTTTCTACCATCATTTTATAGATTGTCCCTTTAGGACTAGCTTTCCAGACATGGTTTATTACTTCCTGACTATTTTCTGTACTATTTAAGTAATCTGCCACCAATTGAGCAGTGGTATAAGCTTAGAATTGTGAGCTAATAATCACATTTTATGTATATTCAGTCAATTATAATGAAGAGCTCAGACCAAATTTGTAGGCAATTCTTTGATTACCTTTATGCTTTCCCCATTTTTCTTAATGCAATCACTTATTGTGCAAAGCCAATCATAGCTTACCTTTGCATTCTTGATTTCCTCTAAGTAAGGAATATTTTTTAATCTGTATTTTCCTCAGTAGTTCTCACTTCATTAAATCTCCAAAGCATGACCTAATTAGTCTTGTCTCCAAGTGAAGTTTGAAACCATCAATTTGTATAATATGTGAATACCACTTCCTATTTTTCCACTACTCTCTAACAACAGTGTTTTTGTTTTCCTGCTTACCAGGAAGCATAACTACACACTATTTAAGATAAAAAAAAATCCTTATGTTACAAATATCTTATTCTTACAATGTTCCAGGGAAGTAATACCTCTCCCTCTTTTGGCCATTTCACAGATGAAGATTTTGAAGAACAGAAATATATCAAATAACATGTCCAGAGAGGGCACATTTGATCAGTGGTAGGATATCAAAACTCCAAATTCTCAAGCTGGGTCTATTTTAGTTAAATCTTGTGTTGACTTCATTAAAGTTATATCTCACATTTCTCTCTCATTATTTTTAAATTATTGAAAATTATTGTAAATTTCATCTCTCAAAAAACACTCTAAATATTTGTAAATTTATGAACAAAAGAATTTGCAGACAAAGGGTAAATGAAAACAATAATCCCAACTTTGTAAATAGAAGATTCTAGAAAAGGAAATCAGTTCCATTTGTAAAGTATGATACCCAGAAAAGAATTAAAGGAAGATTTTAAGCTGTATATATTAGCAGAAAAATTGACACTAAATATCCAACATTTCTGCAATATTGTTTAGAATAGTTTATAACTATTGGACATTTGAAGCAAAAGCTTTAAATACTACTCAAAGCTTATGGTATTGAGGAAAACTTAGATTTCAGTTACAAGTTGTTTTTTTTCCCTAAATTGTTTTTAACTTGTTAAAAATACAGCCGCAGGTAACAGACATATTTTTGAAATTTAAAGATTTATTCTAACTTTATTAATGAGTTTCAAGTCCCGAGAAGCACATATTTGAAACATACGTATGGTCTTACACTTTGTTGAGCAAGCCCAACTTAATTTTAAAAGAGAGAAGTGAAAAAGACCTTACTTTTCCACTAGATTCTACAAAACAAGTCTGGATCATATATGTGAAACTCAATATAGAATTTTAGTAGTTTAAAATACCTAGGGGCGTAAAATAGAAGATAAGTGTGCTCATTAAATATACATTTAAGGTACCATTTAACTGAATATATTTATAAGGAATTGAGCTTTTTATATTCAATACAAATTTGTAATACCCAACTTTGTAATAGAGTAGTAAGTGGGGATCCTGGTTATGGAATGGACTTGGAAAGTAATCATTTTCTGATGATCTGATTATCTCATCATAATATTATACATGAAACTGAAGAGCACGTAGCTCTTACTGAGGCCAGTACAGGGTGCTTTTCATCTTGATTGTGTTATGTTAGTTACTTTGAAAGAAAAATTATCTGTCTGTCTCTCTATCTATCTGTCCATCATCATCATCATCATCATCATCATCATCATCTATCAAGTCTAAGTGGTGACAAAGCTTTATTGATACAAATCACACGTCCCAGTATTTTTGTCTCAGGAAGAAAGTTAACTAGAAAATATTCTATTAATTTCAAAGTAGGTAAGTATAACCATCCTCTTCTTTCTTATCTTTTTTTTAAGCCATCCTCTTCTTGATAATCACTTTAGAAGATACATTGCAACACATTAGCCTCTTTCTTTTCGCAGGGCAGTGGTTTGTATTATAATTATCTGACAATTCTTATTTCAAAAGTCCCTTTTGAGATAACCAAGTCCAGTTAACATAGTCTTTCATTAGTATTCATTTCATTAATTTAGACTTGTTTTACTCTCTGAGTACCACACCTAGAGAAAGAAGACTTTTAAGCTCTGACATTCAAAAAGTGTGGATGAAAAGTTATTCTTATAAGCCAGAAAAAAAATATTTGACTTAGGAAAAAGTGAACTCTTTTCCGCTTTGAAATTGATGCTCTCCGGTTCCCAGAATGAAGTGGGTAGCAGGTAGTAGCTGAATTCTTAAGCATATTTATAAAATTATACATATTTCTAGCACCTAGACATATGCACTGGAAGCTTTGTGAAGTGGAACACACTTGCATCATTATTTGTTTGAAATATTTTGATTTATTAAGAATCAGTTATATTCATAATCTAATATAAATACAAAATTATTTCGAAGTCATATATAAATAAGAATGGCACATTTACCATCCCCATCTGCAAGGTAAGTGATAATTGTTGCCACAGGCTATACTTATGGCAAGACACAGTGCTTTATAATTGTGTAGGAAAAGATGTAATTCTAGAACTTTTTTGTTGAATTTTTTCAAGTTCCTGCTTGCATTGTTCAATTTGTTTATCTGCAAAATGGGACTCATAAGCTATTTCATAGCAATTGCACCCCAAGATGTTACAAGGTGGATATTGGATAATCTATTACTATGTCAATCATTATTGCAGCATTTCGTATGAATTTATGTACACCACTAGGGTTTGGGTTAATAATAGAATCCAATTACATGAAGTGATAATTTAGTGATTTGAAGATACTGATTTTTCTCCAAAGAGCAGTTTTTTTCTCTCTGGAGATAAAGCTTTCTCTAGAGTTTCAGAATTCATAAAATCTTTTTTAAGATCCACAATAAGGAACATAAGGCAGGGGACAAGCCGTGGGGCTGGCAAGACACTACAAACCTATCAATGACACACTAGTTTAAAGAAGTGTTTAATCACTTTTATACGTGTTTCTAAATATATATGTCCTTTTCTGTCACTAACTGTAAATTTATTAAGGAAATATTTGTCTCTTTTAATAATAGAATAGAAATAGCTGGTCAATGTGAGATTAATACAAAATTGGAATGCCTGTAGGCATCTATGAAGTGCTGAAGAAAGGATAGCTGCCAAATCATTGGCTTTTCGGTGGTCTCTAATCTTTATATTACAGAATTCAAAGCTACTTGTGCAGAATATGAGATTTGGGAGGAGAGACAGGACAGTTTACCAAGTGTGTTTTTTTTTCTTTAAATATTTTACAAAGTCAAGTAATTTCCCCATCCCTTTAATATTACAATTTTGCGGACATTATATTGACAGCTCTAGATAAATTAACTTCTAAAATAAAATAATTTTATGACATTTGAATGGGTTTCCTTGTTGCTAAAGCAATAAGCTTCACTGATACAAATCTGAGCGTAACATATGGTCTCAGCCTTAGGCCAGGGTGTTCCATTTGAATTATTCCAGGCTTTTCCTTATAGCGCTGTGCTTCAAACATGAATCCAATTACCAACTGCAGTCAGGCAATTGAAAGGCTGCGGGAGAAATACTCTAATAGATTGGGAAGTGGGTAAAGGACTATGATTTGTGTGGTAATCAGCAAGAGAAGGTCAATTGTAATAGAATAGACTGGTTTCCAAGACAGAGCTAATGTAGGATGCCTTCCACTCCATTGAGGGATGCTATCAATAGATTTGCTGTTTTCATTACCAAGAATGTCACTTACTGACAAGATAAATAAAGAGTGTGAAGAGGCCTGTTGATGGATCAGGTGATTAAAACCTAGGTCTTGGTGAGCAATTAGCAAACTGATGACCTGTTTGAAGACTGGGATTGGGAGGTTAAAAGAAAGGTGTTATGCAAATGTCTACCTGAAAAGAATGGTTTGTGATCTTTAAGATTTATGTTCAAACTCTAGGATTCATAAGAGAATAAGTATGCCTCTCCCCAAGATGCACCATTTCTCTCTATTCTGTAAATTACTGAGTTTCTTCTTCACAGTGAAAAGAGAAATGCAAAAGAATGCCTACTGATCATACCACACCTATTATTTTTTAACAATCTGTTTCCTGAAAATGGTAGGGCCCTGGAAGCTCTAGCAACAAAAGAATAGGTTCAGTTCACGAGGCCTTTATTTTTCTTTAAGAGTCTTGTGGCGAGTCAGTCACATAGCCAGATGATTCTTCTTATGAATTATAGTAAAAGCAAAACAAATGGCACTGTGAATCTAATAATCCAAAGGGCTTTTACCAGAAATATCAAATATATTTTTATAAAGATAAATCCTAGGCCCAAAGAATGACTTACTCTGGGCTAATCTTATCCAAGTTCTTGTCTCCACTCTTGATGATAACCCATCAGACTATAAGAGAGCACTCCCTTATTTTAAGCTTGCTCAAAGGCCCTGCACCCCCCCCCCCCGGGCTTCAGGTATCGGACTACCAGCGGATCACCTGCAACTACAACCTATGTATAAATTGGTATGGAAAGAAGTAGAGAGAAATTAAAGCCTTACAATTTAAATACACAGCACTACAACTTTAAAAAGCATACTTTATTAAAACTAAAACAAGAAAAAAAAATGCTTTCCTGCCCCCTATGCAGCATACCTGTGTGGCCTTTTGACTTTATAGGAAAGTTCAAACCCTAACGGTAAGAGACACTTTCAAAACAGCAATAACTTCATTGAGTGAGGCTCTCCTTGACTGCAGGCACTCCCTGATTCCTACTAATCCGCTAAAACGCGAAGGGAAGGTCTGAAGATGCAAAAGGCATTTGAGATTCAGTCGGTGTTAAGGATCTTATATTGAGAAGACTGATTGTTAACTGGACCAAATATGCCTGTGCAAACTCTCTAAAATTTCAGTTAAATATCAAAAGCCATTTAACTAATAATAAAACAAAAATAACAGCACTGTGTTCATAGAGCCATCCGTGGCTTTTCGGCACGTCCTAAATGCAGGATGTCTTTGGTGGTAGCCCTTACAATGTAGAGCAGCCATCTGCTCACCATATCTGATTGCTGTTTATTCTGTGAGAGCTCTCCCGCTTCCAGCACTTAGGAGCGATGAGCCGATGCCCAAGGATCTTGATGCTGCCCTTTCCTGGGCAATTAGAAGAGGCTGCAGTCCACGAGCGCTTCAAGAGGCAAAGATACGCTTCGTTAGCGGCTCCATTTGAGTCAAGCTTTAGAACACAAGAAAGCATCACATAAATGCATCTCTAGGAAAAAGAGAAAGGATTTTAAGGCTGATGTCAGAGGAAGATACAATCTTTTCTAGCACAACCTTTTCTACTGCCTTCTGTAAAAGTTGAGGAAATCCGTTTCCACATTTTTCTGAGGCAGGACTTTTCATGGTTGGAAAAAGAAATGTTTCTAATTGCCTTTGTCACATGCTTCCCTAAGCAATTTATTTTCCCAGCAGTTACAACTGTCTTTTATTGGTTATTTGGTGAGCATAGCCCCTGGCTCCAGCGTAGATTTTAATTTTTAAATATTGGGCTGCTGACGATGCTTCTTCTGTTGGTGTGAAGGGGCACTGTCTAGAATTCTTTGACTTCCTCAAGCAATTTTATTTCCTGTTATAAATTTAAGAATATGTTCTTATTAAACATTTTGAATAGATTATTTGGTAGGCTTTTATGTTCAAAGAGATTTTTTTCTTAACAAATGAGTTGAAGAGACAAGGCTTGTGTATAAACGATCTTTTCCTTCTCTTTCTGACCTAGTTTTTCTTCAAGTTGCACGTAAGTTTTGTTAACTATGGTAAGGTAAAGTTAATAAAAATGTTTGTTCTATAGCAAAAGTCCACCTATTTTCAATGAAATCCTGTTTTTTTCCATTATTTCTTCTTACATCAAACTTTTTATATAGGTGTGTTCCACTAGACAAAGCTTTCTCTATATAAATCTTAAGTAACGGACCATGTTCACGATAGTTTTATAAGTACCTGTTTGCCATGAGAAATTATAAAATATTAATTAAACAAATCAATTCCTTAGTTAAGTAATAAGAGGTCAGCAAATAAAAGATGTTTCCCTTGTGGAAGACCTAAAAGAGAGTTCTCAGATTTCCCTTGTGACATTAATATACAGTCAATATTTTTGATTCACTTTTTCCCCCTACATGATCAAACTGGAGGAGGTATGTGGCATTTAGAGGCCATTCTAACTGAACCACAAACATGACCAAGAACTGTTCATGACCCAGAAATGGGCTTTCCACAAGGATGATCTGTTGTGCTACTGAATGCTGACATCAGTGCATCATAATGACTGCACCCAATTATGACGGTAAAAGGGAATCAGGATTTGTAAGTGAACTTTGAGAAAGTCAAGTCACCAATCAATAACACCATGCATGTCAAGTCCATTGAGTCAACATCATATAAGAATCTTCAAGTTTCACCCCTTGCAAATGAGATTTTCACAGGGATAGTGTACAGTTGAAAAGTTCTAAAAAAGGCTGATTAGCTGTGAAGGAAAAGTCTTGCATAGGGGAGTAACAGATACGCAAAACTATCTTGGTATAAGTTGTATAATAAATCTTATTTTAAATACTTCTCCCGCACTCTGATATTTTTCCTCTTAACTGTATATTTGCACAATTCAGTTCCTCCTCCAAAAGTTAAAATTTAGATTCTTTTACCTAATTTCTAATTTTGGCACATTTGGTATTGCTTAAAGCCAAGTGGTTTAATATTAATCATCAACTGAAATCAATCAAAGCCCAGGAAGAAATGCCAATTAATTGGGCATTAACTGAAAAAGTTTTTTTTTTTTCATCTATCATCCTGGCAGTAGAGCTTGGAGGGGAGACTACAAAGCTACTAACTTTTGTAATGAAGACTTTTCAAAAAAGGCAGAATAAATCCTGAGTATTGATTACACACTGCAAGGAAAGGACTAACTGGATTAAAATTCTGTAAGAGAGGGTTTAAATTTGAAAAAGGAAGTTGTCATTATGATGTTTACTCAGGGAAATAAGAAGTCAGAGGCCAAACTTCCCAGGATATGAATGCAGATCTTCAAATAACAACATTTGAGAAAGGAGATGAAAAAGTTCTAAAGGCCAGCACATATCAAGTGTAGCAACACCTCCCTGAAGATTCTGAGTCAAGAGAAAAACATTAATGCTAAAACAGTTAGCTCCCCAAATTACTGACCATTACATAGACGCTGAAACAATTTATAGGAGCTCAACCGAGCTCTATTTTATAAGTCATAAAGTCAAGTGTTCTCTAAACACCTGATAATTTGCTCAGCATGGGGGAAACAAGACTGTATAAAGCCTGATTCTGATTGCTAGGGTTTTCAGTCTAGCTATAGGGGCACAAAGGAAACTGAAAATAAAAGGTGACCTGTACTAACTCCAAGAGAAATCTGTAGAAAGCACTGTACAGTAGGATTGTAGCAGTCACTTCAGAAAATATAATTTGTGATTTAAAAAAAATGTTTTGAAAGCTAGAACTTCTAAATACTTGGCTTCCTTTCACGCGCTGTTATCTTTATTTACTTATTTTTGCGAAGAATATTTTCCTCCAAAGTTAAAATTAAAAATCAGCTACACATGATGAGTATGTATATATTTGACAGTCAAATGTAAATTAATCAATAACCAAGTAGAAAGCGGCTTCTACTTTTGATTCTCTGGATGGTAATGGCCTTTTTCTACCTTTCATTCTGGACATGATTGATTCTTTTCTCCATCAGAGGTCATCTGTGCTGCTGAAACAGAATGTGAACTTATTTATTCAGTTGTTGCATATTAGTTCCTCAGGAGTTAAAAGATCTGAACAAATACAGAGTCTTGCACTACATTACATTATCCTTTATTAGTGGGAAATTCAAGTCTGGAGATCAGTATTAAGCCATTCCCTAAAATCTGCTCGTTCTATGAGAGGGACCCCAAACTGACCTCTGATCAAGTTGTATTAGAAGGATTTTACCCTTGTTACTAATTAAATAAATAGCTGCATTTGCACTATTTTTCTTTATAGTCACGTTATGACATCAGCCCTCTCGAGGAACGTAAAGACAAACAGAGTCAAGTTCCCTTTTAAGCAGGAAGAATATATTTTGCATACTAAGGTCCTGACATTCGGCATCTAGTGTGCAGTAGCTTATTGCAATTAACATACCAGTATATCACATGTCAAAGGGCTCCTCGCTGAAGCTTGAAGAGGGCAAAAGGAAAGGTTTATTAAAACTCAAACTTCTCAGATGTTCATACTTGCTCTTCCTAAGGCAATTTACGTAAGATCCCCAAGGGGAGCAAGAATGGTGGCTAAAACATCAGGTAGTTTGTGTCCTGGAGTGAAGTGTTTGAATATATACTGGCAAATATGTAGAAGGATTTGGTATGTTCATCCACCTTAGAGGCAATGTTTGGGTAATCCTTTTTTGTTCATCACATATAATACATCTGCTGCTTCTAAGCCCTATTCTTTTTGTATGTACATTAATAAGTGGCATCCTATGCAAATATATTCCCCCACTGCATGCAAAAGGATGATTACCATAATGATTCTGAAAGTGTTCATTTCAGAAAGGAAATTCTATTTCTCAAGGGCACAGTTTTGCCCCTTCATATATGTTTTTGAATTTCCAATATAAATATATTCATCTCTTCCCCCTGAAATTATTAATGACACTTTTGCAAAACTAAGCTATATTTGCCCCTTCATAAGAAGTCTCAATAATTTCCTTTGTTACATCACAGCTGCAGAGTAACCATAGCAACGGACTTAAGTCACAGAAATAGTTATTACTACATGCCTTCTATGTCTAGAACGTGCAAATGATAAAAATTCTATTGAAGTACATTAAAGAAAAGAAGTGGTCTCCATTTTACAACTATCTTTGTTTTTGATGATGCCTTTGCAACCATTTTGCTTGGGTAAATCATTGTTAAAGTTAAACTTGTTTAATATATATATACTGAATCGTTCAAAATCTATGAAGATTATATCAGACTCACAGATAAGGTGGTCAGATTTTGTGGTCACAGTCTTCACTACTGAAAGATTGGGTGATTTGGGTCATCCGCTTTAGAGAAGTAGTAGATATTTGGGTCTCCAGATCCACTCTCCCTCAGCAGTGTAAGAATATCGTACTCTGATTATCTTAAACCAAAATCTGTCAGGATCTCCTTCCCTAGTTTCTCTCCTACAGTAACAGATCATGGTCTGCTTTCTTTTTTCTCTTCTCTCTTTTTTGTTTTTTCCTTTTCTTTTTTCTTTTCCTTTCTTAAAAAATATTTTGGAGTAATTTCAAATTTACAGAAAAGTTACAAAGTTAAAACAGACAATTTTTATATATCTCTTTCCCAGTTTCAGTTTCAATGTTTTCATCTTAAATTATAATATTCAAATATTTGTCAAAACTGGGAAAACTTTGGTATGTTACTATTGACTAAACTCTGAATTTTATTTGGAGTTCACTAGTTAGTCTACTTTTTATGTTCCAGGATCTAATTCAGGATATTTTTCATGTCTCTTTTATCTCTTTGAGTCTGTGACAGTTTATGTCTTTTCTTGATTTTTAGTCTTAAGGTTGATTGCAGAGAATGTTCCTCAGTTTGGCTGTGGTTCAAGGTTTCTCATTATGGGGTGATGAATTGGGGATGAATATCACAGAAGCAGTGTTCATCTTACATTATGTCAGGTGGCTCATGGTATCAATATGACCGAGCACTGCTGATGTTAACCTGATCATTGAGTGAAAGTAATGTTTGTCAGGTTTCTCTTCTGTAAAGTTACTATTTTGCTCCTTCTGTAAATTGTTCTTCAGAAGCAAATCACAAAGCCTAGCCTATCCCCAGAGGAGTGGAGTTCCATCTCTAGAAGGAACAATATCTTAAATAGATCTCTTTATTATTTGGAATTCCTTTCTCTCCCATTTATTTATGTATTCAATCATTTATACATATCAGCATGGATTCATGCTTATTCGTAATCCACCACCACACCATTTTGTTGCTCAAATTGTTCCCACTTTGGCCAG
This sequence comes from Ursus maritimus, assembly GCF_017311325.1. Classification (NCBI taxonomy): domain Eukaryota; kingdom Metazoa; phylum Chordata; class Mammalia; order Carnivora; family Ursidae; genus Ursus; species Ursus maritimus. The sequence continues at coordinate 38,920,557 of NW_024426552.1, forward strand.
TGGGGGCTCTTTCAGGTTAACTCATAGAGTGTCTTTGAGATGACCTTACCGTTTTGATTTTGAGCACTTCCTTTGTTTTCCAGCACTGCTCAATGCCCCAGGCTCGTCCTATATTTTCCCTGACTCCACTCCAGGCTATTTCTCCAAGGAGCCTTGGTAACTTTTACTGGAGAACGGTATTTCAAAATCCAGGTTTCGATGCTAGGTAGATCTTGATTTGTTTTTGGAGTTAAACCCATTTCTCCTTTAACAAACACTATTAACATTAACCTGCTTGCTACGGTGAAAGGAAAACTACCTAATCTAAGTTTTTCTCCTTTGATTTGCCTCAATTCACAATGAGTACCTGGAAACAGAGGCATATTGCCTTGAGATTACTGAAAATTCATATTTTTATCTCTCATTATATAGAAAAATCATGAGTTTATAATGATAAAACATTAGTGAGAAGTAGTATTTTAACAGTTTGGGTGTTTCCAATTTTAAGTAACAGATTTACTGAATAAAATTATAGTGTTACTATCTTGTACTATGAGTAGTAGAGGACTGGTTAAATTTGGCAGCTGGGTGATATGAAGGTTCTGGTTGGCTTCACTGTAAATCTCTTGGCTGCCCTTGATGGTTGCAAAATGTGTGATGCAGATCCAAACCACATATCCTCAAATAACTATCTCTAAAAGCATGAAGAAAGATATATTTCTCCTTGGGCATTTTTTGCCTTTTATCAGGAAAGAGAATCTTTTCCAGAAGTCACCAAGAGACTTCTCCTTATGCCTCAGGAGGCAGAATAGCGTTCACTAACCCAAAAACCATCTTGGCGCAGGGGGATGGGATCAACACAACTCATTCAGTAACCCATCATGATTTATTTCCTGGAGTGTGGGGAGGGTGTCACCTTCCTTAGACCACTGCTGCCCAACTCACATCAGAAAAAAACAAAAACTATGTAAGCAAGAACCAAATGACAGATGGTTGCTGGGCATTATGTCATAACATTATAAAACCTACATTTGCACAGTGTAAATGTCAAATATTCTTACTGGGGAAAAATTTTTGAAGTATTTTTTGTATTCTCAGAGTATTTCTTATTATCCTTGAGTAATGGAAAGATAAAGCAAAATTATGATCCAACTGACCATTGGTCCATTGGTCAAGGTGATGGATGGGTGTGTAAATCATTGGTGGAGACGCCGCTGCACAATTTGGGACTCGGACCAATGATAAGTTAGGGATTGTAAATAAATCAGAAGAAGGATATTAAAGTGGTGTTTTATCAATATAAGCCTTCAGATAAATAATAAAATGAGTGACATCTCCTAATCTTCTCTTGAGTTCAGTGTGTGTGTGTGTGTGTATGAATTTTTAGTTTAGAATGTTCTGGAAAACTCCCCAACATTGGCGGGCATGCTGACTGTGTTTATCTGGGCACTTCAGTGCATTGTTCTGGTATTCATTGTGCCCTTTAGAAAAGTGCATGAATCATAGACTTTCTTGGAAAACCTATTATCTTTAAAAAATACATTAAAATGTACATTAAGACTTAAGGACGGGAAAAGCTCTGTCAGTACAATTAATATTAAGCTGATTAGTGAGAAATAATTGGCCATTTCAGTCAAATTCAGTAGCAAAAGATACTCATGATTCCATATACATTATTATAATTGTCAATTTAGCAATATCTTAGGAATGAGATATAAAATTAAGAGAAATTGATTCACTCATATTATACCTGGTGACTGAAGAAAACGCCCTTATTTGTGATATCTGGGTTATACCTATAAAATTTTCCTTTGTGATGACAGTCTGTATTCTTTATATATATTTTTAATGCCACCCAGAACAAAATTCACCATAAGAGCAGAAAATAGAGTATTAAATAGTTATGGGTTCATAAACCCAAATCTACCACTAACTAGTTAAGACCTTGGCCAACTTAACTTCTCTTGCCTTGGTTTTCCCATCAGAAAAGTGTGAATAATAATAATAATAATAATAATAATAATAATATCAATGAAATAACAACAGCAATAACAACCATCTATTTTTGGTTTGTAATCCTCATAACATGATTCAACATATGCTAGAATCAGCTTCTGGAACAGCATAATAGTTACCAGTAGTGGTGGTTATTGCAATCACAATGATCTATTTGAGAATTAAAAAAAAAAAAACTTTCTCTTTAAAATTGTCATTGCAACAAAATATATAAGAAATACCAAAGCATCAGCAAAGAAATATGAAAGATAAGAATTCATTTGTGTGAAAGTGAGGTGAAAGATTTGTTTCTATTTTGTAGTAAATGATTTCATTATTAACATGTGAGGAAACTACTTTTGAAATTTGGGTTAGGAGGAAGAGGATGTTCTTTACCACAGATGACTGAAAGTCCATGGGGGGAGATTGTGGAGGACCTAGTGACAGTGGCAGTACAGGGACAGTGATGGTGGCAGCAGTGAGGCTGGTCAGATCTAGCTTGGAATCATGGAAATGTTGCTGGGGCAGAGTATGTGGCCAACTTCTTGACCACCCTTGGGCAGTGACTTGAATCTTTCCTCCCCATGACTCAAAACCCAAGAGCAATACTCTCAAATGTGGGGTGCTTGGGGCCAAGGTGGTAGTAAGGCTTAATTTCTGAGCCTCTAGTGTTTTGAGCTCTACTTCATTAATACAATTTGATAAAAGTAAAATATTTGAGGTTTTTCTTTAAAGAAGTTCACCTTCTGAAATAAAATTCTTATTTGGAAGAAATACTGGAGAGAGAGCTAAGTAACTCTTTTCTGCCCTCAGAAGACTATTCCTTGATATCTCTAAGAGGAAGAAATGAAAAATGTAAAGTAGCCAGCTATGGAGATTTTCCCATTAAAGATATGATATTCTATTCATTAAACATATTTAAATATATGCAGGCACATGTGTATACATGTACATGCATATATACACATGTTCAAAAAGACATGCACTGGAGTCGAGTCCCAGACTCAAAACAATACAAATACTCATCAGCAGGTAAAACAAAAACAAAAACAAGTAAATTGTAGTATAGTCATATAATTCAATAAATTTTTAAAAAACCACAATATTGCTATACCCGATAGCATGGCAGAATTCATACTTTGTTGAATAAAAGAAACCAGGGGCACCTGGGTAGCTCAGTTGGTTAAGCGACTGCCTTTGGCTCAGGTCACAATCCCAGGGTCCTGGGACAGAGCCCCACGTCAGGTTCCCTGCTCATTTCTCCCTCTCCCTCTGTTGCTCCCCCTGCTTGTGCTCTCTCACTCTATCAAAGTAATAAATTTAAAAAAAACCTTCAATAAATAAATAAATAAATAAAACCAAACACAAAGGAGTCCAGAACATATGATTCCATCTATATAAAGTTCATAAAAAGAAAGGAAGACTAATCTTTGGAGTTACAAGAATAGAGGTTTCCTTGGTGGCAAAAGACAGTGAGTGTAGACTAGGAAGGAACACCAGGGAACCCCGGAGATGATAGAGCTATTCTTTATCTTAATCTGCACAGGAGTCACATAGGTACATATGTTAAAAAGTCATCAGGCTGTATGTGTAAAATTAATGCCATTTATGCACTTTACTACATGGTGTGTGTGTGTGTATAATTTTGAAGAATTTTTCTGAATAGCTTTCAAATACAGTGAGATAGGAGAATAGTAGGGTACTAAGGACCATTAAACTGACCTTAGGAGAGAATAGAGTTGTAGATAAAATACAGGATTCTTAGTTAACTTTGAAGTTCCACTAAGAAAAAATTTAGTGGAAGCATCCCCCCTCCCTCCCCCTTCTTATATGTGTTGTTTATCTGAAATCCAAATTTAACTGGGCATCCTTATTTGCTAAGTCCGGTAACCTTGACCGGAGATGAAGCCTAGAGTCAAGAAACACTGCTCCACTCATGTGTGTCACTTTGACTCCCACTGCCATTGTCAGATAAATCCTGATGGACTGATTTCTTATGAGACAATAAAAATTTCTTGCTAATATTAAGCAGGAAGAAGACTTTCCTTTTGTAGAGGTCAATTCATTAATTCTAAACTTTTCATCGTGTAGAACCTCGTGTAGAGAAAACCTTTCTTTATGATTAAGAATTGAAATACAACACCATCCATTCAAGGAGGCACTGTGGGTGTTAGTGCCATCTCTGAGCCCGGTGGGAAGAATGGGCACTGCCAACAGATGGCCACACTTTTTTCAAGATTGATCTTGCTTTCTGGCACCAGGCTTCTACTTCAGGTTTGCCAAGAATGATCAGCATGCCGTGTGTTAATTGCTGGAAGGGGCTGCCCGATGACTTTATAGCCCAGCTCACAGTGGGCTCTTGATTAAGGAGAGTATGCAGCTCCCAGCTCCACCAGAACTGTCTTCCATAAAGTCACAAGGCAGTATACCTTTAATATTACTTGCACAGTAGGTAGGAAACAAGGGTTATTTTTGGCTCTGTGCCTGTGACTATAAAGCTGGCATTGAGTGGCTTTTAAGTGGCCACTTCTCCATCAAGCAGAGCAAATTAAAGGGGGCAGTGGACGGCTAATGGGATGTTAGCACGAGCAAAGTCCAGTCATGTCTGTCAGTTTCGGGTGCTAGTAAGGTGAAGAAGGTACGAACACTACTGGACAACAAGGTGGTATCATCTATTTCTCAGTAGGAGCAATTTGAGGTTAGGTGTTGACAGATGGTGGTCTCCCAGGATAGTACTAGGCATTTTTCATAAATGGATATTAACAGGTTGTTTCCAGATAGTCACGTCTGTAGTATTTAATGAATGAGAATTTGTAAAAAATTCAAAGAAAATTATTCAATATATCTTCATAAAGAGATAAAAGCCAATTTTTGACCCAAATAATGTCTCTTCTGTAGCTATTTCTTACAACAACAGCTGCTAAAAATAGTAGTAGAAAGTTTACAATAAAAATCCAAGTCAAGATACACAGTGGCAAATTGAAGAGAAGTATTGTGCTTTGAATTTAACCTAAAGAAAAATTATATCTTTACAGAAAAGTCAGACATGTATACACAGTTAAAATGATTTTTAATTGAAATACAGAGGCCTGGAATGAAAATCTAGGAGGGAACAGGCCACTTAGGACATTCATATTTTTAAAGAAATTTGTTAACTTTTATCTGAATATAAAATTTGTGTATATTTACAATAAAACATTTGGAAAGATGAGCAAAATACACTGGAAAATTAAATATCACTCAAATCAAATCATTTGCATGTGACTTTGCGAATTCCTTTCAGATTTAATTTTTTTAACATCAATCTGTCTCTACTGCATTTACGTGATTCCATAACTTTATAAATAAAAATAATTCAAAACGTTCACAGCACCAAATTGGAGTTTAATATTGTATCTAAAGGTGTAATGGAAGTCCCTTTTCACTTTTCTGATCTTTGGTAGCAAAGGAGAAGAGGGATCCAACAATCTTAGGGCAATATTATTCCATGCACATGAGCAACATTGTTTATGTCTATCTTAGCTTTGTGTTCTCTGAGGTGAATACTATCGATTCTTAGAGACCAAAAAATAACAGGCACTCAGTAATTAATTACTGAACTGATTTATCAGAGCTTACTTTTTACTCATTGAACAAGGCCTGGTGTTTGCCACTCTGTCAACAACTATCATCTATCAACCATCTATTTGAGAAAGAACCAAAATGATTTCCTTAAATATTCTTTCTTCTTCACTCACCACATTCAGTTTTCACCAAATACAGGTGTTCTCCTCAATGTAGTTCTTGAATGTAGCACAACCCTAGTACTGGCCATGGAAACCCTTACCTGGAGTTGCTGTACAGGAAAACAAATGCTTTTCCTGCCTCCAGTTTCCAATCCCGCAGGCATCCCCACCACCCCACCCCCACTGCAACACACACACACACACACACACACACACACACACACACACACACCCCTACCAGAATTTTGTTTTTAATATACAGAACTTAAAGTGTAAGTCTCTTCTTAAAACTCGTCTATAGCTCTCTATGCTGTCGATAGCATAATGTCTGGAATTGTCGTCAAGGTGGATCTGGCCCAGCCTTACTTCCTGTGTCTTCCCCTCTTCACTTGGAGCTGCTGGAGCTTCATGCTTCTGTCCTTTCTCTGCTGTTGTTTCTTCTGTCACGGTCCTTCACTGAATCCACTGATTTTCACTCATGCTTCAGAACCCAACTCAGGTGTCACCTTGCTTCCAAACCTCCCCAATTTTAAAAGTTCTAATTAACCAACTGTCTTACCCATCACTATTAACCCTCATCAAGGTATAAACATCATAGGTATTTTGAGATCTAATAGTGACAGAAGATCACAAAATATTAGCAATTGTTTTTAAGACCTTTTTTTTTGACACTAGAAAAACAAACGTAGTTTGCATAGAATGGGTAGTTGAAAGTATAATACAGTACTACTGTTTTAGGATTTGACAAATAACTTTTAGCCAGCTGTCATTTCTGACTGTAAGGTATACTGTGTACCTGGACTAATGTCATCACTAACAGCAACTAAATATGCTAGATAAAATATTTTGAAAAAGTCATTTTTTGGGCAGCCATAAGCAATATGGATATCTAAGTGGAAAAAAACGAAATTAAATTTATAGTTCATACTCTATACAGAAATCAAACTAAGTAGAATATAGATCTAAATGTGAAAAGCACAACTTTAAAACTTTTACAAGAACATATTGAAGGATATTTTCATACTCAGGGTAGGAAAAGATTTCTTAAATCCCAAAAACATGGATGAAAAGGAAAATTAAGATAAATTTGAATACACTAAAATTACAACTTCCTAGCTCTAAAAAGATATGTTTGAATGGAGAACTGACATGCAAACCCTAGGAGGAGATGTTGTTAGTCATATAACTCAAAATTTAGTATCTAGTACAAAAAATTACTGAACATATTGGTAAGAGAAAGGTAATTAACCCCAAACCACAACTGACAAAAAGTATTTGAACTGGGAATTTAAAGAAGAGGAAACATACCAATGGCTGATAAACACCACACACACACACACACCCACACACACACACAATTATGCACACGTTTGTGTGCCTACAGAGAATTTTAATCGCAGAAAGGCCGGCAAATGCTAAGAAGATTTAAAATCACATATTAACTATGGTGTGGAAAAATGAGAACTTCATTTTGTTGAAGAGTGGTGGGGAAAAAATTAACTAGAATAACTATATTGGAGAGAATTTAACAGGATATATCTTAAATGAGATTTTGATAATCAGAGATTCAGAAATTTAAATCCCTATAATAAACCCCAGAGAAACTCTTATACATATAATTGGGAGATATGTACCCAATGTTAATAGAAACAATATTTTATTTACACCATTATCTAAACATTTTGGAGTAAAAGTTAATGAACTGGAGCTATTTGTGTTAATATCCTCCAAATATAATATTGAATGAAAAAATAAGTTGCAGAAGAAAATATCCAATATGATATCATTCATTTAAAATTTGAAGTAGGTTAAACTATACCATATATTATATTACTGTAATAACATAAAATATATATGATCTGGAATATGGATAAATTTGATTTGAAGTCATGCTTGAGAACTGACCAAAAATAAATTTTCAGGATTTTAGTTTCAACTGAGAGTAGGTAAGGTAACCATTAATGGAAAACTACACAATTTTTTGTAATGCTTTTTGTTAAGCTAGTTGACAGGTGCATGAGTGTTTGCTTTATTATTATTATATCACTTTTTACATGTCTGAAATATTTTACCATAAAATTCAAAGCATGTATATTTTGTTGGGATGATAGTTGGTGAAGAAGTTGTGGTCCACTAATTGCTAACAATAAAACATAGTTTGAGAGAAATTTCTCTGCATTTTTGTTTACTTTTCTAATGTTTCTATTTTTGTATTTTTGTGAATTAATTCAAATATGCTCAACACATTTCCCTTTTTATTCACTTTTCTAAGGGTTGCTTTGCTGATATGCTTTTTGCAAAGCAATTTGCTGAAAGAATCCATTTAATTTATTTCCATTTATGTTTCTTTAGTGATGACTTAGCCCCACTTGAAGGGCTTAAAGAGATCCAAGGAGAATGTCAGTCATAGACTTATTAGCATGAACTTCTTCAAGTGATGTATAATCTTTGACAACCATGGTAGGAACTCATTCTTCCAAGAGTATTCAGAGGACGGGCACCTATAGAGGTGGTCTGCCACCTCTAATTTATTAACTGACTTATAACCTGCTTTCATAAGCATTTGTTATATTCCTTAAACTTGACCTTTTCTTTTACAGCTTGATATTGTTATTACAATAAAATGCCCTTCCTTACTTTTTGCTCCAAGTAAAGGAATCAATAAAAGCGTGTGTGTGTGTGTGTGTGTTGAACAGAAAACTGAAGGAGTGCTGAGAGCAGGGGCGCTTCAGAGAACATAGGTCACAAAAGGTCCATTTGTGTAAATATTTTCAATACTATTGCTCATGTCCATTAATAACTCCATGATATTTGAAAGTCACATGATCTTTTAGCAAAATAAATGGCATTTTTATAGCGTTTAGACCTGCCTGGATTATCTTGACAATCTGACTCCAACACCGTAGCATAGAATAACCATTTTATTTGGACATTCAGTAAAATCACAGAAATGTTTTAGGGCATTTAGAGAACGTTTTTGTGAAGAGCTAAAAAAAAATATTTTGGGGGATAAGAAATACAATAGAGAATAGAACATTGGTACTTGTGTGATCTTTTATAAGGTAACTATTTGTAAATACAAAAAGCGTTCTTAGCTATAAAATAGGTGATGGGCCAAATTTGGTATATTCATGAACACATATGGTCTCTGGTGACATCTCGTTTTTTAGTAAGACTAACTGCTTACTGTATAGTCTCAGGAAGACCAACTGTGCAGCATTGTGCAGAGGGGATGTGTATCTCTTCCTTCTCCTGTCCATCCGGGTCCTAAGTTTGCCTAATACAGCCTCTGTGCTTCTACCCACCCCAGTGCTTCCAGCTCAGTCTTCCTAATGTTCATCCTGGCTTTCTTCTCATCCTCAGGCAAAAGCCACAAAAGCAGTATGGAAGTGACTTATATTATGGAAACATGGAATTAAATAACATGTGACTAAATATAATTGAGAAATGTTAAAAATGTGGAATGGTGAAATAAATGGTGATTAGTGATGCTTGTCTCGGTGACAAATACAGTGAGTGCTTGATTCTGAAGAATGCTATCCATGCTGTACTAACATTGCTGAATTATTATAATATGCTCTGAACGTATTATATTGCCACTGAAAAATTTATAATATATAATGAGACTCAGACTGTTATTTCTGTTTCATAGAAAATAACCAAAATTGTTGTTTACTGATTTCAAGTTAAAAATTAAAATAGGTTTCATACGAATACATTTCCTTTGGTACACTCACAAATCTTTGAAGGTTTCTAAATGAGTTTTTAGAAAATGATATAGTAGCTATTGTTTTAGCTAAATATATGATTTCTCTATTCCTACAGAACATGCCTTTTAGTCATTTATTATTCTTTAGTCAATTGGAGCAGTGTTATTAAATGTGAAATGTGAAAAGAAGTTGCATATTTCTCTCATTTATATGTATATGTTATATATACATATAAATTATCTCATTTTTATTTTTTATATATAAATATACATTTGTATATAGTATCATAATGATCAGTATACAGAAAATGCTCAAGGTCATTAACAAAAGAGAAAATACAAATTGAAACAACACTGAAATATCATTTTGTGCCCAGAGTATTGACAAAAATTGAAATGATTAATAGCATTTTGAGTTGGCAGATATGTGAAGAAATGAACACTACTTAATTTATGGATCTATAAATTACTAAATTAATCTGTTACTTCTTATCTAAAAAAATAGTTGTACTCATTTTAGCACACAGAATTCCTTTGACAGTGAGTAAGAAAAATTAATTCGAATTGGGTGAACTCCTAAAGGAAGTTTATTGGTGTATCAGATGAAAAGTCAAGGGTTTCAGATTCAGCTTGATCCAGGACTCAACAATGCCAAAAGTGGTCTCTCTCTCCCTCTTTTTCACTTTTGTCTCTATCTTCTATGTTGATTCAATTTCCAGAATGGTGTAGCATCTCTGGAACTTATTTGTTGGAAGCTTCATAATGTAGAAGAAAGAGTGCCAGTATCCGGTCCCAGAAGTCTCAGAAGTCTCATAAGATCTCATTACTGTGATGTTCCCATAGCCATATTTTAACTACCTTCTGTGACTAGGATGACAATAACATCTGATCAGAGATTTCTGAATATATGGTATATTTGAATCTGAGTAGATATAACTCAACTAGAATTATATAAACTCTGTAACAAATGGTTCCTCAGGAAGAAACTAAGATATGGTTATCAAGAGGATGAATGATAATTTTCTGAAAAAGCTTTATTTCCATAAGCTTCTTTTGTATATACAACTACACATTTGGATTATTTGCCAGTGCTTAAATATCAATGATTAAAAATAGAACAAAGATATTTATTGCAATTGTGTTTCAAATACAAGGACAAATAAACAAAGAAACAAAAAAGAAAAAAGAAAAAAAACAGATCATTCACAAAAATATGATTGACTAAATTTTGGTACGTAAGTACTAGGGAATATGATACAACCATTTAATAAAATGTGGAAGTTTTCCCAAGAAATACTGTTAAGTGAGAAAAGTAAAATACAGAGCACATGAAGAATTTGATCTATTTTTCCCAAAAGAAATAAAAATATAGAAAGCACTTATGTATTAATTTTTATATTAAACAAAAGAGAAACTTTTGATTGATGCACATCATGGGGAAGAAATGAGAAAAATGTATTATAGATCCATTTTTGTATTTATTTGGGATTTATTTGATAGCAAGTGACAACTTATTTCAAGCTGGCTAAATCCCAAAAAGAAACTTATGAATCTGAAATCTGGAGGGTTTTAGGTACAGCCTGATCCAGATAAAAATGTCAATAGGAGTGTGTGTGTGTGTGTGTGTGTGTGTGTGACATCTTTTGCTGTTTGTGGTTACTTCTGCCTTCATGTGGCTGCACATTTGAATATATCTATATAGAGATATATATTGCTCTCTCTATATTGTTCTATTTAGGTCTCAACAGATTGAACAGTGCCCACTCACATTGGTAAGGGTGATCTTCTTTGCTCAGTCTACTGATTCAAATTCTGATTGCTTCTGGAAACACCCTCACAGGTGTACCCAGAAGTAATGTTTTACCAGTTATCTGGGCATTCCTTAGCCCAGTCAGGATGACACATAAAAATAACCACCACACTCCCCTTCTTTGATGTACCATTGTCTTTACTGACTGCATTTTAAGCCAGATGTAGCAACTCTAGTATTTACACCATAGACATTTTACATCTCATAAATAAAATGGAAGGACTCTATTATTTTTAATTTACATTTTCCTGTATATTTAAAATGGCTACATCAAGCAAATATTATTTTAAATAACATGCATAGTTTTTAAAAGTTAAATTAAAATATATCAAAATGAACTAACAAGCTAAGTAAGAATGGATACTAAATTTAGTGTCTAACCAAATAGAGGTAAGACATAGACTTAATATTAAGTCCAAGTAGAGTTAAGTGGAAAAAATCTGAATAATTGGTATTTGGAAGTTCTGGTCACCAGCAGTAGAATTTCATCCATGGAGCATTTATGTCCAGAGGCAGAAAACATAGTCCATGAGGCCAGAGGACACCTTCTAATGGTTTTAAGGTAGCCATCAGATTTCACAGAATGGGTATCTCTTTTGCTGTCTATGCTACCTCTTATAGTAATTAACCATGTTTTTCTAGTTAATAATTCTTTATATTCAATTTTTCCTCTTTAAATTACTAATAAGCTTTTCATATTCTGATTAGATCCTGACTGATATAGTGAGATAACAAAAATAGCCCTTCGAGAGGTTGTTGAGAGTTGAAATACAATCTATGAAGTGTTCAGTCAATACTAGCTATAATTTTTATTGAATGGTCATTGTAGTAATCTTTAGTAAATTCTAAGAAGTGAAAGTTTTGCTCAGATATTAGACAATTTATTTTATTTATAGTTATTTTACTTTCTTTCTTAATTGGGGTTGGTAGTATGGCAAGTATTGTTGTAGTATATAGCTATCTAACCATCTACGTAGCTATCTAACCATTTATGATGTTGACAGAATGGGGTAAGGCATACAACTTTGATGGGAAAATTACATAGAAAACAACAGTGAGATACCACTACATACTATTAGATTGGCCAAAATCCAGAACACTAACACCAAATGCCGGTGAAGGTGTGGGGTAATAGGAACTCTCATTCATTGCTGGAAGGAATACAAAATTATGCAGCCATTTTGAGAGATAGTTGAGCTTTTTTTTTTTAAATAAAATTTATATTTTATTTGAATGTTTTCTGATTCTACATTCCAGCAATCATGCCCATTGGTATTTACACAAAGGAACTGAAAATTTATGTCTACACAAAACCCTGCACACTCATATTTATAGCAGCCTTATTTATAACTGTCAAAACTTGAAAGCAACCAAGATATCCTTCAGTAGGTGAATGGATAAACAGGTACACCCAGAAAATGGAATATCAGTCAATGCTAAAAAGAAGTGAGCTATCAAGCCATGACAAGACATAGAGCAGCAAACTTAAATGCAAATTACTAAGCAAAAGAAGCCAATCTGAAAAGACTACATACTATATGATTCCAATTATATGACATTCTGGAAAAGCAAACACTAGGGAGACAGTAAAAAGATCAGTGGTTGCCAGGGGCTCAGGAAGAGGGAGGGCAGAATAGGTAGAGTGTAAAGGATTTTTAGTGTAGTGAGACTATGCTGTATGATAAGCATTTTAATGGATACATGTCATTATACATTTGCCCAAAACCTACAGAATGTACAATATCAAGAGTGAACCATAATGTGAACTATGGATACTGGTTGATAATAATGTGTCAGCATCGGTTCATTACTTGTAACAAATGTACCCCTCTGGTGGGGATGTTGCTAATGGGGTAAGCCACGTATGCGTGGGGACCAAGGTATATGGGAAATCTCTGTACTGTTTATATATTGCCGCAAATCTAAAAGTGCTCTAAAAGTAAAGTCTATTCAAAAACAATTACATAGACATCACCTCCAATTTCTTCATCTGCTTATACTACTAGATTGTTATCTAGTATAAACCTAAAAAGAAAGATTTTTGATTTATTTGTTTTGTTTTAGAAACACCTTCAAGTATCTATATCTAACATTCTACCATAGGAAAATGTTCTTTTAAAAATGACCTTTATTTTTTTGAGCCAAATTGAAGGAAAGTACAAGAAGTGAATGGTGTTTTATTCTAGTTTTTTTTTTTTTATAAATAGCTAATTGGAATTATCCTACTGTATTATAATTAATTTTCCACTTATTGTTTTGTATAAACCCAATAGGAATTCATTTATTCTAAACACAAAATGCTAACTGTGATTCCATTTATTTGGGGGGGAATGTAATATTCAGAATGCTATTTCAAGGATACATTTTTTTCCCCAAAGAGGTAATATATCTCATTTAATTTTCATGTTGTGTGCTGATATAATTAGAAGAAATTTAATTAGCCACAAATACTACCACAAAGAGGACTTCCAACTTGACTACTGGTAATTGGAATTACTTTTCAATTGCAAATTGCTCACTTCGTAAAGATTTCATTTACAGACCCTTTCTTAATACAGTTCAAAACAACACTTGAAGTTCAATTTATTTTAGTGATGCATAAAAATGTTTTTTGAACAGGAAAAATAGGAAATTTGTGGAAAAGGATAACGGTTATGGATAATCGGAGTCACTAAGCATATCTCAAAACAAAAAAGGAAACACACATGAGTAATCTAAATTGATTAGGAAGAACCTGGGCTGGGAGGGGAGGTGGGTAATCCATAATCAAGAGAGCCAAGAGAAACACCCATTTGTGAGTCAGTTTCCGAGCAGAAAACAAATGGCGCACACAAAATGGTATGTTCTTTTTAAGGAGGGCTTATAAAGAAATTATTTACAAAGATATGGGTGGGATTCAGAGAAACCACAAAGGGTAAGGCCATACCCAGCGGGCTATTATCAGCAGATCAGTTACCACTTCTAAGCCAGGAAAGGAGGGTGTGGGGAGCTACCTGTTATAGGAACCTAGAAAGAGAATAGTGTAGAAAGGGCTTCCTTAGAGAAGGTTGAGGGTCAGCCCCGGGACAGGGTGGCCCTGCAGAGATGCAACTGGGGGAGTAAACTCCAGGCCCTCATCCTTCTTGCTCCCTTTGATCACCTGTAGAATCTCCTATTGACCTAAGTCAGTAGGAAGCCAGCAGAGCTTCAGGGAGCTCATTGACGTACTCTAACAAAGTCAACCTCCGGGATGAAGAACGGGTGAAGAATGATTGGGAATGGATTTTAAGGAGAAAAAACAATATAACCAGCAAACTTTTTAACCAAATAAAACTTTAAACCACCTGTGTGGCCAGATAAAAATCAGGAAGTCAGAATAGTATGGAGAAAGGGTAGATGAAAATGAGGAAAAGCTGATGTTTTCTAGTTTTTCTTACTCTTTGAAACTCGACAGCCTACTTTAAAGTCAAACATTGTATATTATATGTAGTATATAAAATAAAAAGATCGAGAAGATAGGCTAGGGAACAGACTGATAGAGTATAGTAAAGAAAATGGATTGCAAACATTTTTCTACCTGGAAACTTAGGAGCTGCTACAGGCATACACGTGTATGTCTAACTTAATAGATATTCTGGAAATGTGTAAGGTGTATCATGTTTTTTGTTAATCTCCAAAAAACATTTCATATATAAAAGACATGTGGTTCAGGAAAAAAAAAAAAGCCTTCTTGATACTGCGAGAAAAAAAAAAAGAGATTTAAAATATGTTAATTCATATGCTTAGCAATGTGTATTTTTTACAGATTTGGTCATGGGGAGTGCACTTTTCATTCCATTCTTAATGCCTACTTGAAGTTAAAAAATTACTCACATCGTACAGATGGCATCAATGTTCATCATCTTCTTTGTTAAAAAAAAATGCCCCATGCTATTTTATTTTGGTTAAATAAATTCTGCTGTTATCTGCCACACACTCTCTGAAAAAATATACAATCTAAAACCCGTGCTGCTTTATTTTGGAAATATTGTGTTTTGGGTTTCTTATCATGATTTGGAATGCAGCTGGCTTTACCTTAAAAAAAAAAATGTTTAGATTGTACCAATGTTAGTGTATCTAAGTGAGAGGTGGCAGAGTGTCACTAGGGATTAAAAAAACCTTTCTGCAAAAAAAAAAAAAAATCATAAAGTGTAAAATGGGTTTCCAGATAACTGAGAGTTAATGTCCTTTCTGTTTATTCCATGTAGGCAGGGCCAGAAAAAAATCAAAGGAAAACCTCTGGAGGCACTGTTGGGTTTCATAAAGCCATTGTAAGGTGCAGATTTACACAAGGGATTCTGCAGGGTGAGTGTTTAGAAAGTAGATTTCTCAGCATGTTCTGGCATGATAAGGGTTTTAAGGAGGATGGATATAATGTGAATATAATTAAACTCTTCTCAGATAATGGTGTAACAATACTACATTCTCTAAGGATAGGCACAACTGCAGCTGCGAGTCCATTTCATCCATTTATACCTATGTGTTCTATTCTATTCCAGGGTTTCATTAGGAATAATTTTCATGCGTATCATTTCCAAGACCTCACTCTATTGTTCTAGCATCACCAGTGCCTTCAATAAAGATCCACAGTGTTGAGTAGAAAAGGATAAGAGAGTCAAGGGAATGGAAGGGACTGGAGTTAAATAAATGAAGGGAATTTTCAGACAATATTTTTACTTACACATTTTTATTACATTTTTTTCAGTAAATATTTAAAGTATCAGTGCCTTTGAAGGCTCATTGCAGAGTTGAAAAAATGAATGCTAAATAAGGTTGGGACAAAAAACCACTTAACCTTGATTTGGTTCAAAAAATTTTTACCCTACTGTCACTCATTATGTTTATTAATCTTCCTCTCACTTGCTCTTAACTGATTTTCCCCCTTTTCCTTTTTTTTTGGCTAGAAGGGGAGATTTTGCCAACTTCCTTTTTTGTGTTTTGAATTACATAAACGTTGATCAGTTGTCCTTATTTTACAAAAAAAGAAAATCCATAATATCTATAAAACTAATTTGTGTATATTCTCACCATCCTTAATTAAAAACATAAGCAATAGAGCAAAAAGTATTTTGAACTGATTTAAAATTGAGAGAAATTTGTTCCTATTTGAAGTAGGACTCTTTTAGTGGGCAAAAAAAAATCTTGTTACTTCTTTCACTGATTATGAACAGAAGTTAAGAATAAAGAGAGAAATCTCTTTGGCAGGAGAGAGATTTCATTATTTATATTACAAAATAATAAACAGCATGTTGTATTTGTTTGTAGTTCATACTTGGTATATATAAGCCTAGATAAAAATATAAGCACACTTGAGAAATGACTAGGACATATTCATCTTCGTATCCCTCTCTACACGTTTCATTCCTAAATACCTATCAGGACACTTGGCATATAACAAGAAGTCAAAATATATTTGGTAAAGAAGTACATACATAAATAAATAAATGCAAAACAAAACAGGCAATTGACTTAAAAATTCTGCAAAGAAAGAAAGAAAGCTAGAAAGAAAAAAGAAAAAGAAAGAAAGAAGAAAGAAAGAAAGAAAGAAAGAAAGAAAGAAAGAAAGAAGGAAAGAAGGAAAGAAAGAAAGAAAGAAAGAAAGAAGGAAAGAAAGAAAGAGAAAGAGAAGAGCCTAATCTAGGAATTGTAGTTTGCGAAATAAGCAGAAAGAGTGATAAATCCATAGATCATATCATCACTCAACTACAAGTCTTAGGTTCCTTTATTCATAAAAGGAAGAAGCGCCAATTACTAGGGACGGTCATGGTATAATAGGAAAAGAAACTATCTGAAGAACAGGAAACCTTGGGTCTGCCTCAACCATTTGACCATAAGTAAACCACATATCATAGCCGAAAGTCATTTTCCTCATTAGAAATTTAAATATTTAACTATATAATTACTAAGATTTCCTTCTAGAGCTAACATTCAGTAATTCTTAATTTTAACAAAAACTGATATATCCCTCTATAGAGATGTATAGCGGCGGAAAGAGCATTAGAATGCTCAGCAGTGCTTGTAGTGACAGATTTTTAGATGCAAAGAGTAATTAAACAGGCCTTCTAGTCCACACATTAGAAGAGTGACAGCCAAGCACAGTCAGCCCTTCTGGGGTGGGCACACACACACACACACACACACACACACACACACACAATCTCTTTGGCTTCTTGCCTCTACAATCTTCCAGCTTTCTTTCTCTCTCTCTCTCTCTCTTTTTTAAGATTTTATTTATTTGAGAGAGAGAGAGAGAGAGAGAGTGAGCAGGGGAGGGACATAAGGAGAGAGAATCTGAAACACACACTCCACACTCAGTGGCTCTCCTGACCTGGAGCTAGATCCCATGACCACGAGATCATGACCAGGGTGAAAACGAAGTCGGACACTTAAGGGAATGAGCCACGCAGGTGTTCCCAATCTTCCAGCTTTCTAAGTACAGGCATTGAACAACCACATGTAAATATCTATTTTTATACAAGTCAGCACCTAAGTAATATTGGATCAAAGGACAATAGACAGGTGCCTACCTATCTTTTCTAAAAGTATTTTCTTGTTTTTTGTATGATAGAAAAAGAATTTTTAATGTTTAAAAATATTGGAAAATCAGAAAGACACCAATTGGTGAACCAGAAATTTTGAAACAGGTTTAAAAAAAACCTGAAAGCAGATGTGATTGAATTGAAATAGGAAAATAATCTAAAATGCATAATAAAGAAGACTTTTATGAAAGGTGGGAGCAATTTTGTGAGTGCTTACCGGTTAGAGGCGATGCCACAAAGGTATTGTTTCAGAAACTAAATTCAGAATAGTCAGCCTGGGAAATCTTTTTCACTTACTTCTCTCTATTAGATCCATTTGTGCCCATCACTAGGCATTGTTTTCAGGCAGAGGTTTTGAGCGGGACTTCAAATGGAGAAGGAAAGAGAGTGCCCTCCTGCTTCATGGTGGTGAGTGATGGGAGGAATGAACTTCTCCAACGTCTAGAACATAATGTGTTGGCAAACTTCCCTCAGGTCCACCTTACTCTCCAAAATTGTGGGAGGAATGTCGTAAACCCAAACATCATTTCAAACATTATTTTTTTTATTCTCACTGGGAAATACATTTAATCAATTTCTCATTTATTCCTACAAATTAAAAGGTGAATCAACAAAGAGATTGAAATGAACATAGTTTGTTTTCCTGTCAAACATACAATTTTTTTCCAGCTCTTTTCATTTGTCATTATAGCAAAATGTCTTCTTCTGTTAGTGTTTTTTAATCAAGTCTTTCTTATTATTTTATTTTATTTTATTTTATTTTCATCATATTAAGTGTACACTTTAATCTCCATTCCCTATTTCCTCCATCCCTTCATCCCCTTCCCTTTTGGTAACCATCGGTTTGTTTCTGTAAAGAGTCTGCTTCTTGGTTAGTCTCTTCTCTTCTCTTCTCTTCTCTCTCTCTCTCTCTTTTTTTCCCTTTTGCTCATTTTTTTTGTCTCTTTAATTCCACATATGAGTGAGTTTATATGGTATTTGTCTTTCTCTGACTAGTTGCTTAGCATTATACTTTCTATGTCCATGCATGTTGTTGAAAATGCAAGATTTCAATTCTTTTATGGCTGAATAATGTTCCATTGTATATATATATATATACTATATCTTCTTTAGCCATTTATCTGTTGACAGACATGTTGGCTGCTTTCATATTTTTGTTATTGCAAATAGTGCTGCAACAAACATAGGGGTGCATATCAGTGTTTTTGTATTTTTTGGGTGAATACCCAGTAGTGCGATTACTGGATCATAGGGTAGTTCAATTTTTAATTTTTTGAGGGACCTCCATACTGTTTTCTACAACGGTTGCACCAGTTTGCATTCCCACCAACAGTGCACGTGCACGAGTGTTCCTTTTTCTTCACATCCTTGCCAACACCTGTTGTTTCTTGTTTTGTTAATTTTAGCCATTCTGACAGGTGTGAGGTGATATTTCATTATAGTTTTAATTTGCATTTCTCTGATGTTGAGTAATGTTGACCATCCTTTCATGTGTCTGTTGGCCATTTACATGTCTTTGGAGAAATGCCTGTTCATGTCTCCTGACTATTGTTCAATTGGATTACTTGTGTTTTGGATATTGAGTTGTAACAGTTCTTTATATATTTTGAATACTAATCCTTTATTCGATATGGCATTTGCAAATATACTCCCCCATTCTGTAGGTTGTCTTTTAGTTTTGTTGATTGTTTCCTTTGTTGTGCAGAAGCTTATTTTGATGTAAACTGGTTGTTTACTTCTGCATTTATTTTCCTTGCCTCAGGAGACCTATCTAGAAAAATGTTGCTAAGGTAGATGGCAGAGAGATTACTGCCTGTGTTCTCTTCAGGGATTTTTATGGTTTCAGATCTCACATTTGAGTCTTTAATCCCTTTTGAATTTACTTTTGTATATAATGAAAGAAAGTGACCCAGTTTCACCCAGTTTGTTTTGCATAGGGCTGTCTAGTTTTCCCAACATCAGTTTTTGAGAAGACTGCCTTTTTCCTATCATATATTTATTCCTCCTTTGTCGAAGATTAATTGACCATATAATTGTGGGTTTGTTTCTGGGTTTCCTGTTCTATTCTATGGATCTATGTGTCTATTTTTATGTCAGTACCACAGTGTTTTAATTACTACTGCTTTGTTATATAACTTGAAATCTGGAATTGTGATACCTTTGGTTTTATCTTTTTTTTTCAAGATTGCTTTGGCTATTCAGAGTCTTTTGTGTTTCCATACAAATTTTAAGATTTTTTGTTCTCGTTCTGTGAAAAATGCTGTTGGTATTTTGATCAGGATTGCATTAAATGTGTAGATTGCTTTGGGTAGTGTGGACATTTTTTTCTATTTTACTTTTTGAAAGATTTTATTTATTTGTCCGAGAGAGAAAGAGAGAGGGAAAGAGAGCACAAGCCGGGGGAGAGAGAAGCAGGCTCCCTGCTGAGCAAGGAGTCCGATGTGGACTTGATCCCAGGACCTTGGGATATTGACCTGAGCTGAAGGCCAATGCTTAACTGACTAAGCCACCCAGGCAACCCTAGTATGGACATTTTAATGATATTTGTTCTTCCAACCTGTGGGCATGGAATGTGTTTCCATTTCTTTGTGTCATTTCGAACTTCTTTCATTAGTGTTTTATAATTTTCAGAATACAGGCCTTTTACCTCTTGGTTAAGCTTATTTGTAGATATTTTATTGTTTTTGGTACAATTGTAAATGGGAAAGTTTTCATAATTTCACTTTCTAATGTTTCATTATTAGTGGATAGGAATGCAACAGATTTCTGTACATTGATTTTGTATCCTGTGACTTTACTGAATTCATTTATCAGTTCTAGTAGTTTTTTAGTGGAGTCTTCAAGATTTTCTATGTATAGTATCTTGTCATCTGCAAATAGTGAGAATTTTTAACTTCTTCCTTACCAGTTTGGATGCATTTTATTTCTTTATGTCATCTAATTGCTGTGACTAGGACTTCCAGTACTATGTTGAATAAAAGTGGGGAGAGTGGACAACCTTGTCTTGTTCCTGACCTTAGGGGGAAAGCTCTCAGTTTTTCACCATTGAGTATAATGTTGGCTGTGAGTTTTTCATATAGAATCTTTATTATGTTTAGTTGTATTCCCTCTAAACCTTCTTTGCCGAGGGCTTTTATCATGAATGGATGTTGTACTTTGTCAAATGCTTTTGTGTACCTATTGAAATGATCATACAGTTTTTATCCTTTCACTTATTGATTTGATGTTTCATATTGATTGATTTGCAAATATTAAATATTGTACCACCCTTGTATCCCAGGAATAAATCCCACTTGATCATGGTGCATAATTTTTTAAAATATATTGTTGGATTCAGCTTGCTAATATTTTGTTGAGGATTTTTGCATCTATATTCGTGAAAGATATTAGCCTGTAGTTCTTTCTTTCTTTCTTTCTTTCTTTCTTTCTTTCTTTCTTTCTTTCTTTCTTTCTTTCTTTCTGTGTCTTTATCTGGTTTTGGAATAAGGGTGATACTAACATCATTGAATGAATTTGGAAGTTTTCCTTCCTCCTGAATTTTTTGGAATTGTTTAAGAGGAATAGGCACTAACTCTTTTTTATTTTTTATTATTTTAAGATTTATTTATTTATTTTAGAGGGGGGGGAGGGGGAGAGAGAATCTCAAGCAGACTCTCCGCTGAGTGTGGAGCTCACCATGGGGCTTGATCTCATGACCCTGAGATCATGACTTGAGCCGAAACTGAGTCAGACATTTAACTGACTGAGACACCCAGGTACCTCTAGGTATTAACTCTTTTTTAAATGTTTGGTAGAATTTACACATGAAGCCATCTGGTTCTGGACTTCTGTTTTTTGGGAGTATTTTTATTAACTGATTCAATTTCATTGCTGTTTAAATTTTCTATTTCTCCTTGCTTTAGTTTTGGAAGGTTATATATTTCTAGGAGTTTATCCATTTTTTTCTAATTTATCCAATTTGTTTGCGCCTAGGTTTTCATAATATTCTGTTTTAACTGTTTGTATTTCTGCTGTGGTGTTAGTTGTTATTTCTCCTCCTTCATTCATTATTTTGTTTATTTGGATCCTCTCTCTCCCTCTCTCTCTCTCTCTTTTTATGATATCATTTCAAACATTTGGAGAAAACAAATACAATGAATGAGAGGTATAAAAAAATCAAGAATTAGAATATTAAACATTCAAGGTTTCAGGTATCATAACACAAAAAGATTTTGAAAGAAATATAATACATATATGCAAAGAGTTAAAAAGATAATGCGTCCATGAAATAAAAAGCTAGAAACAAATGCAAACATAACAAAGTTCTCAATTAATGTTAATTATAAATTTCTGTATTTATTATTTTTATTTATTTATTTATTTATTTATTTTAAAGATTTTATTTATTTATTTGACAGAAAGAGAGACAGCCAGTGAGAGAGGGAACACAGTCAGGGGGAATGGGAGAAGAAGAAGCAGGCTACCAGTGGAGGAGCCTGATGTGGAGCTCGATCCCAGAACGCCGGGACCACATCCTGAGCCGAAGGCAGACACTTAACAACTGAGGCACCCAGGTGCCCCTAAATTTCTGTATTTAAAAACACTCTTTCTAGGGTCACCTAGGTGGCTCAGTCAGTTAGGCGTCTGCTTTTGGCTCAGGTCATGATGCCAGGGGTTCTAGGATCAAGCCCCAAGTCGGGTTCCCCTCCCAGTGGGGAGCCTGCTTCCCCTCTCCTCCTGCATGTGCTCTCTCTGTCAAATAAATAAATAAAATATTTTAAAAAAATAAATAAAAACACTCTTTCTGATTATACAAAAAAAATTTGCTATATACCGAGAGTCTTACCTAAACAAAATAATAAAATAAGGTTGAAACAGAGTTAAAATGATATATGGAGAGAATGATATTCTAATAAAATGTGCATAGGTATAGCAATGTTATTATCAGATATTAGAGAATTTAGCCCAGAAGGCATTAATATGAAACAAGGTAGATTTCATTTTGCTAAGAATAAAACTTCATGGAAATACCCATCATTCATGAATCTATATGGGGATATCATAGTAAATTTAAATATATGCAGAAAAAAACTGAAAGAACTTCAAGGAGTAATGGGATATTTCATAATCACGGGTTGAAAGCTAAGTACTTTTCAAATGAAATCTATAATTAAACAGATAAAACATAACAGATTTAAATATCAGAATTGATATGTGTGAGCATTATAGCCAACAGCTAGGAAATGCACTTTAGTTTTAAAAACACATGAAACATTTGAAATCTTGTACAGCAACTTTGGCCAAAAGGAAAGTCAATAAATTAGAAAATGCCTGTAATTTTCAAGCTACATTCTCTGATGACAATGTAATATATTTAGGAAAATTAACAACAGAAGAAGAGCCATTGGATTTCTCAATGTTAGAACTTCATGGAGGAAGATAATGGAGTAATATTTTAAAAATTGTGAGTGGGGGGAAGCCTTCACACCTCAGTATTTATATTCTTCATTAAAATGTGAAGGTAAAGTAAGTAAAATTCTCAATCTTGCAAGGTCTCAGAAGTTTTACCATATGAATATCTTTCTGTACAACACTATTACAGGAAGTATATTAGTTATAAGAAAAAACAGAAAAATACTAAAACATAAAGAAAGTAAGAATGATTAAAGAACTTTAAAAATTGTATCTATGTACCCATATGCATCTGTACAAATATATTTTTTATATCTTTCCTTTTTCATAACAATTGAAATTCTAACAGAATATCACAAAGAGGGTAAAGTGAGCAGGGCGGTAATGGAGACAAGACAGGTCATTGAGAAGTTAAGAAACTTGTACAGAAGCAAGCACAAGTATGGCTTTTAATAAGTTCAGTCATAAGTTTAGCAGCTGTTTCTTACGTGTACCTACTGTATACTAGGCACTATTTGAATAGCTGGATATGAAACAGTGAACAAAATAATCTCTGACCCAGAAAGCTAAGAAACAGGTTAAAAATAAGTAAATGAATGAATAAGATAATAATGGTCAAGTGGTTATAAATACTATAAAAAATTAAGGCTAGGGGAGGTCTTCTGGTAGGATGACGTTGGTACAGAGAACTGAAGAAAATAAATGAGTGACTAGGTCATGTGAGTTGTGAGAAAAGAGAATTTCAGGGAGAGGCAACAGCATGTTTAGCATGCTTACAGAACAGCAGGGAGGCCACTGTGGCAGAAGGAGAGTGAACCAGATGCATACAGGAAGGAATGAGTTAAAGGGGAAACCAGACAATAACATAGAGACTAATAGGCCATTGTGACTATATTGTCTTTTTCTCTAAATGATATGGAAAACCATTGGAAGGTTTTAAACAAGAGAATAACACAGCTAATATTAGGTTTAAAAAGAATCACTTGATTCATGGTTTCTGATCTGGACTAGATGATGTAGACCATTTTTTCCCTGCTTCTGCCCCCAAGCACAACTATAAACCAGGAAATGGTGTAAGAGACAACCAAATAGGGGCGCCTGGGTGGCTCAGTCGTTAAGCATCTGCCTTCGGCCCAGGGCGTGATCCCGGGGTCCTGGGATCGAGTCCCACATCAGGCTCCTCCGCTAGGAGCCTGCTTCTTCCTCTCCCACTCCCCCTGCTTGTGTTCCTTCTCTCGCTGGCTGCCTCTCTCTCTCTGTCAAATAAATAAATAAAATCTTTAAAAAAAAAGAAAAAGAAAAAGAGACAACCAAATAAAAACTCTGAAACATTATAAGAAGAAGGTGAGTTGGTTTGGGACCCCAGGACTGGAGGAACAACACAGCAGCCTTGTCTTGCTTCCCTCTACTGAACAAGTAGAATGTAACCCAGACCCTGTGTTTCCTGACTGCTGACCTAGCACAAGAAAACAGCCCAGGTAGCTTCATCCCTTCAAGCATAGAACAGGAGTCTCTCTAACATCAGATAGGCCCAACCCCATTGGAAGGAGAAACCACTGCGAGAACATTCTCCTTCCCCACCAAGCCTGAGACTTTCCTTTTCCATGGAGAGATAGTACCTTGACAGGCAGAATTGTAATGAGAACCAGCTGCAGAACGCAGCCTCATCTGGGGGCCTCTTTGTTTGGAGGGATCTGATTCTCCCCTCCTCTGCCCAGAAGCAGCAGGCAGGCAGGCAGAACAGGAAAAAAAAGCTCACAGTGTCCTGACGCAGAAAGGCTTATAGGCCTGAGACACTTCATTACTGCCTAGGGACAAGGAAGTGGGCAACCAAAACAATTAAAAGTAACCCAGTCCCAGCAAGTGATCTAGTTCAAGAAGCCTTTTGTCCCTGAGACTCTTTCNNNCGAACAAGAGACACCAGGCCTATGCTCAAAACCAGAGAAAGGAAATGGGCCACAGAATGCTGGCCAATTCAGAAACTTCGTTGTTCCCATTGGTCTGGGAATCTCGAGCAATACTGGGACAGCCTGGACAGCACTGGTAGGGGGAGCCCACTGCTCTTCTCCACCACTAAGAGACAGCTGGCATCCTGCCTTGGGGAAATGCTTCCATCACTCCAGCAGCACCAGCAGGGACCAATGGGAGCCCCAGATGGCACCAGATAAACTAAGTGCAAAGTGCTGACAGTTAAGCACTTGGAAACACAGCTCACAAAAATGGGCCAAGATCAAGTTGCTCACCTTAAATGAGGTGCCTGGCTCCTAAAATAAAATATTTAAATAGGACCCAGATTCTCCTCACATAACAACAACAACAACAACAACAACGAAACGTCCAGGATACAATAAAAAAAAAGTCACCCATCTAACCAAGTGACTTGGCAATTGTAATCTTGTGGATTCATTCCAAAGAATAAAAACCTAGGGGCAGATGATCTGAGGTGGGAAAGGCTATGGAAGTACAGGCTTTGGTGGATGGAGTATCAGAGATTTGGTTAAAGTTAAACTTGAATGAACTATTTGATAGCCCAATAGAAATTTATATCAGTAGCTGGATAGATGAGTGTAGAAGTCAGGGTAGTGGTTCAGACTGGACACACACATTGGGAAGTCCTGGCTTATAAATGACATTTTTTCATTTTATTTTATTTTGATTGTTCTTTAAATTCCCAATGTCCTGTGTCTATTTTTAATCTTTTGTTTGGCAACCTGAACATTTATTTCTAAAATCAATTATCTAATTATATAGCATTTATTGGGCTTGTGATGAAGACATCAATTAGGTAGACTAGGATCCAAGTCTGAGTGTTTTTTTTAAGAGCAAATAACTTATTATTTTTTTAAATTGGAGTATGGTTGACACATGATATTACGTTGTTTCAGATGTGGAACATAATGATTCCACAAGTTTATCATGTAAGTCTGACAAAGAAAGACAAATATCATATGATTTCACTTATATGGGCAACCTAAAAAAACAAAACAAATGAACAAACAAAAAAGTATAAAGAGACACATAAATACAGAGAACAAAGTGATGGCTGCCAGAGGGGAGATGGAGGGATGGGTAAAATGGGTGAAGGGGAGAGGGAGATGCAGGCTTCCAGCTAGGGAATGAATAAGTCATGAGGATAAAAGTTACAGAACAGAGAACATGGTCAATGGTATTGTATTAGCATTGTATGGTGACAGATGGTAGTTAGACTTATGGTAAGCATAGCATAATGTATAAATGACCTTTAATATATGACAATACCATTATTAAAGAATTGACTGTAGTTAGGAAAATATTCCAGGTATTAAACCCCAGTACACTTCAGTGTTATACAGGTGGAGAGAAAATACAGAAACAACGAGGTAGACTGAGGCAAAGTGACCAGGAGGGAGGGGGAAAAGGAAATCATATGTATGCTGTCTTCCATTTTTGAGATTATGCTTTATGCTTGTACTTAAACTATACATCCCATGAATTATAATAGTTTATTTCATGTGGAAAGCAACCTTGCATTTCTAGAATAAACACAACTTGGTTGGTCATGAAATGTTCTATTCTTTTACGCATTGCTGAATTTTTCATATTATGAAAACATACATTGACCTTTTTTTCATAAATTTTAGTGTCCAATAAAAATTCTACATAATTCTTTTTGGTATGTATCCAACAGATTATAGTGATCATAAGAACCCTGAAAAGCCAAAGTAATTGAAACTTGAGTGTTGGTGAAGGAACAAAAAATAAACTATGGGAGAGAATAGTGAGCTCAGAAATGGATCCATGTACGTATGGCAGGTTGGCATATGATAGAATTGCACCACACCTCTATGAATAAAAACGAATCATTCAGTACGTGATATGGGGGAAACCAGCTTACTGGGTGAAAAAAATGAACCTGGATCTTTATATTTTATCTAATAAAATGATTAAAAATGCATATATGAAAGACTCTATGTTGAATAATACAAAGGGAAGGCAGACAGAGACCCTTTTTGTCATTTCTTCAATGGAGTAGGGGAATGATTCATAAACAAAAATCCAACATATAACTTTAAAAAGTGATGAATCTGACAGCATTAAAATTGAGATTTTTTTCTTTTAAGGTTCATTGAAAGATACCAACAAAAAACTAAGGAGTGAGATATAGGAAATATATTTACAATTATTTAAGAGTTATAAAGGAATATGAGGTAGGCTACATAAGAAATTGCTTCTTAGCGACCAGTAAATAATTATAAACCCAATTTTAAAAATTATAAAGACATTATATATTTCTACAGGAGAAATTCAAATGGCTGATAAAATGTTCACATTCACTGGTAATTACAGAAAATCAGATTAAAACAATGAGCTGTGTCTTTTACCTACCAGATAAGCAAAAATTTAAAATGCCGGATAAAAAGTAGCATTCACAAGAATGTGGGAAAATGAGAATCTTTGAGAATTGCTACTGCAGAGTAAACTATTATGGCTTTCTGGAGAGCAATTTGGCAGTGCTTAGCAAAATTAATTATGTGTATATACTGTGACACAGCAATTCTGTGCCTGCAGATATATCCCTGAGAAGCTCATATACAAGTCCACAAGGGGATATGCACAAGGCTATTCATCACTGTGCTTGTGAACACAGCGGCTGGAGGCAGCCAAGGTGGCTAATGGGTAAGTAAGATGCAATGGTTGCTTAACCTTACACACTGTGCAGAAGTTAGAAGCAATCAACGAGGTGTACATATAACAGCACTGATGATAGATACTAAAACTTTATGCATAATGAAGTAGGAAACAGTGTGTTCTGTAATATACTATTTATATATAAAATAAAGTACTTATATATGAAAGCAATAACATTTTTAATAGATATTTACAAATCCGAAGAGACATATTAAAATACATTTTAAAAAAAATTTTGGTGGGGAGACTGTAGGTGGAAGCAAAATGAGAAAGGGGATGGAGAATAATGGACAAATAATAGTGAAATTAAGGGAACAAAGAAAAGGACCTTACAAGGTTGTGTGATGTACCATGGACAAAACAGCTTGACTAACTCAATTCTTTGAGATCGCTCCAAAATAAGTTAATAATAAATATTTACTGAATTATCCATTTATCAGAATAAAACAAGCAAGGGAGAGAGGTGGATAATATCTAGGACTCAAGGGGTGTGAGGAAATTATTACTTTCAAGCAGATATGGCTGGAATGGATATCAATACAGCTTTTTTTCAAAGCTTTCATTATCTTGAAATATTGAAAATATATATTTTGGAGAATTGTTTTTTACCACGTCAAAGGCTAAGTAATGAACCATTCAACTCCTGTGGCAGCCATCCTTAACATAGGTGTTAGGCAAGTGTATTTACTCCAGCTTGTTTGCAAAGGAGAGAAAATGAAATATAAGCAAATATTCACAAATTCATATGCTGCTAAATAAATTGAGATACATATACACTGCATAGTAATATGTTACAATAAAAAAATAAAGTTAACCCATGAGTGGTGACATATCAATCAACATATCATTAATTGCAAAAGAAGCCAATCACCATATAGTCATCCCTCTAGTAAGACACGAATTATGTTAAAACAACCGACATAAGAAAAAACTATTTTTGTATGTACATATGTAAGATGGATAGCAGCAGTATGAATGATTATCAACTTGATATCAGTAGCTATGTATAAAAGGTCCCAAGGACTTACCTATAAATTTCTAGCGTGTCTTATTGTAGCTTACGTGCATGTATTCATGTATAACTGAAAATAAATCTTTCTTTCTTCAGATAATACCAAATGTGTTGTCCTAAATCTCATTCTTCATATTCTTATAAAAAGGTTCTTGAGGGCACCTGGGTGGTGCAGTCAGTTGGGCATCAGACTCTTGGTTATGATGGGGTCGTGGTCTCGGTGTTTCAGGCAAACCCTGTGATGGGATCCATGCTTAGCTCAACGGAATCTGCTTGAGACTCTCTCTCTCCCTCTGCCCCTTCCCCCATGCTCTCTCTCTCTCTCTCTCTAAAATAAATAAATCTTAAAAAAAAATAAAAAGAGGTTCTTCATTTAAATAAGGTTGAAAATTAATCCAAAACAATTTTTTTCTCTTGGAAATTCAAAATATACATTAGCACATTAGAGACGGGAGGTACTACACAGCCAAACAATATTTTGAACTTTGTCTACTCAGTGTTTCCCAAAACCTAACATCCTTTCTCCCCTAAAGAACACCTAGCTACCATCTTTCCTGTAGACAACAGTGTATTCTAAAAAACAGTTTGAGAACACTGAAATAGGAGTAGAAGGAAAAAGGAAAGAAGAGCTGGAGGCAAGCAAAGCAATTCTTAAACTGTTGGCATGATTCTGCATAAAACTTGTCTAAACTTCCTGGCAGCTGAGAGAAAACCAGCTATGTTACGTTAAATGCTTCTTTTTTTTAATAAAGATGAGGGAATGAGTTCCCTGTAAACAATTATTATGTAGCTTATTGTAACACTAAATTCTGAAAGAAATGTCAACTTTGGTGGATTATGTAGATGTCCTTCAGCTCTGTAGTTGAGAACATCTTCAGAGTCATGACATTTGGGCAGTTTTGAATATTTAGTTAGATGACAGCTCAGTAAAAATGTTTCATCTATACAGAAGAAAGACTGATGATCATTTTTAGCTTTCAGGAGTCAAATTATAAATGAATTAAAACTTAAATGACTAGAGGAATGAACAAACATCATGCTGCTTCTATTTTATACACCGTAATGCGTGAGGAGGGTGTTTTCCATTCACCATCCATTTATCCATTAATCCAAGACAAGCACTTTTTCACTAAGCCATCTGTATCAGGCCCTGTGTGAAGAACACTTGGATCTGACGTCTGATGTTAAGGTACTCTTAGACTATGTATCTCTCTGAAGGTAAGCACTAGTTGAGAGAAATAAGCCAGAAACATCTGGAAGCCCCAAAGAGACTAGCACAGCCGCACTCTCAAAGTAGTAAATGTTGAAAGCATTTTTTTTTAAGCTGCTATTAAGTACATTGTACGATAAAAGATCAAATTCTTTTATCTTTGAAGACCTAAAAGAGAGGAAAGAAATCATGTTTAAGGCCAAGGTGATTATTTCTGTTGCTAAAATATTTCTTCCTGGTGTCTTTACCCTTTACCATGTAGAATTTGGCAAAGCCATTTGCTTTATTGATCATAATAGTATCAACACTCACAGTTTGTGTGTGTGGTGTGTGTGTGTGTACACACACTTTTTTTTTTTTTTTTTTTTTTTTTTTTTAGAGAGGGAAAACACATGCTCGGGCATGTGTGAGGGGGGGTGAGGCAGAGGGGAAGGGAGAGAGAGAATCCCAAACAGGTTCCTTGCCCAGCATGGAGCTGAAGGCAGGGCTCGATCTCACAACCTGAGCCGAAATCAAGAATTGGGCTCCCAACTGACTGAGCCAACCAGGCACCCCTTAACACTCATACTATTAAACATTAGCATTGCTACATTCTTTCTATGGGCTGGACACTGGATTCATACCTTTATGTTCACCTTCACCTCACTCTGAGCAAGGGGCTATTTTCACCTTCTCTTCAGAGTGAAATAATACAAATAGAGATTAGGTGGTCATGACACAATGAATGTATGTTGGCAAACTGATCTGAGAGCTCACACACCTACCCCAACATTTGCAATTATATCAGTCATTTCGAATAATAACAATAACACAATACTGCAACGCTATGATGCCATTACCAGAAATAGCATCCACAAAGTCAACATTGGACGAAACAATGTGAGCTCCTTTCTGTTTGCAACCAGTGAGGTTATATATCTGAGGGACACTGAGTGTTGGGGGAAAGCATAGGAATGGAAGAGGTCTCTGCTACTGGTACAGTCTTGACATTACCCCAATATTGTTTGGCCTTTTTGGGTCCTGTAGCTCAACTCTTTTCTGGCATCGAGGAAATGAAGGCTTGCTCTTGCTCCTTCTACCTGGAGCTTGCATTACTCTTTCTCCTCATTGTTCCAAAGACAGTAATATATCCTGTAGAGTCATGCCCAATTTAAGCTCTAATTTTAGATCTTGGAGGTCCTAGTGTCTCAAATGTGGTATTCACTATGTTTTCTGTAACTGGTAATTTTCCCATAGACTCCTGGGGATTGACTCTATCCTGTCATCTGGCACTGCCCTAGGAAATGATAAACTATTTTTCCCCTTAACCACTAAGGCAACAGGAAAATATTTGTTGGCTCCTTCCTTTGAAAGTAACTAAAGAAATGCAAATGAGAATTAAAAACAACACCACCGCCAACTAAACCACCTTAGGCTACAAGAATGCGAAGTTTTATTTATATTGTGTTTTTTTTTTCTGGTGAACAGTTGTTAACCACAAAAACTACATATATCTTAAGTGTTTTATTTTCAAATATCCATCTGGTTCCGTTGCTTTATGTAGTTATTCCCCCCCTTGTGGCATTCGCTCTATAACAATGCATGGATAATTGCATCCATGAAGACTCCTGCAGTGCTGTAATAACTATACAAACTAAAAGATGGTTTTTCAATGGAGTAAAGCAATCCTAAGGATCACGTAAGAGCTCCATAATCAATATTGTACAATTTTTGAATGGGGCACAGAAGTGAGAGAAAAACCCTTGTCAAAAACAAGACACATGAAAGGCCCTTTTGTTCTCCCTCCTGGTGAAAAGACTTTCTACAATTAGATAAAGGTAAAAATATTGTCCAAATTCTGTAGGTTACGTTATGATCACTCGATATTTTATGTGCAGAGCAATGGTTGACAAACAGAAAGCCTCATCAACGTCATTACATCGAATTGCATCTTCACCCAGGAAGAATATAATTCTATGACTAGAAGCAAACAAAATAAAATATTTGTTTTATTTTGGCTTATTATTTATCATTCTCTTAAATATTTCTTAGGTTTCCTACCATAAGCATATTATTTTTCTTTTATAAGTAGAAGTAATTTTTAAAAACAAAATGAGTAAAATCAAGCATCTTCCCATCATTTTCTGCTTCTGAGCTCTTATTCCTCTCTCAAGATTCAGTTCTAGTGCTGCTATCTCTGTGAAGTATCTATTCCCTGCCTCCTCCCCCTCCTTTTTTGACTAAATTGGGTGTTTCTTTTTCTGTAGTCTCATAGATTCTTACCAAATTAGTACAATAAATAAACAACACGCTTTCTTCTAGCTGTTGGTTTATATACCTGCCCCTCTGTCCTGCAAACCCCATTAATTCATGGAATATGTTTTATTCGTGAGTATTTTCTCTACCCTTTCTTGTAGGGTACTTTGCATGTAGTAAGTGTTGAAACAAGGCTGTTATCAGAATAAAGCAAATTATCTGCCGAATAATGATACAGCATTAATGACACTGTCGATATTCAAGTCCATGTCCCCCAGATATTGAAATAATTTGGATTACTTCTTATTATGTTAAAAATCATCAGTGGCATGGCAAATAATTATGATTATACTTTATATGATTATGAAGAGATTTTCCTGTATTGTCAGTCATTCCTTCATGTTGAGACACCAAACTTTGAAAGAAAGTTTAGGTTTCTTAAAATGACAGAAGCTTTACTAAACATTTTGCAAAACCTAAATTTTAGATGTCATTTCTTTGAATATTTCCTATAATCAGCTTTTCTCCAATCCTACCCAATGCAAGTCAACCTTTAATAATAGATTTCTCTGATAAAGCATCGCCATGACTATACTCCTCCCTCACTTTATAGATAATTTGAAAGTATTTTATCTCTATTGGACCACTAAATGACTGTTTATAGCAAGGTCGTATAAAATCAGTATCTATTAGTTCAAAATAGCGTGCAATTGGATGCAACAACACTTTCTCAAGAGACCAAATAGAACTTTCTTATGAAAACTTTTATTCAAGTTATTGCATGGGTAATATATCATTATGCATGGAAATAGAGTCTCAAGAGAGTCTTGGATTGCTAAACTTCTCAGTCAACTCTATGTAGGTGCTGCAAAGTGGTTGTAAGTTAATGTGTGTGTGGTGACAATAAATATTGTTTGGCTACTCATGAGCAGAAACAGGAAAAAATAAAATGTTCTGCATCTTAGTAAAATTTTGCAATGACATTGACCCATGTCACGACCACCTTCCTTTTTTACTTTAGACTTGAATGTGATATTCAGAGTTCACAATGTGAAAATCTAAATTAGTGAGAAACTCTTATTATCAAAGCACATTCAAATGTGTATATTATAAGGCTACGATAATGGAAACCTGATGTGATTGGCATACATAAAGATAAATATAAATAGACCAATGTAACAGAACAGTTCAGAAATAGATCCTACTATAAATTTGAGGTTGCCGTGTGATAGTGGTGGTAAGATAAATCTGTGGACAAAAGATTCATTTTTAGGCAGCTTTGTGGAAAAATGCACTTATATCTCTAACACATGCTATATACTAGAATAAGTAAGTTAAACGATGAAATGTCAAAGATGAAATTATAAGACAAATAGATAAAATTGTAGAATATTTTTTTGAACTTGGACTAGTGAAAGTTTCTTAATTACACTCCAAAACCATAAGGAAAAAATGAAGGTATTTGACTAGATAACATGTAAGATTTCTCTATACTAAAGGGTGTTAACAAATAGGTAACAGAATGGAAGATGTATGCCATTCTATAATCTATAAAGGGTTAATATCTAGTAGTTAGAATATATTTCTATGGACCAGTAAGAAATGGACAAGAAAGCTCAATTCATTCACTTAATAAACCAATATGCTTCACTTTGTTCCATAATCTTTGAAAGTGCTAAAAATATTGTCTTTGTTCCAGGATCTTTGAAAGTGCTTAAAATATTAATTCATTTAATCATAACAAATTTATGAGGAAAATTATATTATTATAAATATTATTATATTATATATTATTATGAATACTATTTGGTCTCTTTTTTTTTATTTTTTATTTTTTTTAAAGATTGTATTTATTTATTTGACAGAGAGATAGCCAGCGAGAGAGGGAACACAGCAGGAGAGTGGGAGAGGAAGAAGCAGGCTCCCAGCGGAGGAGCCCGATGTGGGACTCGATCCGGGAACGCCGGGATCACGCCCTGAGCCGAAGGCAGACGCTTAATGACTGCGCTACCCAGGCGCCCCTATTTGGTCTCTTTTAAATTAAGGGAAACTAATACACAAATAATTTAAATAACTTGCCCCAAGTCCCACTGTTTGTTAACTGGTAGATCTGGGATTTGAACTGAGACAATCGGTTCTACAAATGGTACACGACTTATCAATAGGAAAACCAAGAAGAAAATGAGCAGAGGATATAAATAAGAACTTAGCAAAGAGGGCACCTTAATAACTGAGGAGAAACAGACCTATTTACCAACTAGAATCACCATGGCTCTTCCACGTAACCTAGCAATGTGTTAGATCCCCAGAAAGGACTGCAAGTTCTCCCAGTGATAAAGCCTCTGGTACCCAGGCTCCACAAGTTGCCTGACTTCTGAGGTCAGGATGCTTCTCTCATTGACAAAGCTGTCCCTCTAACTGGAAAGCAAGGTCTGCTACTGGAGCTCCTGCTTCAATTTGCCTTCTACAAGAGGCATACCTTAAAACAAACCAGTCAAACGTCATATGCATCTGGACCAACTTGTAGTTGAAAGATGCACTTGACCTCATAAACGGGACAAAAATTGGAACTGATTACCATAGATATATTTATAAAATATGGAGCTGTTCCATTTAAATATCTCTGTGGGCCAGATAGAACACATATTACCAAGCATGTGATTGACAATATTTGCCAGGCACTGAAATTTCCCCACAAAATATAACTTATCAGTGGGATCCTATTTAGGTAGTCTTTGAGAGGGTCATCTTTTGTTCAATGGTATTTGCTACCCATGAGTGATTGAATTAAACAATTGAACTCTGCCATACGCTATGAGGATTTTCTACCTGTGTCAAGCTCCTAGGCCCCTATTTGTCAGACGTGGGAATGAAGAAGGAAAGTGCATCTGATAAAAAAGTATCTTTGTATTTCTATACAACATTATGAGGAGTTTCATATATTTTTACATATTTAACGTAAGTAGAACATACTTTTGCATTTTGCTCTTTTAACTTAGCACATCTTGGAGATCATTCCATTTCAGTCTATGAAGAGATTCCCCTTTTTTTCTCTTTTCTTTTCCTTTTAATGCTATAAAATACCACATTTCTGCCTTCGTTCCAGGAACTTTAATGATTTTGTATCTCAACACTCATTCTTTCTTCCTCTTTATTCAAATGCACCTTGACCTTGGTGAATAGATGGGGATTTGCATTGCATGGATTGAGGATGATTAGATGAGCATGCTATAAGTGATTTTTGGATCCTCTTGCTCCCAGGATAGTACCATGTCATCCCCTGGGATGGCTGTGATTCCATCTCTCTGGAGGTGACAGACACTGCGATAGTTTTCATGCTTTCCTTACACATCCTCTTCCCACTGCAGTCCTCATTTTTCTTCACAGCTCATCATTGTAGGCAGAATGATGATTATCAGTTTTCTGTAGAGTTTATGGCTGCAGAGAAAGGACGAGCATTCTAGGCATTTCCCAAACAATGATGAATGCATGAACACATCTGACCTTGGGATGTTGGGGAAGGGTGGTCAGAGGGTGGATAAATGATCTTTCCCCTTTCCCGTTACAAATCTGACCACCCTCAAGAGTCACCTATGACTGTCCGTGTCTGTGGCTCATAGTGATGTTGCAAGTGGTCCCTAAATCCTGGCCAAAATGCGGGGGACCATGTCAGATCCCATTCCCTTTCCTCCATAATTCCCAGTGATTCCCAGACAATCACGCCTTCCTGAGGGCTGTCAGAGCCTCTTTAACCTTTTTGCCTTGGTCTTTCACATTGATGGTTCATCAACCACACAAATTAGATCAGCCTTTCCTCATTAGAAGAATGATATACTTCTCCTAATATCCTGGCTCTTGAAAAACTGCAACTACCCCACATAGTAGAGCTTACTGCAGAAGTCGTGGTTGCAATTTTCTGTACCTCCTTAATGCAGCTAAACCTTACCATTGTCTTAAACAGCAGAAAAGCAATATGCCCACAGCAGGCGATAATCAATACTAGTTGAATACATGATTTCATCTCAAGACAAGCAAACTATTAGTACAACACTTTGTGTCCCCTAGGACTTGTTTTCTCTGAAGTAGGCAGACTCTCTCTTGCCTTTCACTTAGATATAATATTATTTTCTCTCTGGAGGGAGCCATATGATCCTTCATGATGACTCAAGAACAAGGGGTGAGGAGGAATATTTGACAATATCCACACAGGTTTCTTGCACTATCAGCAGACTTCCTAGACTAAGAAAGAATATCTGGGCTTTCATTTAAGGAAAATTTAAGAAATAACACTAAGTCATTCTTAATTTGATCCTCGAGTTTTTCTTTGTTTTCTAAGCTTGGGCTTCATAGCCAAGTGGTTTAGATAATCTCTGCAAGTCCTTTTAATGAGAATTTTAATAATTTTGTTGTCTCCATAATTATAGAATATCATCTCCACGATTTTCAAGAGAAGCTAAAAGCTTCACTGGAGGTTCAATTAATTTCCCAATAAGAAAATTTTTGTTTAATCAGTTCTCCTCCTAGGGACCAGTAGGTGACTGAGAAGATGCAGAGCCATTATTGGCTAGATGGGTAGATGGATGGAAGGATGACCTAGGCAGGATCCCATTCAGGTAGCCTAGTAATCAACTAGCTCAGTACAAGGGTCCCCAAGGTCTCCATCTATTACGGGTACTGGGAATCAAATTCCTGTAGATAACGTAGAAAGTCAAGCTATTCCTTTCATCAGTAAGGACACCTCCATGAATAGGAAGGTCAAGGTCTTCTGATTCTCAGCATTATGTAATTAATCAAGTGCTTTCTGTCTCTTCCCAATTTCCCAGTAAACATGTGAAGAAGAAGGTTAATGGAATACATTTCTTGGAGTACAAACTACAATGTGCCAGCTACATTACGCCCAGCTGTGCTAGGCCAGTGAGGCAGTGAGGACTCAGGAGACTGCATATAATCAACTTCTACATAAGAACTTCTCCGATAAACCTATTTCATACTTGTATGTACATTATACCTGTTATGAGACTAATCTGTTGATACACACAGGGAGAGATGCTAAAGTTTACCAGTAATCAGAAAAAAAAAAAAAAAAGCAATGAGAAAATTAAAAGCAAACCATAGAAAATTGAAGCAACAATAAGAACATTGAAACATAGCAAGATCTGGCCAGGATACTGGACAAGGTAAACACTTAGGTACTCGATGGGGAATATGAAATTGTTACTCAATTTTGCAATATATTTTAAACGTTAGTTGGCATTTAGCTCACAATACAGGCATTCCCATTCTTGGGATGTAACCCAAAGGAACCCTCATACTGGTCAAAAGAAACCATGAGTGAGGGTGGTTTTCATAGCATTTTCATGGGGGGGAAAGGAAATTAAATTTGGGCCCATTTCTATGGGAAGGGGTGAACACTATGTGGTGTAAGTGTGACATTGAATGGATAAAATGAATAAATTATGCCTATGTGTAGAACATTATAGATTTAAAGAATATCAAAAATACAATGAATTAAAAAAAGAAGAAACTAAATCAAAATTATAGTACAATGTTGTTTAATTAAAGATACATATTTGAATAGGACTTTACAACAGAGGGTGTGCCATTTTCACATGTGAAAAGATACACAATTTCAATAATAATCAGGAAAAAGCACATTAGAACCATACAGGTGCAATAACACATGCCACAAAATGGCTACAATGAGAAACCACAGAAAATACCCATTGTTACCAACAACACGGAACAACTGCAATTCTCCTAAACTGCCAAGAGTGTGAACTGGTGTAACGCTTGTAGAGAATGTTTGACGGTATCGAATATGTTGAACATACATGTACTCCATGACCAGTAATTCCTGTTCTAGATATGCACGCAATATAAACCCATGCATGGGTTCACCAAAAGGCATGTACAAGAATGTTCCCAGCAACATTCATCAGAAGAGCCAAAACCTTGAAGCTACCCTGATGTTCATCAAAAAGAGAATGATAATGTGAGACACTGTCAGTGGCCTGACCATACACCTTGGGCCTCTCAGCGGTAGTGCACACCAGACTGACTTCCAGCCGCCGGCATCTGTAACTCATTGCCCGAGGCCTTTCTCTAGTGGCTGGATTTCATTGTGCTCCAGGCAAATCAGGAAATAAGTGCCGGAGAATTAATGCCTCAGGGAGCAGCCTGGAACCGGTGACTGTTGAGAGTGTATGTATAAATACCTCAGCCTGTTGTTCTCCTGCTGAGTTAACTTTGAGGAATGAGTTCTACATCAGCTTCCAGAGGTTCCCGGTGGGATTAAGCTCTAGTTAACTGTAGGGATAACTTGCCTGACGATAACTCTTTCTCTGCTTCACTTCCTCATTTTCCATTTAATATCTCCTGCTATCGCCCCAATCTTTATAATTATTATTGCTTCTAAATGATATTAAATGCTACTTTTGCAAGAGCAGTAGTAATGATAGGGACTGTGGAGATGATTGGTTGTTCTCAAGTGCCTTTGATTCATGGGAAGAAGGACCTATTAGGACCAAATCAGGCAGCTATCAACTCAGGCGTTGATGGCAGTATATAAAGAACCCTCATCTCCTGCAGCCAGAGAGCAGGCTGTACTAAAAATGAGGCCCAGGATCAAATCTTGAGAGTAACGGAGTTTCGAAGTCAGCTGAATTTACAGTCTTAGCAAGTCTTCCATGTTACATTCAGGAACATACTGTTACAGAAAGAGAGCATGGCCCTGAGACCCAGGTTGAGAACATCTAGTTTGATGTGCTTGGGAAACAGAACCTCCAAATTTCTTTGGACTCTCTGTACAGCAAAAGTGACCTATTCTTTTCCTAGAGGCTAACCACTTCTCTTGCCTGTGTACTGTGTAAAGAAAGCATCTGAGGTGATGCTTCTTACCTTTCTCAAAATCTGCCTCCATCTTTTCTCAGTGCTTTATGGCCAATGAAGGGGGTAAAATGTCAGCATGACCCAAGTGGTTGTCGCCAACTCCCCTGTTACCACAAACTCTGGCCAAAAACATCATGATCGCTCAGCAGGGTTATTGCAAAAGCTTCCAAACTGGCTTCTTGCTATCACCCTTCCCTCTGCACCGTTTCTGCCTGACATACCAGCACAAGCTAGCAGCTCACGGCTCTGCTCTTCTCTCAGAATACTTCAGTGGTGTCCTACTTCACTTGAGATAAAACTCAAAATGCTTGCAATGGGCTCTAGAGAGTGTCATTCCTTTGACAACCCGCCTCGCACCCAGAATTCTCTGATTTCTGTTCCCTTCCCCCAGTCCACTCCATCCACAGTGACTTTCTTGCTGTTCCTCAAACAAGCCAAGAGCCCACCCCAGGCCTCTTACGCCTGCTCTACCCTCTGCGCAAAATGCTGTTCGTTAGGATATTCACGTGGTTTCTCTTTCTTATCTCTTTCTTTGAAATGTCTCCTTTTTAATGTGATCTGTTCTTACCGCCTTATTAAAATTAATACTCCCTCTCCTATGCAACTTTGCCTGCTTTATATTTTTCTCCATAGCCCATGTCATCTTCTAACATATAATTTCCTTTACATATTTAATCTGTGCATTACCATGGGGGGGAAGGGGCAAAGGGAGAGGGAGAGAGAAACTCAAGCAGACTCCCCACTGAGTGCAGAGCCCCCCCACCGTGCTTAATCTCACAAACCATGAGATCATGATTTGAGCCAAAACCAAGAGGCAGTGGCTCAACCCACTGGGCCACCCAGGCGCCCCTCAGTGGTCTTTCTGTATCTCAACATAGCCTCCATCTAGCACACTCTTTTTTAGTCATTTGATATTTTCATTGAGAAACACATTAATCTATCAATAAACAGTATATAAATCAACCCGATTGCAAGACTAGGCATTGGTTAAGAGCACAGACTCTGGTTTTGGACTTCATGGGCTCACATCCTCGCTCCAGCAAGTACTGGTTAAGTTGCTTGGACATTGTCATTCATCTCTCTGTGGCTCAGTTTTCACATCCATGAAAAGGGGATACCAATAATACCACCCTCAACAGTTTTTTATAAGAATGAAGCAAACAAATAACACTTAGAATAATGATTTTATAAGCACGTGTTATGCTCATTTATACCACGTAGCTTTTTAAGTTCTATAGTATTTTCACAATGTTTACATTTAATATTTACAGTAATTCCATGAGGTAGATAAGGAGATATTTTATCCCTGTGTTATTCTTCGATCTGACAGTTATTTATCATTTAATGTTTGCTATGTCCTGGTATAGGCTTTAGGCTTACACAGATAAATAAAACATACTTCCTGTCTTTAAGAACCCCCCCCAAGAAAGAAAATAAATATAGTAGAATAAATGCATCGATAAAGGTAGCATGAGGATGCTGATAAAAACTGAAACTTACAGAGGTTAAAAAAAAATGTCAAGATTGCCCAAATAATAAGCCTTCTCATTTTATATCCAGTGTTCTCCCTTCAAACACCAGGAGGAATGGTGGATAAATCATTCTTGTAAGGTGGAAAGTGTGGGTTCTAAAACATTTTCTTGCTTCCAGGAAAATTCCCAACTTCTTGCATTGCAGTGAAGGATGCATCTTATTCCTCCTTCCCTCACCTGGCCTCCAGGCTGGTGAACAAAATCCCATTATCCTGAAAGCATACATAATAATTCTTATCAAAGCACCAAAGCGGTATAAGGGGACCCTGTGGTCATGAACTCTTATCTGACTGGTTCACAGATTAGGGTAGTCAATGTTTCATTGAACTGGGGATAGGGAAACCTGCATATGACCTTGGGCCAATGATTTCACCTTCCTGCACTTTGGTAAATGGTAGCAATCATTATCACCTTTATGGATTCCAGAATGACTTAGATGGGAGCCATATAATGAAAAAGAAAACCAAAACAAGGCACTGCATGACCTAGAGAGCAAGTTCATTTCCATGTTGATTCTCCACCATCTTTTCCATCATGTCCAATTATGTTTGCTTTTTAAGCTAAAGGAAGTAACTAGCACACTGCTTCGTACAGCGCACAAATTCAAAAATATTTGCTCAACGAATGAACTGTCATCCAGACAAAAAGGCATATTAGTAGCTCAGTGTTTAGAAAGACACGTCTATACATCTTTAGCTCTATTTAATCAGACACAGTCTCATCTTTGAGACTCAATTCGTAACACCTGCAAGTCCTTTAGTGCGTTCCATTTCTTT
Source organism: Ursus maritimus (assembly GCF_017311325.1). Taxonomy (NCBI): domain Eukaryota; kingdom Metazoa; phylum Chordata; class Mammalia; order Carnivora; family Ursidae; genus Ursus; species Ursus maritimus. The sequence continues at coordinate 38,962,044 of NW_024426552.1, forward strand.
GCAAGGCAGCTTTCCCCACAGAAAGACTGTGTTCTGCCACAGCTGCACCAATTAGTCTCCCTGCCTGAGAAGAGTGACAATAGTGATATTTTTCTGGATGAATGATAGACCTACTGGAGAGTCCACAAATCAAAATGTCAATTTTCTTTTCTCGTTTGGTTTCTTTTGTGTTCTGTGTTTGTATGTAATTTCTTCTACAAAAATGCCTTTGGATAGAGATAAAATATCTTTTATTTTCAAGTTTAACTAAATAATAAAGCAGATCTGTGACAGATTTTGACACATTTTGGAATTACAGTTGTTGCCTACAAAGTGTGGGTTGCATGAGTTCCTTGAAAAGAATGATTTAAAAGCGCCAGTGGTTCCTAGAAAAAAGGCAGGCTTGTAAAAGGGTGCAGCTAATGCATGCTGTAATAATTATATAAAACAGAAAATATGGACTTCCAACTCCAGCACAAAAGCCTAGTAGATGCCCAGTTCAAAATCGGTTTTGTTCTAATTATATCATCTCTTTACAGTTTTGTCATAGCTTAAAGACTTTGTAGTATTTGAAATTTCTGTACAACTTTAAAAAAATACATGCTACACTCATATGGAATATGTTGAAAATCATTATTAAGGTCAGGATAATTACATTCATGTAATTTTCTATTTTCTATTAAAATATTTTCTATTAAAAATATCTCCAGTAACTTATTAAGTTTTCAGAAATCATTTTTTTTTGTTTGTTTTTATCTTCATTCATTTGCTTCATTCAAGCAGAGTTTTAGATTAGTGTACAAATTTTAAGATGAGATAATGTTGAAAACCACCTTTTCCCACAGAAATCTAAGGAAGTACATGACAAAAAACGAGAGCACGGCTAAGAAGGGAAATCAAATATGAATTCACAACTGTAAATCATGAAATCCAGACATGTTTCAAATCAAATGATTGAACTACGCTTGAGGGTAAAGTGGCTTGATTTTAGAACATGATAATACTTTGGCTTTTAAGGATCATCCAGCATATCACCTTTCCATGTAGAAGCTTCAGAGTCAGAATTTCTAGGTCGAGTTCTTACACAGGCCATTTAAGTTGTCTATGCATTTTCTTCTGAAGGTTTAGTTATTCTTTCTATATAAAATATATGGAATTTCTATAATGTGTACTATGCTAGATGCTTCTTGGGGAGGAAAGAAAAAAAAAAAGAACAGAATGCTTTCCTCTATAAGCCTACCATGTAAAGGAGAGATAATACATATGTCTAATTAATTCTAAATAAGTGAGAAAGAAACATGTTATATATAGGAGATAATATGCTCTAGGAATCCAGAAGAGGGAAATATATCACAAGCAAGTGGAGGAAATCAGCAAATTCTTTTAGAAAAGGAGTTATCTGAACTGGGTCTTAAGTGACAGGAGATATTTGGTTATATGAAGGTAAAGAAAGTTACAGGGGACGGCACATGCCAAAGCAAGTTAGTAGCACTGTAGAAAGAGGGTTCTGTAGGTCAATTTAACTGGAGTGAGAATGGAGTGAGGCCACTTTGTGGTTGTAATGAAGACACAATTGTGGAGCCTGAAAGTCACAGTTGCTCTAGAAACGTTGTGAATAAGTTGTGAAAAAGCTGTGTGAAGTGTAAAACGTCATACAAATTTATGTTACTAGTATTGGGCCTTTTAAGTGTAGAGAAGAGATGGAATGTGGTGGTACAGATAATTTTCATCTATCAGGTCGAACAGTTAATAGTGAAAAACAGGTCACACTGTGAATGCATCTTGGAAAAGATCAATATGATAGTGTTCATGAAATACGAGAGCCTTCAGAATCTCTGAGTCCTGGACAGTAAGCCTTTGATTGTCTTTTAATTTTTCTTTTGAAGAGGGGGAAATTAATATGAAAGAACTGCAATCGAAATATTTCAGATAATTAAATTTTTCTTCTATGAAAAAAACAGCAATTATTTTAATGTGGTATTTGTGATAAACAGTATTCTTTATTCATTCTCACAGCATGAGTAAGCTTTTAAGAAGTATGATAAGCAACAAAGAATAACCGTATAATAAGCAATCACTTTCATTTTGCATACGGGGTGAATAAAAGTAGCATTAATAAAGCACTGCAGGGAATATATATCAGTGGGTTTCAGCAATGTATTATTGATTTTATGTTTTAAACAATAAGCATTGAGAAATGCATTCCTCTGAGTGCAAGAAGGAAAGATATTAACAAGTTTACATAATCTACTATTGGTAATCCTGTTGCAAACTGTTGGAGACTGACTAAAAATGGAGCATTTTCTAAAAATTCACCATATAATTCAGCAGTTTTCACTGAGCCAAAAACAATTTCCAAGGAGAGAAAATCTGTGCATGTGACATCGTGCTGAAGGAGGGTATTCCATTCAGGTATTCCATACAGGACCATTTAATCAGCTTGGTGCTCTATACGGGGACCAGAATATCCTAACTGCAGTTAACTTTATGGACCAAACTCTAGATGAATAGTACCTGTGAAAACTAAAGACTTATTTTAAATATTTATATTTCAAATATTTATATTTGAAACAAAAGAAAAGAATGTATCCAGCCTATGGATTTAATTAGGTAATATTTACTGAGAAAAAAAATATTTTGATATTTAGATTTAAGTAAATACAATATAATATACTGGGAAAAAGCATAGGTTCAAAGGCCAGATTGCCTTAGCTTGGAGCCCATTGTTACTACCTGAGAATCCTGTGATCTTGGATAAATTTCTTAACCTTTCTATGCCTTAACTTCATTGTTTGAAACCTTAAAACTAGAGTTACTGAAAGAATTAACTGAAACAAATTGTTTAGCATACAGTACCTATGAGAAAGGGAAGGCTTAGTATTTGTTAGCAGTTGTTTTTATTGTACAATAGTTATTATTATTATTATTATTATTATTACATTTATGCCTTTTTTCCTGGAACATTGGTGAAAATCTAGCATCAAGTGTAATTAAGGAATGTTCTTTCTCTCTGAATCCTCTTCCTTCTTTGCCACATTCTGAACTATCCTTGAAGCTCTGGGACCTCTGGCATTGATCCATATATTTTTCTCACAGAAATACACACACACACACACACACACACACACACACACATACACACACATACATATGTATATATGTGTACATATGTACATACATATATATCTCCAAGTCCTTCAGTTTGCTTTAGTATGAAAACAGTTCATATGTCATAAGATTTATAAGTGAATGGAATTTAAGTAGCTAAAACCATCATGGCCACAGTGATTTTTTTATATTCTATGTTTAAAACACTAAAGGGTAATATGCAATTCTCCATACAATAGGAGAAACTGAAGACTGTAAAGTATAAGAATTCTTATTTTACCAGCCACGTTATTAGAAAGAATAAGCAAACCTTATCTTTGGTACATTAAAGGAAAGGTCACTGAGCAGCTTTTCATTTTCTTCATTGCATTTTCCTTTTGGTACAAGTGTCAGTTCCAGGCAAGAGCCTATCATTTGTTCTTCCTTTTTTTTCTCTCTTTCAAGATACTTAGGAATCTAAAAATATCATTTTTTTTCACTTGGTTATTTCTCAAAAAAGCCACCCTTCTACCCTTTTACCCTCTACCTTTCTTTATATCCTGTGGACATATTTTTGCTATGTGACTTTTTAGTTGTAGTTGTTCATTTGGAAAAGGGTTAATATCAATTCTTGACCCTGTGAAATAGGGGTGAGATAAAAAGCTATGTGCTTTGATATGAGACACAGTAAAGTCAACTGAGGGAAGCCAAGGAAATCCAATTTGGACTACTTGCAACCTTCTCAGTTTGCAAACAACTAATCACATTATAAATTATGTATATGCTTAGATTTCCACAGTGATTTGTTTATATGAAGAATTGTTATAAGCTGGGTAGAATCTTTTTCAATCTGCAGTGACATTTCATAACATACAGATGAAACACACTTTGTACAGAAAATCATATAGTTTATAAAAAAAATAAAAATAAAAATACTTTTTTAAATGACCAAGTCCTTATGAGGAAGATGAAATTTTTAGTGTCTACTTATTTCTTGATGTTTGTTAATTACACCATAGAACTGAAAAAGTGAGATGAAAATTATTAGAAACACCATTCTCCAGCATTTCTGAGTTTAAGTTAAAATGATATTACCAAAATGGTATAGTCACAGAAAAACCATGAGAGACTCTTAACTATAGGAAACAAACTGAGAGTTGTTGGAGGAGAGGTGGGTGGGGGGATGGGGTAACCTGGTGATGAGCATTAAGTAGGGCGCATGATGGGATGAGCCACTGGGTGTTATACGAAACTGGTAAATTATTGAACACTATATCTGAAATTAATGATGTACTATATGTTGGCTAATTGAATTTAAATAAAAAATTTAAAAAATGGTATAACCACAGTCTTAGAATTATAATTTAAGCATTTTTTCTAGTGTATTCTACTTATTCAGTCTCTCTTTTTTTTTAAAGAACCCTACCAGTATTTGAAAAGGACTTTTTTTTTTAAAGATTTATTTATTTATTTATTTATTTATTTGACAGAGATAGAGACAGCCAGCGAGAGAGGGAACACAAGCAGGGGAAGTGGGAGAGGAAGAAGCAAGCTCATAGCGGAGGAGCCTGATGTGGGGCTTGATCCTGTAATGCCGGGATCACGCCCTGAACCGAAGGCAGATGCTTAATGACTGTGCCACCCAGGCGCCCCTACTTATTCAGTCTTTTTAAAAGAAACATTTTTACTTGGGGCACCTAGGTGGCTCAGTTGGTTAAGCATCTGCCTTTGACTCAGGGCATGATCCAGGGTCCTGGGAGCCCCTGGCATCAGGTTCCCTGCTCAGTGGGGAGTCTGCTTCACCCTCTCCCTTTGCCCCTCCCCCACACATGTGCACACACTCTCTCTCAAATAAATAAATAAAATCTTTAAAAAAACACTTTTACTTATTTTATTTATTTATTTATTTATTTATTTCTACTTTTGATAAGAACACTTAACATGAGATCTACCCTTTTAATAAATTTTTAAGTGCATGATACAGTATTGTTAACTATAGGCACAATGTTGGACAGCAAATCTCTAGAACTTACTCATCTTGCATAACTGGAATTTCATAACGTGTCAAACACGAACTCCTCAGTTCCCCCTTCCCCCAGCCCCAGGCAACCACCATTCCACTGTTTTGATGACCTCGATTACTTTAGATACCTCGTAAGCAGAATCATGCACCATTTGTCCTTCTATGACCGGCTTATTTCACCTAGCATTCAATCCTTTACGTTCATCTACATTGTTGCATATCATAGGATTTTCTTCTGTGTTATGACTGAATAACACTCCTTTGTTATGACTGAATAACACTCCTTTGTATGTGTATATCACATTTTGAGGTCCTTTCATACATCGATGGACATTTAGGTTGTTTCTTTCGGTTGGTTATTGTGAATGATACTGCAATAAGCATCAGACTGCAGAAACCTCTCTGAGATCTTGATTTCAATTTTCTTTTAGGTCTAGATCTAGATGTGGAATTGCTGGATCATGTGGTAATTCTATTTTTAATCCTTATAATAATACAATACTGGCATAAAACCAGACTGAAATATATGAAAAGGTGCTCAAAATTACTAATCATCAGGAAAATGTAAATCAAAACCACAAACGATACCACCTCAGACCTGTTAGGAATCCTATTATTTAAAAAAAAAGATAAAATAAATAGCAAATTTAGGGAGAATGTGAAGAAAGGGGAACGTAAAATGGTATAGCTGCTATGGAAAACAGTAGGGAGGTTCGTCAAAAATACTAAAAATAGATATGTGCTTGTTTATTCTTGATGGCACCAAATATTAATTTCTCAGTTCCTAGTGTTGCTCTGACAAATTACTTATGCTTATAAACTTAATTCTGTTATTAATAACATTTATAGACATGAAAGCAAATACAAATAAACACCCATTTCTAAAATGCAGTAAGTTTGAAGCAAAAATTACTATAAATCTATAGATAATTTAAAATCAGCATTTTGGAAGGATATTTTAGTGGAAATTATCATAGCACTTTTAGTTAGGGACGTTTCTTGTTGTCGTTGTTTTTAATAGAAAGAATTAAGAAGGTGTTTGGTAGAAGGAAATAAAGTATCATTATTTTAGAAAACATAACAAGACTGTTGCTAATGCTAGAACATAGTATCAAAACTTAAGCCTTGAGTGGTGAAACCAGAAGAAATGAATTTTAAAAAGTTAAACTGGTGGCAGGTAGTATAAAGTTGTGTATGAAAAAAGTATTCAGTCTTTGGTCTAATATTTTAGTTTTATGGGGGGAGAAGAAAAGCATGGGTGGAAAATCAGCTTCCTACTTGGTTTGCCAACGCCCACAGGCAGGGGAATCAGAGCAGTACCTCCTTCCACCAGATGGGGGGGTGGAAGATTAGCTCCCTATTTGTTCCAGCCGCGCCACCGGCCTGGCCAGTCAGGGGTCAGTAGTGTTGGCTGGCGCAAACAGGGAGCTTAATCTTCTGTTCCGGTGAAGAAGGTGTGGGATGGAAGGTCAGCAACTGTTCAGCCTCGCTGAAACCAGGAGGGAAAAGGTTCTGTTGGTATGTGGTAGGGCGGGTATTTCCAAAATCGGTTGTCTGTTCTGTGAGGTCCCTCAGGAAACAGTCCTTGCTTGGAGGCTGGTTGGTTGGTTGCTTGTTTGTTTTTGTCTTTGCCTACAGCAGCTTCTGGGTTGGAGTCCTCTCCAGCCTTCTGGATACAATAAAGAAACCCAAGGGACCCACCACCATGTTATTCCTCAAGTCTCAGTGTCCCTGGACAATCTTTGTTCTTGTTTCCATCTTTCAGAGTCTTAACACTTGTTTGTTGTGTTATGTATAGGGATTTTTAATTGCATCACGAACAACCCTGGAAAAAGGTAGCTACTCCATTGGGGCTGTAAGTGGAGCGTACATTGTTATTTTTTGTTATATTCATCTCATTGTAGGTATTTTGTATTCTTCTCACAAGCTCCTTTGGAAATGCAGATTTCTAAACTATGTTTCTTTTTGTGTGGCAATGTCTTCTGAGCATGCACCAAAGCATTATGGGTAATGGGCAAAGCACTAACTATAGCTAAAGATCCTTACTCTCTCTTTGTCGGTAGAGAGCAATTTTAAAATTTCTACTGTAATGATTCAGAGAGAATAAGGAACTTGACCAAAGTCATGCACCTTTAAAGTGACTGAGCTTCAATTTTTAACCAGACCCGTGAAATTCTGAATTTTTTTTTTCTCCACCATATGGTCTTTCTTGAATGAAATGATTACTTCGCATTTCACTGCTGATAGATCATGAGTTCTTTAAAAAAATTTTTTTTATTTATTTGTTTGTTTGAGAGAGAGCAAGAGAGCGAGCATAAGAGTGGGGGCAGGGAGGGGCAAAGGGAGAGGGAGAAGCAGGGAGCCCATCGTGGGGGGTGGGGGGTGGATCCCAGGACCCTGAAATCATGACCTGAGCCAAAGGCAGAGACTTAACTGACTGAGCCCCCCAGGTACCCCTACGACGAGTTCTTTACTTAGCGATCTGTTTCAATCATATTTTTATGCTTAGTGCTTAGCACATACAAAACATTTAATAGAGTTTGTTAAATAGGTGCTAATCGGAGCCCCCTTTAAAATTGTTTAAAAAAAAGAAAGCAAAAGCTCGTAAAGAGATTGAACAGTACACTGAAAAATAAAAATAAAGAGAAGGTAATTATTTGTGAAAAGAACCTTTCTTCATATGAAAAAGAAGGAAAACTTAGAGGCTCTTATACAGAAAAGAAAAAGATTTGAAATGAATGTAAAGTAAGGGCAACTTAACCTGAGATCCCAACATGAAGGGAATTATTAAATCATCTTCTTTCAGCTTTATCTGCAGAGTCATCAGTGAAATATGCCAGATGAAGAGTCTGTGATGGAGAACACTTGCTGGATCAAAACCAAGAATGAAAGGTAAGCTTACAGTTTATGACAAATGTTTATCATGTGTTTTTCAACTTAAAGGAAAAAAAAAAAAAAACTAAACATGTCCAGATTGCCAAAAGTTTTGTTTTTTACATAAACAAACATATCAGAGACAAAGAAATGTTTGATATCCATGAAAGTTTTTTTTTTTTTTTACTTTTGTTTAATGAGTAGAATATAAGTATGCTTGAAACTCTAAAAACTTCTGTTAGCAGCAAAGAAAGAAACAGCATGGGCTTAATTTTCTCTGACTTTCCCACAAACAGTGTGTGAAACAAAACACTAAAACATTCTTCAAGTGCAGTGTCATCTAAAAATTATTTCCTGAAAGAGATGGAGGGGGGTACAAAGGATGATATAAACATTAGTTCTTAAAAGAATAATGAATATTTTATGTATCTAGACAGTTATTTTCTTCTAGAAAATTCAGTCATGATCAGCAGAGCAAGAAAACTGCATAAATAACCAAAGCCTAATAGTTAATGTCTCTTGATCTTTGGAATATTTAATTTGGTGAAGATGAAATTGCCCTGAAGTTATTTTATAAATTTTACATACATTTATAAAATAAATATATTTACATTTATTTTAATTTATAATGTGTATATTTCATTTACTTACAAATGTTTGTAGCTGAATATTAAAAGTAAGTAAAATTATAGTAGGGATCCTAGCTAGGCAAGATATAATATCTGTTTAGGCTGATGTTGAAATTGGTAACACCACTTTTTCCAAGTAATTAGTTGAAACCATTGATTTCTGTGGGGCCTGAGACACTCGGGAGGGGAATGCCTTAAACCACCATCACAATAAAGATCCTTGCAGAGAGAGGCATATCCAAGGGCTGGGAGAAGGCAAAAATCAAGGTTTACTTAGTTTTTGCTATAGCATTGTGCCTTTTCTTCTGCCCTTTTAAGGGAAGAGGTGGGAGGGGGGAGCATAGTGGTAGAGATGGTCTGAAACCGCGTTCATAGTATGTGCTTGCAATACACTAATGTATTTATTCTACTGGAACAGAGAACCCTGGTTATTTCATATTTGAGTACTATCCTTTTAAAAAGAGTCAGCAATACTAAATCATAGAAATTTTTTAGAGTTGAAAATAAATACAGAGGCATATTGTCTTGCTTAGTTTGCAATTTCTCAAGTGTGACCTCTGTCCTGTAAGTAAACTACAGGATCAAAGTTTCCTGGCCACGCAGTTACAGTTGTCATTATTTGCGATACGCCATGATAACAACACATCAAATATTCTATTAAATTTTTAAATTTTACGTACTCTAAAACAGCATTTCCTATAACAGCAAGCATTTTTAACCATTACATTTATAATTAGATAATGAATTCGTCAATTTTACAACTAAAATTAATTTTGCTAAAAAGGACTTCGGAGGCAGTTTGGATTTGTACTAGGTTCTATTTTCTTGAAAGTATAGCATCGATGTATATGTTTTAAATTTGAAATGTTTTTCAGATTTTGGAAATCTGAAAAATTTAAATTTAAATTTAAATTTCCACTGGTTGTTCAGAATGAAAAAAGTACATGTCTCATTCTGCCAAGGTTGGTAGTTGTGAATCTGAATTTTTTAAATACAGGGTATTAAGGAGAGCATGTGTTGTGATGAGCACTGGGCGTTATATGCAACTAAAGAATCGTCAAACATTACATCAAAAACTAATGACGTACTATATGCTGGCTATCTGAACATAATAAAAAAATAAAGGTATTCTGATGGCAAAATTAAAAACAAACAAACAAACAAATAAATAAAATAAACAAATACAGCTATGCTTTTGGTACCTTGCAGTGAAGGTCACTAGACTTACAGCCCCTAGTTCAATCAGGCAAAATGTTTTGGTAAAGCAAAGACTGTGTGATTCCATGAAAGTTGCTTCTGAAGTTGATGAAGAATACCCTACAGAGTATTTTTCATTACAATTCTGTAGAACCCAGCAACATTTAAGGTGTTAATTTGCGCATGCTAATTAATTATGCTGAAGAAGTCTGTTAATCACATATCAGTATTCTTCCCAACATGCAAGGTTATTAATTAAATGAAAGAGAGCAAAGAAATAAAAATGGTGGTATTAGTGGAGTGAGAAATCTACTGAATCAAAAAAAAAAAAGTCAAAAGAACAAGTGAGTAGTCTATTACTCTAGTCACTCAGGACCAGAAGAATGTGATGGAACCTAACTCGTTTGAGTGACCAATATCAGATATTTTGGCCTCATAATTAAACCTAAACTGAGAGTTTTTAAAAAAAATTTTCCACTATAATTGGAATGTTAGCACTAATATGAAATTTGAAGTTACGTTAAGTGACAAAGGGTCTTACTTCCTAAAAAATCTTGTCCTCTCACAGGATCTTAGGATGTTCTGGGAGCAGAGTCGAATCTGAGGCATTTGGCATTTGTATCTATGGAATATACGGCCTGCTTGAGGCTTTTCAGTCATCCTCTCGGACTGATAGGGAGCAATTGTTCACCTTAAAGAAATGACACATAAGAAATGTCTTATACTTAACATTGTCTATGTAAGAGATGTATTTCAATCGATTGGTGAGCTAAAATAAATGTAGGAAATATGTTACAGGGTGAACGGTTTTATTGTCTCTAATGTTCTTTGAAGCACAAACATTCAGCAGTTGTACGATAATCTACCCGGACTCTGTAATACAGGTTTCTGACATTGTAGTTACGCTTGTCAGTACTCATGTCCGGCCACAATTTTAAAGCTCAGATAATCCGATATATAACAGTGTTGGCAAAAAAAAAAAAAAAAAAAAAAAAAGAGTGCATCTTTTCATTCCTTTATTCACTGAGATCATTCCAGTATATAATTGTTCGGCAACGCAAGTGATAAAAACCAGACATGCAAAAAGATCTATTGGTATGGATAAATCTTATCTTGTTTTCCTCCCTAAACTTGGCAGCTACTTTTGACATCTCTCAAGTTAATCCATCAAAGTTAGAGAACAAATCATGGCATATTCAAACACTAAATTTTAATTGATGAGGAATAGGATTGGTTTCCATGTCCTTTTTGGAATAAGCCACAACATATAGAGAGAGGTTTCAGTGGTGGTGTTTTGTTTTATTTCATCCAGCAGTTTGGAAGAACTGTTTATCTGTTCCAAACTAGAAATCAGATAACCCACTTTTTTTCTTTCTTTTTAATCATAGAGAGATTTAGCATTTCCAAAGATAAGTAAATGAACAAGGAATTAAGTGTGATCCAACACAATGAACTAATCTAATAATAGAATTAAGTGAGCCAATAATATATGATTAGACACTAATAAAGGGATTTACTGTGGGGGGAGTGGTTTAGTGGTTATAGGAACCCTTGCAGAAGTTCCTCTTCAAAAGCTGAAAATGTGAAGAAACAAGAGGAGAGACAATATAGCAACTACCAGCAAAATTAAGTTTCTCTCCTTCTTGGTATAAAAGTGAGGGTTTGGTAATGTGTGTGAAAAACAAGAAGAGATCAGCTGGTGGCAGTAAGACATGGTGATTTGACCAAGTTCGACGTGGTTGGAAATTCTCGGCAGTTTCTAACAGTCAAGGCAGGTAGGAAACCCGACATGCAGATTTGCTAGATATGCAACCCAGATCTCACAGGTCCAGAAAAGGGAGTAACATCCAACCTAAAACTGCCTACAATTTCACAGTATCTATAATTTAGTCACAACCTTGGCATATGTGATATATAATATTTTCTTTTTTAAATTAAACTTACCAGTGTAACTTTGTGGTAAGTATGCCTGCTGTATTTCAGAAATTCCCAAGACTGCTTGGAAATGCACATTCTTCAATGATACCTTATTTGGATGAATGAAACTTTCCATAAACAGGTATGCCACAAAAACTGCTTTGAGAGGCTGACGGAGAGAAAAACAATCATTCTCCTTCTTTTCATGCAGCTTAGTTTTGTTCAGTTTGTTGTATCCTGGGTGGCTTAAACAGCAAACATTTATTTCTCACAGTGTGGAGGCTAGGAAGTCCAAGATCAAGGCTCTGGAAGATTCCATGTCTGGGGAGATGGATTCCTAGCTTATAAATGGCTGTCTTCTTGCTGTGTCTTCACATGGTGGAAGGAGCAAGGGAGCGCTCTGGGTTCTCTTTTCTAAAGTACTAATCTCATTCATGAGGACTCCACCCTCATGACCTAATCAAGTCCCAGAGGCTCCGGCTCCTAATACCATCCCATGGAGGGATTTGGATTTAACATATGAATTTTGAGGTACACAAATACCTCTGAAAATTGAGAAGTCTTAATTTAACCAGCTTTTCAACACTGCATATCAGCAAAACCATTCTTGAAACCACTACATTATTTATGTATATGTATATATAACATTTATTTTCCATAATTTTGTTACATCCCAGCTATCCAGATCTCTAGAAGTCAGGTCAAGAGTTTTAAATGCCACTAATACAAATTTACCACATCCTAAAGTCCAAATCTTAACCATTGAATCATGAGGCCTGCACAGGTCCTTCTTTGTTTTCCAGTTCATTCTATATTCACATAAGATTTTCCCCCAAAGGTTAACAAACCTGGGAGTGAATTCTGACAAGCTTTGGTTGAACTCATCCTGAGGATTCAGCGATTTCTTTACAATAATAAGTTGGAACTTGGAATTGTAAGTTATGTGGTTACCTCTGTTAAAATTCCATTTACTGATTGATTTAAAACCTGGAAGAATTTAGGAGAATTTTTCTCTCTGTGTTTGGACAAATCTCCTCTAGGAAAGATATAATTTAAATCAAATCATTTCAAATCATGATTGAAACCACTAGTCAGGAAGACTCATAATCAGTGCTTGTGTGAAAAAATGAGTATGTGTAGCTCGACACAACTGCAGTGTATTTTTCTCATAGCTCAGATGTGGATGTTTCGTATTAGGAGGAGCACACATTGCAAGGCAGTGTATTGTTTTGCATACATTAGAGAACCATTGGGTAGGTTTTATCATTCCTATGACACACTCATTCATCTCTTGGTGCTTATGTAGTACCAACATACTGCCTTACCTGATGATTATATTTTTTATGATTTGTTTTCTCTCACATACTCTGGGGTAATGAAAAGCAAGTACCTTGCATTATCACTATTCTTTTTTTTTTTTTTTAAAGATTTACTTATTTATTTCAGAGCAAGGGGGAGAGAGAGAGAGAGAGAGAGAGAGAGAGAGCGCATGAGCAGGGGGGAAGGGCAGAGGGAAAGAGAGAAGGGAAGCAGACTGCACATTGAGCAGGGAGCCCAACCAGGGGCTCAATTTCACCACCCTGAGATCATGACCTGTACTGGAACCAAGAATCAGAGGCTCAACCACTGACCCCCCAGGCACCCCTCACTATTATTTTTATGCCGATATTAGGTAATGAATATTTGTGATTGAGACTAATCTTTTTATTTTCTCTGTAATAGCAAGTACCCAACATTGAAACTATAATCACATTGGTAATTCTTTAAATTTATTTGTGTGTGTGTATGTTTAAAGATTTTATTTATTTACCTGAGACAGAGAAAGAGTGAGCATGAACAAGGGGAGGGGCCTAGGGAAAGGGAGAAGTAGACTCCCCACTGAGTAAGAAGCCCAACGTGGGGCTTGATTCCTTGAGCTGAAGGGATCATGACCTTGAGCTGAAGGCAGATGCTTAATCGACTGAGTGATCCAGGCACTCCTATTTGTGTGCGTGTGTGTGTGTGTGTGTGTGTGTGTGTTTTAAAGATTTTATTTATCTCTTTCTCAGAGAGAGCGAGAAAGCATGCATGAGTGGGGGGAGGGGCAGAGGGGGAAGCAGGCTTCCTGTTGAGCAGGTAGCCCAACCCAGGACTGGATCCCAGGACCCTTGTGATCATGACCTGAGCCGAAGGCAGATGCTTAACCCACTGAGCCACTCAGGCATCTCCCTATTTATGCTTTTTGACGAACAACTATTTCTCTCAAAAATAATGCATCAGAGATCAGAATGTAGTGTTTTTGCTCAGTGCTGTGGCTCTCATCACCCAGCTGTTAAACAATATCTATTGAATAAATGAATACTTTGAATGAATAAATATGTTCCCATATCTCCTTTTTTCATAACTCTCTGTCTAAAAAGAAATGGCATAAAAATGTTTCAATGTATTTATAGAGCAACTTTTAGCATTTAGTGGTTCTGGTGTTAGTTAAGCTATATACTAAGCTTTTGTGAAAAAAAGATCTGAAAACAGAGACTTTTTAAGACAAATGTTTGTTTCTCTTTCAGCTGTCAATCTGGATATGAGTGTTCTGGGGTGACGAGATTTGCTCTGCTTTATGGTATCATCTGGGAACTGGATCTTACTAATATCTCCAATTGATAACCTATCAAAAATATGAAACATGAGACACTCCATTAATTTTTTTTTGTAAATATGCTATTGGCTGGAATGAATAAGTGCTTTATAGGTATTGGCCTCTGAAAATTTTTACTTTTGTTCAAATTTCTTTATCAAATGTTAAAAGCTGCATTAATTATATGGAGAAAATCTTTCCTTAGTCAACAAAGGTAGACGAAATATGAATAGTTTGATTACATTTAAGCTGTATATACATACCCATATATGACTTGGTATACAAAAGACGTTTTTGAGAAAATGTTGACAGTGATTATCTCTGGAGGTTGAAGTTATATGAGACATTGCCTCTGAACATTATAGACTTCTGTGAACCTGAATATTAAGAACTTTGACTTTTGTAATCAGAAAAAATATATTTTAAAGAGGATAAAATGTTTAGGCAATAGTTCTTTATGAGGGTGCATATTTTAACCACTTGTGACAGAGCAAAGGAATTGTGCCAAAGTGCAAAAATCCCCTAAGTTTTTGCCATTTAAATTTTACCTTTGGAAAATCATTTAAAACATATGAAACTAATAGCTAAGTGCTTATCTTTCAGGAGGCTGGGATGCAATTAATATTTTCAAAGGTAGTAAGGTAAAACATGTTAACTTTAAACATTTGAATCTCAAAGAGTAATTACCATAAATATGAAACCTATTTTGGAACTACTATTTGAAAAGCATGAACCATTTAATGAAACGATAGCCAAACATGTGGCATTTTTTTTACAAACCTGATACAAAAATGATCCCCAAATTTAATCTGAAAAGAACTATGCAAAATTTAATTTCATCTATGAGAGAGTCCGTTTAATCAAGCTTGGCCCTTTGTTTATTCAGCATGGCCTTCACAGTAATGTTCCATGAAATTCCAAAATATTGCATACTTATTTGACCCAACTAATCATAGCAGTCAGCACAAAAGCTTGCTTTTCCTAAAAAGTTTCTTAAAAACTTTTCAAATAAGTGTTGTGAGGAGAGAGGGACAGAGAGATAGAGACAGACAGAGACAACAAAGATGAGTAGTGATACTGATGGAGCCTAAAAAACTCAATAGTATTTGAGAAATATTTACCACTTCACCTGGAAGACACATTAGGCTTTATGAATTTAGTTCCATCAATGAGTATTTGCACTTCAGCTGAAGTTCTACACTTTATATTTCAAATATCAACTCATAAAGCTTAAGTCTTACTTCTGGAGTTTTACCTAGATGAAATATTGAGATTGCTGGAATGACAATAAACATATATACGTTCACTTCTGAATAATATTACAAAGATTCTATGACTATGCCACCTACGAAACATAAACCTAAAATTTTTTACATTTATTTTAATTGTCATGACAAACCTGTGAGGAAAGATATCCCCACTTTACAGATAAACGTATCCACAGTCCTGCTGCCAGAATACAGGTGGGATTTGAACCTAGGCAGTAGTCTGGCTCCCCAGTCCAATCACTAAACTACCACATACTAAAGCTGCTAGACTTGAGTTACTTGTAATATACTAGAACCTCTTCTTTTAGACATCCCCCCAAATTTTAGTAGTGCTGTGTCTGTAATGTAGTTATTTGCTCAGTATAGATCCTGAAGAGACTTCCATATGCACCTTCTAATCACAACCACCTTTTCCTTCTCCAAATCATCTAATCTTTTGAAGTTCCTATTAACCGCTTCTTAATGTTTCTTCATAGTTTAATGACCCAAATATAAATCCCTGGACACTAGTCTTTAATCTACCCCTTTTGATGATTTACTTCTGAGTTTCCATTATTCTATAAATCCTCTTCAATTCCTTTCTTTTCCTTACAATTAGTTTGTTGAAGAACTATCTGAAGTGTAGAGTTTTCCAAAGTCCAGATTTTGGTGTCTGCATGTTTTTCTCTCCTCTGTATTTCCTGCCAGTGGGAAGATGGATTCAGAATCAAAGTCTCTTGGGTCTGATCACTGGCAAATCTAGATGCTGTTGTGTTCTTTCTTCAGGAGGCACAGTGTATCTGGTTGTCTCACTCTTTATGATGTTAGCACCTGTTGCTGTTTAATACCTAAATACCGTGTATTTAAGGTGAGCTGGAAAAATGGCAATATGTTAAGTTTATCATTTATTTTCAGTTATTAGACAGAATAGTTCTAGAAAGAGATATGTATCTTCTTCCAGTAGTTTGTTACCCAGTGATACAGTTCATCTAGTAAAGACAATAAAAATATTTTCCCTGTGTGTATGAATTCTCAAATAATAAATTGTTCACCTCAAAAGTGAACAATTATACTTTTTTCCCCTATAGTATCATTATAAAGTCATTGGTTTAAACACAATGTTGATCAGTTTTGTATTCCTATCTTTATGGTATGCTTTTATTTTCTGTAGGTATGCTATTTTGCTAATTATTCTTTTTCCTTATAATAACATTTTATGGGTTTTGAGCCAAAACCCTTTCCCATTGCTCATTGTTACGTGAAATAGATTTTTCTGGATGTTTAAAAGGAAGCCAGTTCAGGATAGTTCTTCTAACTTAATAGAACTTTGTTTTCTGTTATTTTTATGTAGTTTTCAAAAATATTGTGATTTGATTTCTGAGATCCCCTAGCTCTGGTGTGCTCTTTCACTTTCCTCTTTAAAGTCTCTTTTCTTTTTGTCTATATCATCTGTTACACTTATTTTTTTTAAAGATTTTGTTTATTTATTTTGACAGAGAGAGAGACAGACAGCGAGAGAGGGAACACAAGCAAGGGGAGTGGGAGAGGAAGAAGCAGGCTCCCAGCGGAGGAGCCCGATGTGGGGCTTGATCCCAGAACTCTGGGATCATGCCCTGAGCTGAAGGCAGATGCTTAATGACTGAGCCGCCAGGCACCCCTTATTTTTAAAATTTTATTCTCATTAATTTCTTCCCAATGTGGAGCCATGTCCTAGAAAGAAATTTTTGCTGGTTTGTTTCAAAAGTTTATGCTAATAGACTGTTTCAGTCTCTTTAGATGTAACTAGAACCCTTGTACATACCTGCTAATGGATTGTTCAAAATTCCTACCATTTTCAACTGTTGCTCTAAAATTGACACACAATGTCATCCTGTTGGTTCTTGGGTACTAATATTAATTCTTATTTCTTTGAAAATATTTATTGTATGTATTATGTATTATTTCTCTAGCATTCATCATATTTCTAAGATATATGGTTTAGTTAATTTTCTTTTTGTAAATGATACTCTACTCAAGTGCCTTATTTTTCTTCATAATATGTCACAAATATCAGCAAATCTATTCTATATTTTGAATACACAACTTAAAAAGAATTGTTGATTATCAGGAGAAGGGGTTTAAACAGCCTTTATCACATCAAAACCCTAACTTTCAATTGTAGGCTTGAATAATTATTTGATGAATAAACATTTGAAATGAATTTGCTCTCTATATGTTTATACCATGCTGACAATTCACTTCAATAACCTCTATCAATTGAATGACTTATTCAAATTATAGAACACAGATAAGTAATTGACAAAATTATAAAACAGTGTAAAATAAAATATTCCATGAAATATAATTATAACTTAAGTATCAAACTAACTCATTTCCTCTACAGTGTATACACTAATGCACTAAGTAATAAACTCAAAATTAGTACTTTTTATGTTGGTAACATCTGTTGTTTTAAATTTCAGTTGTAGGTAGTCTGCTTCCACATAGGATGTAGAAAAAAACAAAAAGAGCATTGCTACCGATCTAACAAGAGAAAAAGGAGAAACTATAAAGCTGTAACTTTTCATAAACCCATCATAGATAGGATGCAGAGTAAATAAGTAGTCTGAAATCTAAAGAAAGATGAACTGCTCCAAGAGGGGATGGGGAATGAGCTTTGACTCACCTTTGGTAGAGTTTAGGAAGAGATTCTGGGTGTCATACAGGTAGGTAAGAACTCAGGTATAATTTTTAGTGAAGTGTTCAAGGCTGAGTGGAAGTGGTTGTTAGAGTATAGAAAACTTGGGAAAAACAGACACAGGGAGTTTTAAATAACTTTAAAAATAATCAAATGTCTAAAGCAAAAATGGTAACAAAATGGGCTTATAGAATATATAAAAGTAAAATGCATGACAGTAATAGCATAAAATAAGAGAGAGAAATTAGAAGGGTACCATTGTAAGCATGTTTCTTCATATTATACTTGATATGATATAACATCATTCGAAGTTAGACTAATTAATTAAAGATAAATACTGTAAGCACAAGAGCAATTAAAAATAAAAATAATAGTTATCAAAATTGGTCATTATTGGAGATAGCATGAAATCATAAAATAAATTAATTCCAAAGCAGGTACATAAGTGGACAAAAGGAATAAAGAAAAAAATAAACTGAATGGAAACAAATATTACGATTGTAAATTTAATCTAGTCACATCAAAAGTTGCCTTAAATATAAATGACATAAACATAATAGTTGAAAGATGGAGATTGCCAGATTGAATTAAAAAGGCAAGACTCAGCTGTATATTCCCTGTCCCCCACCCAATGCACACACACAAAAGCAACTTTAAATGCAAAGCTGTAGATACATATAAAGTAAAATGTTGGAAAGAGGTATACCTTGTAAGCACTGATTAACAGAAAATTGTAGTACCTATATTAATATTAGTCAAAATAGACTTTAGAAGAAGAAATATTAGCAGGAATTAAAAAAAAAGAGATATTATATAGAATAAAAGTTCGCTTTTTCTAGAAGACACAGCAATTCTAAATGTATATGTCCTGAACAGTAGAGTTTCAAAATTCCTTAAGCAAAAACTGGTAGAACTGAAGGAAGATATAGACAAAGCCACAATTTTAGTTGGAGGTTGGAAGTTAGAAAAAACTTCCTTTTTTGTAATGATAGAACAACAAGACAGAAAATGTGTAATAATGTCTATAAAAACAACGCAAACTACCAAATTGACCTAATGAAACTTATTAAACAATACCACCATCAACAGAATACATTTTCCTTTTAAATAAACGTGGAACATTCATTTACCAAGAGACCAAAACTTAACATATTTAAAAGAATTGAAATCATAGAGTATGTGTTAGTCCACATATAAATTTAACTAGACATTGATAACAGAAAGATGGCCAGAAAATACACAAAAATTTTAAAATTATGTATGACACCGACAAATAACCCAAGGGTCAAAACAAAAGTCACATTAGAAATTAGAAAACATTTTGAATTAAAAGAAGACACACATATTAAAATTTACAGCATAAAACAATATTTAGAGGACATTTACAGCATTAAATGCTCACATGAGAAAAGGAGCCATATCAAATTAATCTATAATTTTAGGAAATAAAAATAGAAAAGGAAGTTAAACCCAAATAAAGCATAAATAAGGTAATAATAACAATAAGAACTAAGAGCAGAGATGAATGAAAATGAGTACTGAAAAAGAATAGAGCAAAAAAAAAAGAAATCAAAGTTGATTTTTAAAAAATATCATACAATTTTTGATTCAGTAATTCATCAGTATATACACCCAGGGCTCATCACATCATGTGCCCTCTGTAATGCCCATCACCCAGTTACCGCCCCCCCACCCCTTTCCCTCCAGCAATGCTCAGTTTGTTTCCTATGGTTAAGAGTCTCTTTTGGCTCGTCTCACTGTCTGATTTTGCCTTGTTTCATTTTTCCCCTTCCTTCCTCTATGCTCCACTTTTTTGTTTCTTAAATTCCACATATGAGTGAAATCATAACTGTCTTTCTCAGATTGACTTATTTCGGTTTGGCATAATGCCCTTTAGTTCCATCCACATCATTGCAAATGGCAAGGTTTCATTTGTTATGGCTGAGTAATATTCCATTACACACACACACACACACACACACACACACACACACACACACCCTCTTCTTTATCCATTCGTTCTGTCCATAGTTTGGCTATTGTGGACATTGCTGCTGTAAACATTGAGGCGCAGGTGCCCCTTTGGATCACTACATTTGTATCTTTGGTGTAAATACCTGGTAGTATAATTGCTCTATTTTTAACTTTTTGAGGAACCTCCATACTGTTTTCCAGAGTGGCTGTACCAGCTTATATTCCCACCAGCAGTATAAGAGGGTTCCCCTTTCTCTGCATCTTTGACAGCATTTGTCATTTCCTAACTTGTTAATTTTAGCCATTGTGACTGGGGTGAGGTGGTATCTCATTGTGGTTTTGATTTGTATTTCCCTGATACTGAGTGATGATGAACATTTTTTTCATGTGTCTGTTGGCCATTTGTGTGTCTTCTTCATAAAAATGTCTGTTCAAGTCTTCTGCCCATTTCCTGATTGGATTATTTGTTCTTTGGGTGTTGAGTTTTATAAGTTCTTTATAGATTTTTAGATACTAGCCCTTTATCGGATATGTCATTTGCAAATATCTTCTCCTATTCTGTTGCTGTCTTTTGGTTTTGTTGACAGTTTCCCTTTTTGTGCAAAAGCTTTTTATCTAGATGAAGTCCCATTAGCTCATTTTTGCCTTTGCTTCCCTTACCTTTGGAAATGTGTCTTGCCAGAAGTTGCTGTGGCTGAGGTCGAAGAGCTTGCTGCCTGTGTTCTCTTCTAGGATTTTGATGGATTCCTGTCTCAAACTTATGTCTTTCATCCATTTTGAGTTTATTTTTACATATGGTGTAAGAAAATGGTCCAGTTTCATTCTTGTGCATGTGGCTGTCCAATTTTCCCAGCACCATTTGTTGATGATATTATCTTTTTTCCATTGGATAGTCTTTCCTGCTTTGTCGAAGATTAGTTGACCATAGAGTTGAGGGTCCATTTTTGGGTTCTGTATTCTGTTCCATTGACTTATATGTCTGTTTTTGTGCCTGTACCATATTGTCTTTTTTACTACAGCTTTGTAATATAGCTTGAAGTCTGGGATTGTGATGTTACTGGCTTTAGTTTTCTTTTTCAACTTTCCTTTCGCTCTTCAGGGTCTTTTCTGGTTCCATATAAACTTTAGGATTATTTGTTCCAGCTGTGTGAAAATCGTTGATGGTATTTTGACAGGGATTGTATTCAATTTGTAGATTGCTCTGGGAAGCATAGATATTGTAACAATCTTTGTTCTTCTAATCTATGAGCATGGAATGTTTTTCCATTTCTTTGTATCTTCCTCAATTTCTTTCATTGGCTTGCTATAGTTTTCAGAGTACAGATCTTTTACCTTTGTTTAGGTTTACTCTTACGTATCTTATGATTTTTGGTCCAATTGTAAATGGCATCAATTCCTTAATTTCTCTTTCTTCTGTCTCATTGTTACTGTATAGAAATGCAACTATCATTAAACTATATAAAAAAAAAAAAGAAATGCAACTGATTTCTGTGCACCGATTTTATATCCTGCCACATTGCTGAACTCCTGTGTGAGTTCTAGCAATTTTGGGGTGGACCCTTTTGGGTTTTCTACATAGAGTATTATGTCATCTGAGAAGACTGAAAGTTTGACTTTTTCTTTGCCTATTCGGATGCCTTTTATTTCTTTTTATTGTCTGTTTACTGAGGCGAGGACTTCTAATATAATGTTGAACAATAGTGGTGAGAGTGGACATCCCTGCCATGTTCCTGACCTTAGGGGAAAGGTCTCAGGTTTTTCCCCATTGAGAATGATATTCACTGTTGGCTTTTCTTGTATGGTTTTTATGATATTGAGGTATGTTCTTTCTATCTCTACACTGTGGAGAGTTTTGATCATGAAAGGATGCTGTACTTTGTCAAATGTTTTCTCTACATCTATTGAGAGGATCATATGGTTTTTGTCCTTTCTTTTATTAATGTAGTGTATCACATTGATTGATTTGTGGATGCTGGACTACTCTTGCAGCCCAGAAATAAATCCCACTTGGTCACGGTGAATAATCCTTTTTATGTACTATTGGATCCTATTGGCTGGGATCTGGGTGAGAATTTTTGCATCCATGTTAATCAGGGATATTGGTCTGTAATTCCCCTTTTTGGTGGGGTCTTTGTCTGGTTTTGGGATTAAAGTAATGCTGTCCTCATAGAAAGAGTTTGGAAGTTTTCCTTCCATATCTATTTCTTCGAAACAGCTTCAGAGATTAGATATTAATTCGTCTTTAAATGTTTGGTAGAATGCCCCTGGGAAGCCATTGGCCCTGGGCTCTTTTTTGTTAGGAGATTTTGATTACTGCTTCAATTTTCTTTCTGGTTATGGGTCTGTTCAGGTTTTTATTTCTTCCTGTTTCCATTTTGGTGTTTATATGTTTCTAGGGATGCATTCATTTCTTTCAGATTGCCTAATTTATTGCATATAGTTGCTCATAATATGTTCTTATAAATATTGTATTTCTTCAGTGTTGGTTTTGATCTCTCTCTTTTTCATTCATGATTTTATTAATTTGTGTCCTTTCTCTTTTCTTCTTGATAAGTCTGACTAGGGGTTTATCAATCTTACTAATTCTTTCAAAGAACCAGCTCCTAGTTTTATTGATCTGTTCTACTGTTCTTTTGGTTTCTATATCATTGATTTCTGGTCTAATCTTTACTAATTCTCTTCTCCTGCTGGGTTTAGGTTTTATTTGCTGTTCTTCTTCCAGTTCCTTTAGTTGTAAGGTGAGGTCATGTATTTGAGACTTTTCTTGTTTCTTGAGAAAGGCTTGTATTGCTATTTACTTCCCTTGTAGGACCACTTTTGCTGCATCGTAAAGGTTTTGAACAGTTGTGTTTTCATTTTCATTTGTTTCCATAAATTTTTTAAATTCTTCTTTAATTTCCTGGTTGACCCATTCATTCTTTAATAGGATGCTCTTTTACATCCATGCATTTGTTTTCCTTCCAAATTTCCTCTTCTGATTGAGTTCAAGTTTTAAAGCACTGTGGTCTGAAAATATTCAGGAAATAATTCCAATCTTTGGTACCAGCTGAGACCTGATTTGTGACCTGGGATGTGACCTATTCTAGAGAATGTTCCATGTGCACTTGAGAAGAAAGTGTATTCTGTTGCTTTAGGATGGAATGCTTTCAATCTGGAGGTGTTTTGGGGTCTAAAATGAGTCTCTTGTAGACAGCATATTGATGACCTTCCTTTTTTATGCAATCTGATACCCTGTGTCTTTTGATTGGAGCATTTAGCCCATTTACATTCAGAGTAACTATTGAAAGATATGAATTTAGTGCCATTGTATTACCTGTAAAGTTATTGTTTCTGTATATTGTCTCTGTTCCTTTCTGGCCTATGTTACTTTTGGACTCTCTCTTCACCTAAAAGATGCCCTTTAATATTTCTTACAGGGCTGGTTTAGTGATCACAAATTCTTTTAGTTTCTGTTTGTCCTGAAAGCTCTTTATCTCTTCTTCTATTCTGAATGACAGCCTTGGTGGCAAAAGTATTCTTGGTTGCATATTTTTCTCATTTAGTACCCTGAATGTATCATGTCACTCCTTTCTGGCCTGCCAGGACTCTGTGGATAGATCTACTGCCAGGCTTATGATTCTACCCTTGTCAGTTAAGGACCTCTTGTCCTGAGCTGCTCTCAGGATTTACTCTTTGTCTCTGAAATTTGAAACTTCATTATTATATGTCAAGGTGTTGACCTATTTTTATTGATTTTGAGGGGGGTTCTCTGTGCTTCCCAGACTTGAATGCCTATTTTCTTCTCCAGATCAGGGAAGTTTTCACTTATACCTTGCTTAAATATATCTTCTGGCCCTCTCTTTCCTTTTCTTCTGGGGCCCCAATTATTCTAATATTGTTTCACTTTATGGTATCGCTGATCTCTGGAATCCTCCCTAATGATCCAGTAGTTGTTTATCTCTTTTTTTTCTCATTTTCCTTATTCTTCATGATTTTATTTTCAATATTGCTGATTCTCTCTTCTGCCTCATTTATCCTAGCAGTTAGAGCATCCATTTTTTATTGCATCTGAGTAATACCCTTTTTGATTTAGACCTGATTAGATATTAGTTATTTTATTTCTCCAGAAAGTGATCTCTAGTGTTTTCTATGTTTTTTAAAGCCCAGCTAGTATCTTTATAATCTTTGTTCTGAATTCTAGCTCCAACATCTTGCTTACATCCATATTAATTAAGACTCTGGCAGTAAGTACTGCCTTTTGTTCTTTTTTTCTGGGGTGTTTTTCCATCTTGTCATTTTGTCCAGAGAAGAATAGATGAACGAGAGAACAAAATACAAAAATATCAACAGTGATCCCAGCAAAATATACACTAAAAAAATCAGAAGAGGTAAAAAACAAAACAAAACAAAACAAAACAAAAAAAAGGAAAAAGGAAGAGACTGCAATCAAACAGGTGGACAGAACAGAATAATACACTAAGTCCCGTGTGTGTTTTGGTCCGTTAGAAGAAACTAGATCCCAAAATTGTAAAGAAAGAAAAACTTATATATATACAAAAATAAAATTGAGTACAATGAAAGGAAGCCAAAAATGAAGAGTATATATATATAAAATGTAAATTAAAAATGAAAATTAAAAGAAGGCTTAAAAAAGAGTTGATAAAATATGAAACTAGTTTAAAGGGAAAAAAAGAAAAAAAATTTTTAAGCTGAAAGACTGAAGAATCATGAGAAAAAAACCTCAAATTCTATCTACTATTTTCCCCTAGTGTTAGAGTTTTGCAGTTCTGTGTGATCAGTAAACTTGGTATTAGATAGATGTTCTTGCTGGTCTTCTGGGGGAGGGGCCTGTTGGGCTGATTTTCAGGTGTCTTTGCCCTGGGCAGAACTGCACTGCCCCTTCCCAGGAGGCTGGGCTCACTGTAAGCCGCTCTGGATTGCTCTATGTGGCTTTTGTTCCCTGAAGGGTTTTCCTATTACTTGAGAGGATGAAAATGGCTGTGCCCCAATCTCCAGCCCTGGAGCTGAAAATTCACACCCCCGTCTTCAAATGAGCCCTCACAGAAAAACAGTCAATCACTTTTGTCTCCCTGGTTTCTGTTCACACTCTGTGTTCACCCAGCATGTGACCAAGCATTTCTATCTCAGGCATGTGACCCTGTTTAGAGTCTCTAAACTCTGCAGACTTCTGTGGCATGCACTTGAGCCACTCCTTCCAGGGGAGGGTGAGAGGTCTCCTTGCAGTTCTGCCACTTGCTGGGCCCTTGCTGGGAGAGAAGTCACCAGACTGTGCCATGGTTCACAGTTTATGGCAACACCAAACAGAAAGTTCACTCCTGGCTCACTGTTTGCAGCTGGCTTCCTTGTTCCAACACTTGGGAACTCTGCTGCACTCAGGCACCCCCATTCTGTCTGTGACCATGGGGATTCTGAGACCACACTGTCCCACCTAGGATTCTGCTCTGCTTCACCACCTGACCATCTTTCAATCAGGGACGTCCCCCACTGGAGCAGATTTTTAAAAGTTCTGATTTTGTGCTCTGCTGCTATATCACTTTTCAGTAGCCGGCTGATGGAGGCTCCTCCCCCCATGGTTTATCGACTGATATATCAACTCAGATTCACTTCTCTGCACCTCGTACCTTGCAAAAAGTGGTCACTTTTCTATTTGTAGAATTGCAGCATTTCTTTTCTTAGATCTCCAGTTGAGTTCACAGGTGTTCAGAATGATTTGATAGCTATCTAGCTGAATTCTAGGGACCAGATGAAACTAGGGTCCCCTACTACTCCACCATCTTCCTAAAAAAATAAAAAATGAAACCCTCCAAAATAAACAAACAAAAAAACCAAAAACAAAACTAAATTTAAAAACCTAAGCCAGACTTATAAAGAAACAGAGACACACATTTCTAACATACAGCATAGAAGAGTATACATCACTATCAACTCTTAAGATCTTAAAAGATTAATTTGGCAGTATTTTAAACAATTCCATGTCAAAAAATTTGACATCTTCGATGTAATTGACAATTCATGGAAAAAAGTTATCAAAGTTCATCTAGAATAGATAATCTATGTCTATTAAATAATTGAATTTGTTGTTAAAAGCCTTACTCAAAAAAGATCACACACACAAAAAAACAAAACCAAAAACCTAAAATCAAAACCCAACAAAATCAGGCCAGATAGCTTCAACAATGTTCTTGCAAATGCTTAAGGAACAAATTATATTGGTTTCATATAAAGTGTTCCAGAAAACATCATAAGTTGAAGCACTTCTTAACTTATTTTATCTGGCCATTACTGGTCTGATACCAAAATCATACGAGGGCATAACAAGAAAATAAATCTACAGAATAATATCCCTTGTGAACACAGATGCAAATTATCTCAACAAGATATTAGCAACTTTAAAGCAGCAATAAATGAAAAGGATAATACATCAGCTTAAGTGGTGATCTTAGGAATGCAAGTTTGATTTACCCATTCAGAAGCCAAACAGATAGAAACATAATTAAGTAATATATTCACCATCTCAACAAACTGAATAAGAAAAAAGATAGAGGATCGACTTAATAGATACAAATAAAAATTGGCAAAATTCAATATCCATTTGTTATAAAAGTTCTTAGCAAACTAAGAAGAGAATACAGTTTCTCTAACCTGGTAAAAGACATCTTCTAAAACAAAACAATACAAACAAAAGATTACAGCTAAACTCATATGTCACTGTGGTAGACTGGAAAAAGAAAGACTTACACTGATCTCATGCTCCTTATTCAACACCATGATAAGGATCCTACCCTTCACCATATATTAAGAAAAAGAAAGAAAAAGGCACAGTTTGGAAAAGGGGAAATAAAACTGTCTGCTCACGGATGTCATGATTGCGTACAAAGAAAATCCCAAAATTTCTATTAAAAAAATGAATTTTAAAAATTAATTTTGGATTTTTTTAGAATGAGTAATTAGAAATTAAATTTTTAAGAAGGTAATATTAGAAATAGCACTAAAAAAGAGAGAGAGATACTAAAGTATAAATCTAAAGACATATGTGCCCAATCTATAGGCTGAAAACTAGAAAACTCGGGTGAAAGCAATTAAGGAAGATCTAAATAAATGGAGAAATAATGCCATATTTATGGATTGAAGGATTCAATATTATTAATATGTTAATTTTCCTGATATCGATCCTAGCAAAATACATGTATACATATATATGCATATGTGTTTATATAATATGTGTGTATGTGTATATATGTATGTATTTATTTATGTACATGCATATTTATAATTTGTAGGGTTAACAACTGATTCTAAAATTTTCTGGAAAAGAAAATGAATTAGAGTGGTCACAAATTTTTAAAAAGAGGATTCTCATTACCTGTTTTCAAGAATTACTATAAATTTGCAATAGTGAAGACAGTGTGGTGAGACGCTTTGGATATATTCTATAGTACAACTTGTTGATAAAATTGCTTACGAAATATACCAACTAAGATAGATTTCGACCAACAGTTAAGGGCTATTCTAATTTATTAGTCTTTTCTCTTTTTCTTCCTTCCTTGCTTCCTTCTTTCCTTCCTTCCTTCCATCTTCTTCCCTCTCTCTTTCCTTTCTTCCTTTTTTTTCTTGACTCATTTTTATAATTTAAACTTAAAGTTGAGTTTTCAAATTATTTCAGATCATGGTTTGGAATTAGAAAACATGGAACTGACGCCTGATTTCTTTACTCTGTTTTTTGTCTTTGCAAATTACTTAAACCTTTCAAAAAAATTTTTTTTCAATTCTGAACTGGAGATGTCAGCATCTGCCTTATGAGTTTTGTGTATGCATATGGAGAAAGAATTAGAATTTTTTGTTTTTATTAAAATAATTAAATTATTTTGATTATTATACAATATGTATAGATTCTTCAGTTTACAATAAAAACCTAAATGAAACAAAATACATGCAAGTAAGGCTGAGGCTACTTGAACAGTAAATAGAAAATACTTAAATCTCTAATTCATGGTCAGAAATAACTTCCTCTCAACATTCTATCCTGCCAATGATTTTTTCCTTGATCAGTAGAGGTTTTCAATGAAGCTGTCATTCCTTACCATAGCACAGTGTACCCCTGAGTGTAGAGGCTTATTTTTGTGATGACTGGGCTCTAGCTGAGATTTCCTCACTATACCTCTTCTCTTCTCTTTTTCTCTAATAAGTAACCTGAGGAAAATAACATGACTGCTGCATATTTACATATTTCAGGCTGTTCCTCAAAGATTCCTCGGTTAGTGGTTCTAAAGTTATTCATTTGTTGTGTTCAGATGAGCCATGCTTTTCTCTTATACAATTTCCTTAGTCTTATAGTAGAATGCCAGTTTTAGTATGATCGCTTGATATTTAGTCTGATATTAAAGTCCACAAATCATCAGTTAACACTCTGATTCCTCAGTTACTCATTCCCCAAATCATCTAGCCTATTTCACTGATACTCATTTTCTTCCACTTTACAAAGCTTATTTTCCATCACATTTCTTTTCATTTCCTTCCTCACTAATCTGTTGAATTCTTAATCGGACTTGGACATTGTGCTACAGGTGGTATAGGTTTGTTTCTCTTCTCACTTAATAGAAAGCGCTCATTGAATTTCATATTCTAACATGAAACCTACCCCTTTAAATTCTCAGTAAATAATATTTTAAAAATTTGCTTTGAGAGAGAGACAGACAGAAAGACAGAGAGAGACAGAGGGAGAAGGAGGCAAAGAATCAAGCTCATGCCTGGCCTGGAGCCCAATATGGGCCTCAATCCCACAACCCTGAGATCATGACCTGAGCTAAAATCAAGAGTCGGATGCTTAACCAACTGAACCACCCAGGGACCCCAGTTCTCATTAATTTTTAAAACTTTCCACTTGAAAATGCTTATTTGTAAATCTTTTAAGGTTGTAAAATGTTGCTGTTTGCCTCTTTGGTTTGACTGTAAACACCCTAATGGATGAAATTGGCTTTCCTAGTGTTTTGGTTTTGTTTTGTTTTGTTTTACTTTTCCAAAGTTTTAATGTTTAGCATACATTGGTGTTCAGTGAATCTTAAGAGAGTCACTGATAAATTGATGTAAGTTTTTAGTCACTAAAAAAATCAATGATTACATTTTAGAAAATATTTCTGTGGAACATCTGTTCATCCATCATGCTTATTTTTCTCTTGGTAGTGCAAATTTTAAATGTTTTTCTACTATTAGCATACATACCTGCACAGTATCCCTCATGAGTTTTCTTTGCTACAGCCTTTTCCCCAAATCTGTCATTATGCTTGCATTGTGCACTTTAATACATAATGGAAAACCTGCATGCATTGTGAACAGTGGCATAATGTATTCTTCAGGGTGATAAGTTATGTTTCATGTAATGTCAGTTTCTCTCTCTGAATTTACTCTGTTCTCAGTAGATGTGTTTCAAATTAATAGAGCATTAGTCCCTAATCAAGGAAGTATTTAGGAATACATTTTTAATTAAAATGAACTATGGGGAGGAATAAATAGCGTTAGACTTTTTGTGTTAATTTAACATAATACATTTCTCATGTATCCTTGTGCATTATTGAAGATTAGTGTTGCTGGTGCGGCTGTAAACCCAATATAAAAATTAAGGCAAATGGGAGGAAGCAGAATTAGTAGGACATGTTTTTAAAAAGCTCAAAATCACAGAGGCTGTGATGTAAACCAAATCATAACATATATACTTGTAAGGATCTAAAGCAATTACATAATCAAGCCATCGACTTGCTTACAAGTAAAGAAGAGTACAAGGCAGACACACTGCCTGTTTTTAATTAGAGACTATGTGATCTCCCTTTGTGGCATCATCGTCTTTGCCATCAGGAAGTTCTTTCACAAGGCAGCTTTGAGGAACAATAATGTCAGTCTTTTTGTTTGTTTGTTAAAATATATTCATTTATAGAACTCCAAAAAAATGTACTTGGCATTTTAAGCATGAAGTACAACCCCCCCCCCCAAGTTCTAGCCCCAGGGATTTCATAGTTAACGTTTAGACATTAGCAGAAATTCAGAATATGTGAAAAACCAACAAAAGACTCAAATCTGCCAGATACTGTGAAAAGACACCATCTTATATTCTTGGAGGATATGTGAATTAATAGTAAAGATATTACACATTTTCTGTAATTGAATCTGTAGTCTTTTTAACTTAAGATTATAGAGAGAAAATAATTGCTCAATATGAAAATATTACCGGAATTGAGATTGTTCCCTTGATGCTGATTTTTTTAGAAGACAAAGCTATATGAAATTTGCAACCAACATACACTAGGGCATGAGTGATAACTTCTTTAGCAACTATTTCCAGGGTGTACAAAGGGTTACTTATGGCCTGATAAGGTGCTCAACCATTGGAGATTTACTTTCAAAAGGAAAGATTCCCCCTCCCCCCAAACACGTAAAATCTCTCTCCTCTATGTAGCAGCCCATAAAGAGTCTTTGATGAGGCTCAGATCCAGAAGTCAAAAAGGGGGAAAGAACTACTGCAGAAGAAGGATAATGTTCTCAGCATGCTCCACTTGTAAGTTCAGAAAATCAAAGCCAAGATTAATTAGCAAAGAGTAAGACCTACTGGTGATAAGTTGTGTAGGCCTTGAAGCAAAAATGGGACAGCCCTGAACAGACCAGTCAGAAGAGGATACAACTGGAAATAAATTATTTTCTGATTCACATCAAGTAAGGGTTATCATCAGGCTTTGTGTGCAGGATCCAGATAGATGATAAAATCTATTATATATTCATTTTACACAAATAAATATAATATGCCATTTAGATTCTCATTATAGAACCTGGGTCTTGAGAGGTTTTACAAAGTTTTAATTGTTTTCATAGTTACAGAATCCTATCTGTATTGTTTTTTCTTTCTTTCTTTTTTTTTTTTTTTAAGTTAGGCTCCATGCCCAGGATGGAGCCCAACATGGGGCTTGAATCCATGACCCTGAAATTGAGACCTGTGCTGAAATCAAGAGTCAGAAGCTTAGCTGACTGAGCCACCCAGGTGCCCCCATCTGTATTGTTCTATATGGCTATCTGGATGGGGCAGATATCACAAAATATTTTAGTTATATGAAAATAAAGCTACAAAAACAACACCTCATCCCCAATTTGACTTTAAGCACATTTAAAAAAAAGTTTTTATTATTATTTTGAGAGAGAGAAGGAGAGAGACAGTGAGCATGAGCAGGGGGAGTGGCAGAGAGAGAGGGAGAAGCAGACTCCCCACTGAGCTGGGACTGACATGGGACTCGATCCCAGGACCCTGGGATACTGACCTGAGCCAAAGGCAGAGGCTTAACCCACTGAGCCACCCAGGCCCCCCAGCTATTATGTTTTTCTGTCTTGTATGTTAGCTTTCCTCATATGACCTCAAGTAAGATTGTGGTTCAGATTAGAGAAGCTGAATAAAACTTTCAACAATGTCAATTAATAGTTGTGTGAACTTAAGCAAACGATTTTCTCCAAATTTCACATGGCTCAGCCATAAGATGGAAACAATTGTTACTCAAAGGAATTTTGTGAGATAAAAGGACACAACAGACATTATTACATCTAGATTAATGCCCAGCACATATCAGACATTCAGATAGCTAAATGTGAAAAATTGTACATAATAGATGATACTCTATTTCTAATGTAATCTTTCACAACTTTCTTCCTAGCACTCATTGCTGGATTTTTTTTTTTTTTTAATAGTTGGGTTTTTTTTTTTTTTTAAATAGTTGGGCTTTTTTTTTTTTTTTTTAAGAGACAGCCAGCAAGAGAGGGAACACAAGCAGGGGGAGTGGGAGAGGAAGAAGCAGGCTCATAGCGGAGGAGCCTGATGTGGGGCTCGATCCCATAACGCCGGGATCACGCCCTGAGCCGAAGGCAGACGCTTAACCTCTGTGCCACCCAGGTGCCCCTCATTGCTGGATTTTATTTGTGATTTTTTTTGTGAGTGAATGATAACTCTGCCACCTTGTACTGAAGGCATGACCAACACACAATTTGCTTGAATACCAACCCAGGAAAGCCATTTGTGACTTTACTACAAGAAACAAATGCCGCAAGATCTCTGTGTTAGGAATTTACTACATGAATTTGGAAAGCCAAAACAAACCACTGTGTACTATTAAATGCATAAACAGACACAGTTTTAAGTGTAAAAATGCCTCTACTTACCAAATTTGGAGAGAAGTTGCTGTCATTTGTGTAGAACTTGGAGTTAATTATGTCTGTGATTCAATTTCACTGTTAAAAAGGAGAATGTCACCTTGGGATTTAGTGTTTACATCTGTGCTCTGCAAGAAAAAGCACATAATGAGTGCGGATTAATCATTCTTTGAAAATCTGAAAGCTCAAAGGGGAAAAATAAATGTGCAAAAAGAAGTGATATTTGGAAACTATTTGAAAATAAGTAACTTAATAGAGTGTATGAAGTCATCTTGAAAGTGGCCATTTCTCTGATTTATTTGTACTCAAATATTGCTCTGGATACTGGCAACCAGCAAAACTGCACCAGGAACTCCTCACCCCCCATCAAAGATTTCTGCTGTTAAGCCTTTGCTGGAATATGATTTGGGGTCGTTATAAATGCGTTAGAATAAATGAAAGTGTCTTCAGTGCAGTAGTCTTTATGTAAGAAACTTAAGATGCAGGAATTACACAGAACATATATCAATATGTAGGTTTCCCCCATTATCCGAAAGTAGAGCGTTCCTACAAAAGTTTTTGTAAGCCAAAATTGTGGGCATAAAGCAAAGAAGCAGTTACTGTTATTTTATATGGAAATTTTTTTGACCCAAAAAATACCCTCTTAAGCTTTTCTGTTACATTTGCTAACAGATGCACAAGATAAATTGAGATAAAGCACTGATGCTCACAGCTATGGGAGCTGGATGCTGAGATGCTGAATGTGATCCCTGGGGAAGGAGCTCAGTGATGCCACTCTTGCTGTTGGGGGTGTATGCTGCCTCTATAAGGACCTGCCTGCAAACCAAATGCTGAATGCTACTTTGACTTTTTGCCTTTTTTTCATGAAAGCATAAATCCTATCTGGATTTCTTTTGGTTAGCAAAAACATACTAATGTAGGTCTTTTTAAAAGCAAAGGGGAATAACATACACTTTTGAAAAGCGGGGATACCTGTATGACTCTATATATTTTTCTTTTTTATATGTTTATATTTTTATACACTTATATTTGTGCATATTTATTTGTTAAAAAGATTTTATTTATTTATGTAATTTTTTAGAGAAACAGAGAGAGAGAGAACGCCTGAGGGGGGTGGAGGGGGAGCAGGGAAGAATGTTAAGCAGACACCGTGCTGGGCACAGAGCCCCTTGCGGGACTCGATCTCACAATCCTGAGATCACGACCTGAGTCAAAACCAAGAGTCAGGTGCTCAATGAATAAGCCACCCAGTCGCCTTTATTTATGTATGTTTATTGTAGCAAATATTTAAAATATTTTAATTGTATATTAGATTAACATATTTAATAAATATACTTAATTATATTTGATAAATATGTTAAAAATAATATATTTTATCATATCAAATATATGAAATATTTATATATTACATATGTATTGTATATATCTGTATTTTCATATGTTTAGCATACGGGGTTTTTTTTTTTCAGTTTATCTTTCTTCTTTCAGTTCCTCGACTATAATAGAAGGCAGGCAATTTGAAAGCATTTTATTTATGCTCAGGTTATGAGAAAGGTAGAAAAGAAATAAAATGGGAATCAAATTGCTCTTATAGTCAAAAATTTAAATATCAGCCTGTCTATTGCCAGGAAATGAGAGGAAATATACTTAGAAGTTAAAAATATTAAGCAACTGGCTCTTCCTATTTTTCCTTACTGATAATGCTCCCAAAAGTCTACTAAAATCAACGACAAAAATATTTCAAAATGTATATACACGTGAGCCGCGTTGGTTCAGTGTCGAGGGTGAGTGTTAAGTGATGATTTGTTAAGGTAGCTATCACCTTCGTTTACCGTCAAACCCACAACAAGCTGTGCGGAGGACAAACACGAGTCAAGAAAGCAGTGAGTAGAATCGCTCATGCCTCCCTTGTTCATCCTGGGGAGGCACCAATCGTTCCCGAGGCTCAGTGCTGTGCTGGTTGTGAGGAATCCATCAGGACTGAGCGATCCCAAACCGGAATTTCACCTTACTGCACGGAGGGGAAATTCTTGCTGTGCCACCGTTATGTACGGCCACCTGGGTTTCTCTCCTTGAAACCTCCTCTACTACAGGCTTCACGGCAGCTGGCCCGGCCATCGCTGACCACCACGCAAAACCAAGCAGGATACTATGTCCTCAGTGAATACCATATTTTTCTTTGATTACTCTCTCTTTATACTTGTCCCCTCCCTCTGTTTGGAGATACTGAAAAATTCTATGTAGAATTTTTTACTTTATTTTTTACCTTAATATAAAATTTATATGAATCATCATTAAGATAAGTTGCTACTAAAGTATTTTTTCCTAATAAAAAGATACTCTAGATAGTAAAATAAATTCTAAAATATATTCCTTAGCAGATTAGTATCTCAAAAGTTTTTTTTATTTTTATTTCATGTTATTATTATTTTTTAATAATTATATTTTATAAATTTTTTATATATAAATTTTTTATAAATATAAACATTATAATATTTTAAATAATTTTTTATTATGTAATGTTAGTCACCATACAGTACATCCTTAGTTTTTGATGTAGTGTTCCATGATTCATTACTTGAGTATAACACCCAGTGCACCATGCAATATGTGCCCTCCTTAATACCCATCACTGGCCTATCCCAATCCCCCACCCCCCTCACCTCTGAAGCCCTCAGTTTGTTTTCCAGAGTCCATAGTCTCTCATGGTTCATTCCCCCTTCTGTTTACCCCCCCTTCATTCTTTCCTTCCTTCTCCTACCAATCTTCCTGCTATTTCTTATGTTCCATAAATGAGTGAAACCATATGATAATTGTCTTTCTCTGCTTGACTTATTTCACTTAGCATAATCTCCTCCAGTCCCGTCCACGTTGCTGCAAATGTTGGGTAATCATTCTTTCTGATGGCTGAGTAATATTCCATTGTATATATGGACCACATCTTCTTTATCCAATCATCTGTTGAAGTTATTTCAATGGTAGAGATAGGAAGGAAATGCAAAATACTGCTATGTATCTTAGTTTTTAAACTCAATCAAGACTTCTGGCTTCTTCAGAGGAATTAGTAAGCTAAAAAAGAACATTGCTCCCATTCTTCCAACAGAGCTGAGAACGCAGGACAACCAAGTGACCCCAGGCCCATGAAAATATGGTTGCTCCAAGGAGAAAAGGAGCACAGACTGCTTACCTGGGGCAGATTCTGCCAAGCACCATACAAGCTGGTAAGAAGAATTCAGCTAAAATGTTCACAAATTGCTAAAGGGTGTGCGTGGACTAAATGAGAATTTAGAACTCCCAGGATTAAGAAGTACAAACTTCCAGTTATAAAATAAATAAGTCATAGGGATGAAACAGACAGTGTATGGAATAGAGTCAATAATATTGTAATCACTTTCTATGGTGACAGATGGTAACTACCCTTATCATGGTGAGCATTTCATAACGTAGAGAGTTGTTGAATCACCACGTTGTACAACTGAAACTAATGTGTGTCAACTGTACTTCAATTTTAAAAAACCAAAATGAATAAATGAATGAATGAATGCAATTTGCCTTCTCCCCACCAAAAAGAAAAAAAAAAAAAAAGGAACCCATAGGAGCTAACAACACAAAATGAATCAGCTGTTGCCTGAGGGCTCTTGTCCATGTTCATGTACCTCTCCAGGCACTCGTAAGAAACATTTGAGCAGAACAAGAGTCCTGAGAAACCAAAGCACTGGGGGAACAGGAATAGGAGCTGTTGCTGGTAAGGCACAAAGCCCGCCAGAATCCATCTACCCCTTGGGAACAAAAGCCCTACTATGCTGCCGGAAAGGCAGCAAACATTCCCATCCCTGTGGCCGGGGTAAAAGACCACTGCAGCAGGGGGAAGGGAACAGAAAAACATCCTCTCCGGGGGGGTGGGGATATGAATACACGCTGGACAATTAAAGGTTGGGAGAGGGAAAATTACAGAGAATTCTTCACCCCTAAGACCCAGACACGGTGCCTGCTTCAGACTGAGGTTAAATCAGATCCACAGAGAATTTCCTCTCCCCCTGCACCCCCTCAGGCGGCCAGTAAATGCTGAATAATAACTAGGAATGATCTAGTTTGGGGAGAGGGACAAGAGAAAGGAGGCACAGGGCCAAGTAAGAATCTGACACCAAGTGTGAGACAACATTGACAAAAATTCTTTGGTAACACAGTTTCCACCCAAAATACAAGCTAAACTAGAAAAATTGGAAAACTAGCACACTGAAGGCAAACAAAATAATACCACATTAACACAAACCCCATGCTAAAGGGCTGGCGAAGAAGCAGCATGCCATTTCCGGGGTAAAGCTCTTTACTTCAGTGGCTACTGTCTTATATAACAACGGAGATGAATCTCAAACGCTTTGTGCTCAGTGAAGGAAGCTAGACCTAACAGGCTAGATACTGCATAATTCTGTTTGTATCATGTCTGGAAATGCCAAACTATATCGAAAGAAAATTAATCAATGATTGCCAGGATCTGAAGTTTGGGGAGGAGATATGGGTTAGTTTGGTCTACATCTTGATTGTATTGTTGTTTTCATGACTGTATATATTTGTCGAAACTTGTAAGCTTGTACACTAAAAAGTGCAACTTTTACTGTTTGACAATTATACTCTAAAAAAAATAAATGGGAATAATCATAAGATACATTTCAGACTTAAGAACGGACTTTGGATTTTGAAAAATAGAAATGTTACAGTAAATGTACATGTAATTTTGAGATAGATCTTTATTTCAAAATGTCAGTATGTGGAGAATAAATGGTAATTCTTGAAAAGAGGATATATGAGGTAGTATCCTTTCTGGAGAATCGCAAAGTACATTAGCACATTAATGACTCTGATTGTACAAAGAAAAACTAGAATATCTTTTTGTGTGTGTACACTTTTAAAGGCAATACCTTTTCATGAAACGCACATTGAAAAAAGATGACTACCAGTTTTGGAACTTTGAAGAATTTATTGCTGTATATTGGCCAAGATTTTCAAATAAGCCATTTTAGAGAAATGCAATTTATTTATACAAGTTGGTGTTAAAGAAAAACAATATTGGCTCCCCCCCCCACCTCTGTGCCTTGTCATATGGGAAGTAGAGTTGGGAGAATTCACCAGTGGAAATTTCTTCTTTCTTTGTTAATACTGTGATAGCTATGTGAAAATTAGCCCCCATTCCCCAAACCTATAGCTGTATCTCAGAAAGCTGTGCTAATGAAAGACCCAGTTGGAAATAACAAATGATCAATGCCAGGCAGGGCTGGCTACATAAATTACAGGGTCTACTGTGAAAAATGAAAACATGGGGGTGTTGTTCGACAAGCAGGAAAGAAAAAGTGTCCTCAAAAGTACTGAAATATAAATCTTTTCCCCTTTTTCCATAGTCTTTCTGTGGCATGTGCCAATCCTCATACATGTCTCTGGACTCTTAACTCCCGACCCCACATAGGCGTATTCATTCAACAAGGGAATCAGTTTCTCCTTTTCATGGCCAGCCACCCCAACCCCCAGGGGTTGGGCAACCCGCAAGGGATTGCAACCTTCGACACAGAACACCTCGGTACCTAGTTTGGTAACAGGCAAGAGTTACCTGCCTAACAAGCCATGGTTCTGTTAACTGGGGATGGAGATGGCCACTGCCATGTCCGTTGGGGAGGGATCCCACCTTACACTGTAGCCGCCTGTGTTTTTAAACACACAGATGCCCTGCTTCACTCAGGCGATTCTGGTTCACTAAGTCTTTACTGGAGCTCAGAAATCTGCATGTTTGAGAGGCTGTGCAAATGAGGGGCACCTGGGTGGTCAGTCAGTTGAGCCTCTGACTCTGGATTTTAGCTCAGGTTTTGATTTTAGGGTCGTGAGTTCAAGCCCCATGTTGGGCTCCATGCTGGGTGTGGAGACGCCTTAAAAAAAAGAAAAAAAGAAACTAAACTCTGCAAATGATTTTGATGTGCAGCCACACTGGGGAATAAGATATTATACCTGTGA
The DNA here is from genome assembly GCF_017311325.1 of Ursus maritimus. Taxonomy (NCBI): domain Eukaryota; kingdom Metazoa; phylum Chordata; class Mammalia; order Carnivora; family Ursidae; genus Ursus; species Ursus maritimus. The sequence continues at coordinate 39,000,439 of NW_024426552.1, forward strand.
ATTTGAGGACTGGAGGCTGGTACAAGGGTGCATTTGGAGAAGGTTTGATTACATTAAATTGGCATCTGAAATGAGAGTATTTTCTGAATCTTTGATTGGGAGCAGAATTCAACTGAGATCAGCCATTTAAAAATGTAAAAAACTTCACACTTTACTGCCTGTAAGAGACTAAGAATTGGAAAGGGAGTAAGAGAATATTTAGAATTTGTTGTCAGAGAAGTACCCTAAAGGTGAAGTCACATAAAGGCCCCTTGGAAGCGAAGTAATCTCATAAGAAGAGAGAAATATTAGCAAACTTTATAACATGGAAGAAGCAGATGGGTCTGTTCACTTGAACTGTTCAAAAAATAAATGTACGTATTAGTATCTGTATGAAACCAGATTATTTCCAAAGTAACCAAACAAGCAAAACACTGAAATTTTTCATCCACTTTTGTTCTAATTATTTCAGCATCATTATCCATAGATAATCAAACAGTTTTATAATTAAACAAGGAATAGTACTTTAAAATGTTCAAAGTTTTTGAGAGAGAAAATAATTTCTTAAACTTTTAAACTTACTTGAAGATAATAAAATTGTGACAACCTGTTAATGCCAAGTAACTTGTACACACAAGTAAGTGGCATCATTTGTTTTATTAACCTCTACGTCAGCCCTGCCCTCATACATCTCTAAGGAGCATCTATTTAAACAATAGATAACTTACTATAAATACTTCAGTGGCTTTCTAGCGTATTCAACAAAACTGTCAGTTGTTTAGCATGGCACAGAAGGACTTTAGAATTTGGCTGTTTCATTTCCCACAATGTTCTGCGCCATCAGTTCTTTATAGCTTCCAGGCTCTCTGGACTGCTTGCTTTCCTATAAGTTGCTTTGTGCCTTCACCACAAGATTAATATATCTATATTCTTTGACGATGTACTTAAACACTATTTCTTTGGGAGAGCCTTCTCTGGCTGGTTGTAGTTTCATTAGATGCTCTTTCAGAAAAAGAGAAGCAGTGGGAGAATGAGGAGGGATAATTGAAGTGGCATAGGAAGAAGAACCCAGGACAGGTGTCTGGAACACTCCTTCTAATCCTGGTCTTGTGACTGTTTTGTCCCTGACCTTAAAAATGGCACTTCATCTTCTCTGTTTTGGTTATATCATCGGTAAAATGAGAAGGATGGACCAGATGACCTGTAAGTTACATTGTAATTCTTATGACTGTTTGCTTCTGTGGAGTTAAGAGTGAGGAGGAAAAAAAAAAAATGGAAGTGAAGACAATGTGGAGTAGGGTAGGAAAATAGAGTTTCAGACTTTGGATTTTTTTTTTTTTTAAGTAGGAGCCCAATGTGGGGTTCAAACTCATGACGCTGAGATTGAGACCTCAACTGAGATCAAGAGTTAGATGCTTAACCAACTCAGCCCACCCAGATACCCCTAAACTTTGGACTTTCTTAAGAGACCAGGGATAGAGAAGAGAAAAGGTGCGGAAGGTATGTACAAGTAGTGAGGGAGGCTATGTTGAAAAAAGTTGCTGAGAAATTGGAAGCTATCCAACAGGAGTAATCCTAACTTGTCTCATCACAAAATATTTGTGATTTAAAGAAAAAAGAGGAAGAAATGGTAGCACATAGTGAAAGGTCCTGAGAGTGAAGGGTGGTAGAGATAGAAAAAAATTAGAGATGATTTGAACAGCTGCAATGTATTCATATATCAAATATTTACTGGGCAGCCACCAAATAGGACATGTAGGCTATGGGGCTACAGCAGGGAAGAGAACGGGCAAGTCAACCTGGAACCCTCCCCTTATGGAGCATCATTAAGATTTTCGACCAGTAGTATTGGTTATGCAGCATGAAGTTTTGGAAGGCCCAATTGGCTGAGATGATAATTTGCTCCAGCAATGCTTAGCAGCTGGCTCTTGGGGAAGAAGAGTCCAGTTGTGTTTCCTAAGGATTCGGCGAAGAAACGGTCAGTTCAGAGATGAGGCATTTTAGGGTGGTTGTCAGTTTTATTTAAAATACAGACCTAGTTACTTGGAAAGACAAAGGAAGGCCAAATATAAGAAGTCAGAGATTGGGGTCAAGATGAGAGTGAAGAGTGAATATTTTCTAGTTACGATATTGAGTTACAAATGACTCACATTTATGATTTTAAGCAAGCTAAGCATAACAAAAATACATAATACACAAGGCAAGAGGCCAGCATTCAAAAAGCAATGATATTACAGCTAAATGAAAATTATTAACTCCAGTCATACACTTGATTACCCTTGAGCAGTTTCAATTGATTTGTGTAAGACTCTCACATGAGGAAATCTGAGATTTTATCCTGCATTTTTGGCTCAGTTTAGAATCCTCACACAGACACTGAAGTGTGAGTCCAAGGGGTTGGACCACATTGCATGAGATATTTTTTGAGTTGTTGGTTTCTTTATGTCTATAAAACAATGCTCAATGGTTTGAGGAGAAAAACAAAGAAAAATTAATTTGGAAATATAATAGAATGTGCTAACTTAAAAAATAGTAGATGAAGAAGAAATATCTTTAAACATTTAATCTCTTGAATCTCAGTTGTTAAGCCCTTAAAAGAAAAATCGAGTGCAGCAGAGCTCCCAGGATTTATCAGTGCATTTAAAAGCATGAGGTGACAATTTATATTAATTCGTTGTTGGATTTAATCCTGAGAGATGGATATCATTAGGTACCCAAAACAATAATGAGTCACTAGGAGAAAAAGAAGTCAAAAAGGATATAACTAACACTGAGTATTTGCAAAAGGAAATTAGTTTTAATGAAACATAATTAAATTATAATACAGAAAAAATCATACCAATGACATACCTTTTCTACTTAAAAAATCAATTTACAGTATATTTGTGATTCTATGAATTTTTACTAAAAGTAATCCTCAGTCTTCCTTTTTGTTGTTGTTGTTAAAAGGGTTACTGGACATCAAGGTGAAGTATCAATGACTTGATTAAAACTAGACCAGGGGTTATTGTAAAAGGAAATAATTTGATTATTCTTCCTGAAATGTGGCATATTTTAATGTACATAAGGCAGCGTTATAGACAGGATATCCTATACATGTATATAAGTATTTGCTTTTGTGGAAACTGGAAAATTGAGGCAATATTTAATTCGTCATGACAAGAGGGTCTGATACATATGGCTTGGCATCCAAGCCAAGCAGGGGCTTCACTGAACACTTGAATTGGTGCACAGACTCACTTAATGACAGTGAATCCTGTTGGAACAAAAGCTCTGCTGCTGAAAACTATGAAATTATTTTGAGTTGCATGCAATAAGATTTCTCAAAGATATTTTGTTAGTACATTTGATTTTATTCTTGAGGTTATTGAAGGCAAAAATAAAATACACATAAAAAATTTGTGTCTGTGTTTACATACAACATTTATTACTTGATACCTGTTCTTTGCTCAGTTGTTAAACATTTATTTTGATGACGCGATATTTAAGACACTTCCACATACCTGGCCGTGCTGTGTGTCAGAGCCCCCAGATGATGGAGTGCTGTGTTGTGCAGCCACAGATGAATTCTTGGACAGATTTTTCTGCTTCACTACCTCTTTCGTAGGTGCCAAAAATAATTGCTGATTTTGCCAAGTTGTGTCTTTATCACCTGTCAAGGATCTCAGTGCACTGTCATGTGGCATCTAGGGGAAGCCTGCATTTCTCCTTGCGTTCCCTTTTCTCTCTGCGCTGTGTTCATGAAGCTTATTCCATTGGCCTTTGTCATCTCTTGTACGAGATGAGCTTTAAGTCCGTGGGATGTTTCTATTTTGTTCTCATTTGCTGTTTAAAATGTGGTGACTTTTTAAAGCCACCTAAAAATTTGAATCCAGAAAGGAGTCTATTTTCACTACCACTTAGCCATCTTTTGCTGATTCAAGCACATCAGACTACAACCAAAGCAAAGAAAAAAGATGAGAGAAAGGGAACTCTGGACCTGATCCAGAGAGTTTTCTGCCCAAAGCTCCAAGAGACAATGTTGGACACTCCTGTGATTCACATCCTGGAAGTGTTCTGATTCAATGCAACTGGTAAATATTAAGTATATGCTTTTGTGGATTAAATCTTAGCTCTTGTTCCAGCACTACTTAATAGTCATTTGGGTTGGCTTGTTTGTGAAAACATCTAAATAAAAAACACAGCATTATATGAAAGGATAAAAACCTCAGAATCAGTGGTGCTTTTCTTTTTTAGTGTCAGATTTAAAAGGGCTTTATTTAAATTTATATTTGCAAATGTGAAGTATAAATATATTTTATACTAGTATTTTGTAGAAATACATCAGCTTTTTCCAATTATTTTCTGTATCCACACCACTACAAAGTATAATATATGACATTGAATCCCTGGCTTTCTAATATTCTGGGATTTGAACTTGAGAATTTTGAAGTGAAAATCACTTTTTTACATTAAATGATAGTAAAATTTGTAAGTCACTTTGAGTATACAATCCAAAGAGGGATAAAAATAAGTAATACACTTACTTAAGCTTCTGCTATTTTTTCAGGTCATTAATTTTTAATTATCCAAGATGTTCAGTCACTATAAAGGTATTTAAAATATATTTTATATCTCAGTAATTGGTAATATTGAAAGTGCTCTTCTGCATTAAATTCAGTAGGTAAGCTGAGTTATATTCTCTCTTATAAACTAAGGGCATTTTTTCCTATTATGCTGATGAAAGGAAATATTAAAATTACTGTCTTGCTTCCATTTACAAATATATTAAATTGATATACTTGATTTTCATGAAGAGTAGAGCTTAAGTATTGCGAGCTGTAACTGAGCGATCACTCTGTAGGTAGTCCTGTATGAGGAATGACAAAGCAGAGTTAGTACCAAAACTTATTTGATTTTGATGGATTCATTTGAGAGTTTGCTCTACTCACCTCACAGAACACGGACAGAAGTAGAGGACTTGTGCAATCTGTGGAGAGGACTCTTAGAGAAGGTGCACTGGGTGAGGGATTTCACCTGGGATGTGTTGAAGGCAAGTACACACACCCAATGTCTTTGCTGCACCTTTTGTGATTAGATCATGGACTGTGAACTCCAGAAAGTATAGTTTTAAAAACAAAAAGCTATATATATGTATGCGTGTGTGTATACGTGCATGCGTGTGAATACACATACCTGCGTGTGCCCACATACACAGATAGACAGTTTTGTGAGTTGTAGCACTGCCATGCGTAGTAATGATCATTATTTTCCTTTGAATTGGAACTATTTGAAATTTTTCATTTCGTGGATTTGTGGTGGCTTCCCATTTGGAAAAGAGAAATGGAAGACAAGCCCAACCCCAGATTCTGATTTCTAGGAGGTGTTCTCCAAGGCTTCTGGCTCCACCTCTCGCTGTTCTCCTCGTTCATCACTATCACCTTTGGGGACTAGAGAGCTTTTGCAGTCTCCTTGCTGCTCTTGGGCCCAAAGGTTGTTTTAAGCTTTGAACACTGAAATAGGTTTTGGTCCAGGTTTGTGGTTTCTTTGGAAATAAAACCCTTTCAAAACTAGGACACTTTGAAGTTATTTCCTGCCATCCAGGTTCATGTGCCAGTAACCACATCCAAGTTTTTTCTACGCATAATGCTCACACATAATTTCTTTCTTTTGTTCTCATCCTCATTTCTCTCTTTCTCTCCTCCCCTCTTCTCTTTTCTCCTCCTTTTTAATAGAAGACAGTTTAAGGCTATTAAAAAAAAGTGGTCTTGGGTGAGCAGATAAGACCCTTAATCTGATTATCTGATCTTTGCTGCAAGATTCAGTACCTGAATCAACTGAGAAATCTTCCTGGGCCTTTGGCACTCAAATGATTTTTTTCGGTTTTATCTATTACTTGACCTCTACTGATCTTCTTTTCCAAACTGTAAAGCCCTTGATCTCATCATGAAAGCCAGCCAATCAGTGTCTGGGCTTATCTCTGTCTTCTGATACCCTTTTGGAGGCAGCTCAGAGTAACCAACTGCACATTCTGACCCTTTCCAGCCACTTCCTCTAAAATCACTTGTCTAGTTGTTACATGGTCTTACTCCTAAGGTATCCTGGGCCTCCATTTTATAAACGTTTGACACAGAAGATCAGGGGTCTTCAGTCATAAGTCCTCACCACCTGCTAGCAACCCATTAAGTCAATTTTACACATATAGATTTTCTTGTACCAATTTATGTTTTATGCTAGTTAACACTACTTGGTAAGTGTCAGCTCTGCTATTTCAGTGAACTGGTAACATGGAAGTTAATTGACATGCATGTAGAGTTCAGTTGGTGGCAGGAAAGGGTTGGGGCTTTTGTTTCATGTAGTCCCTCATTGACTCGGGCTCCTTCTCCTCCTGGAGTCTCAGTGTTTCACTGAATCCTCTGCATCTGGCTGACAGATGGGGATGTAGGAGGTGGGATGATCCATGGGGGCTTTTTACGACCCAAGACTAGAAAGGACACATATTTAGAAATGTTTTCCTATTTCTGTAGGCCAAAATGCAGGCCACATCTCACTGAAAGAAAGTCTGTGTGTCCGGGGGTGTGGGGGGAGGGGGGAATGAATGGATTATCCAAGAAGTTAGTAAGTCTCTATGGCAAGAATCCAGCTTCATTTTTCTTCATTAGCGGTTTGGTTATCTGAAAAACTTCTATGTCATAGATTTGTGATAAACTCTTCTTCCTTAAAAAGGCAAAGTGTTTTCTTGTGTATACATTCATTTTTCATCATAGCAGTTTCTTAATCACTTAAAGAGGTCAACAAGTTACACACCGAGGGTTGGCTGCTTGTTTTTGTAAATAAAGTTTCATTAGATCATAGCCATTCCCACTTGTTTACATATTGTCTATGACCACCTTTAAACTACAATAATAGCGTCGAGCAGTTCCTCCATGGAGACCTTGTGGTCCATAAGCCTAAAATATTTACTTTAGGAAATCCTTGTTGATCCCTGATGTAGAAAATCCAAAATTAGCTTTGCATATATCTGCTTAGGACAGTGAATAAAAAATGTTGTTCTTTCCATAGATGATCTTTTCGTTGATTTCAAGCCAACCTCAGTAATATATTATTTAAGGAAGCAAATGATGATTTACTTTCTTTCTAAACTTGACAACACCATTTTCAATTCTTGAGCATTGGAGAATCAAATGTTTCATGTAGGAAATGACATTTAATTATAAAATCAATGTGATTTTGGCAAACTCCCAGACAGGAACATCATTTCTGTATCTTTCTCCATTTGATCAAATTCAATAAAACAGAAAGATATTATCGATACACACATTACCAAACCTCAAAAGAGAAAATAATTTTTGGACAATGGAAACTCTGGATTGTTTGATATATCAGAAATGGTCTGTGAATGAGGAGTTTATTTTGTGAGCGGGTTTAAGGATAATATTCAGTTTACATTGGAACCATTTTGTGATTACGTGTATCCATAATTTATAATTCTAAAAATTGACAGGCCAATGCCACTACATAGGTAGGTTGTTTTGAATGAGAACTAGACACAAGACATCTGCCAGCAGATCCATTATGGTTTCCACTCTGATGCAGCTATTTTCAAATTAACTCGTCCATGGGTTTTTAGTTGATTTCCCAAATAGCCACAACTTTTCAACATGCTGTTTTACTCTTGGATAAAATGAAAACTCTGCCTTCACACTGAGCTATGTGCTTTATAGGTATTATCTCATTTACTCTTTAGCAATATTTAACTTGTGCATCAGTATCATTATTATCTAAAGAAAAAGTGGACTTGAAGAAGGCATAACTTGTTTAAGCATATACATAGAGGGGAAAAAAAGGTCCTTACATCTATCATTTTTATTGGTTATACTTTTTGCACTGACAAGTGTTTTGAAAGAAACAAAGAGGAAAGTATGATGAATAGGGAGGTAAAGTAGGAGGAAACCTTCCAAAATAGGGTGGTTTTAGAGAGTCTCTCTGAAAAGTGATATTTATGTTGAGACCTAAAGTGAGCAGTCAGTCATAAGAAACTCAACAGGTCCTTTTACAGGAGAAGTAATACCAAGTATAATGACCTTAAAAAGAAATAGGTTGTGTTTTCCATTCTACTGAAGAATATTCTAGTTTCTATTCCTCTTTTCTTCTGTTAAACTTATCTATTAGGTTTTTACTTTTAGAAATTGTACTTTTTTTAGTACTACAATATTCGTCTGTCTCATTCTAGATGTCATATATCTCGTAAAATTCTTCATCACTTCATCTATTTTGGTTTTGAACATTTTAATCAAAGTTGTATTCAAGTTTATTTCTGGTAACTCCAAAATCTTGATCACTGGTGGTTTATTTCTATTGTCTATTTTTTCTCTTTGTTTTTGATAATTTATTTCTGTCTCTTGTCATGCCTGGTAATTTTTAACTGAGTAAAAATTGTAGAGACTCCGAATGATGATATTTTTCTTCAGAGAAGATTTAATATTCATCTATTAGAGAGGTAGTTTATGGGTGGAACACCTAGATCTAACTTGAAAAAAGATTTTTCTAAACTTGTTTCAGGCTTTCTCAGGGCTGGTCCTACTGGGTCCTTCATCCTACAGGGTCGAATTCCCAATGATCTCAACTGAAAGTCTAGGGCCCTTTGGGAATCCTTCTTTTTGGTGGACAGCCTAGCACTGTCAAATTGTTAAACATTCTTATAGTACCTTAGCCTGTATCAACCATTTTTCTTGTAGTTTCTTGTCTTTTTACTCCTTTATGCAAAGACTAAGAGTTTGGCACAGATTTAAGGGAAAACATATATCAAATGACACATTTCTGCAGGATTCCTTTTTCTCCCAATTTAGCCCCTCAAATTCCTGCTGCCATGGTAATCATGACCTCTAATATTTTCCCCTTTCTACCTCAGTGAGTGGGCCACAAAATTTATGAGGCTGTTTTTCATGCAGCCTCTATGTCCTGGTCCTGGAAATTTGCAAATGTCCGAAGTAAAAAAAAAAAAAAAACGTAGTAAATGGAAGGCTTTTCCCATTGTATTTTCCTTATCTTCAGAATCATGGCCCCTCAAATCCTGGACTCCTTGTCTGCTCCAAGATTCCTTCAAACTGCTATTTGCTTGTTTGCTTTAATTTTAGTCAGCTTTAATAGTTTCTTGACAGAAGAGTCTAATACAAGTTAATTATAGACAGCAGCAGAAGACTGGAAGGTGACCCTGGGTTTGAATTTCCTGTCTACAATAATAGATGTGTTTACTTAGGCATTTAAAAAATATCTCAATATAAGTTTTCTCTCCTTGAATGAGTATGATGTTAGTTTATGAGATTGTTATGATGATTTAAACATACACACAGACACACACACACACACACAAACACATACATCTATGTAGCAAAGCACTTGGTATATAATAATGAAGCATGAAATGTTGGTTCTTTCCTTTCCTTCTCTTGTTTTATTCAGAGGTCATGTTTTTGATGTTCATTGATCCATATTTATCAGATCAGTGACATTTCCTTGATATATGTAATAAGTTTTGAATGATGACAGAGAAGAAATAAATATGCAGAAAGCATAACATGCATGGATATATTCCAAGAAAATACATTTCATCTGCATAACATGTACCTTCCCAAACATTAAATTTTTCATGAATTTTTATTATGTTGTTTTTATTATGAGATACTTAGAATAATTTAACTTAACAGTAAATAAAACCAGAGCAAGTACATAAGAGAAGACATAATAAAATGACCTAATTTTATTTTATTAAGATATTCAACACTTGGTAAAGAGAAAAAGATATGCATTGAATTGTATATGCTAAGATCTATACAAATGAAATGATGTAAATTTTGTGAAAACATAAGTATATTTTAAGTGCATAGTGTTTGTTGCCTAATAATTTAAATAATATTGCTGAAGTTTTGTTGTTCACATAAATATTAATATAATTGTTTATTTATATTTAATAGTCATCATTTTATTTACTATCCTGTAAATTCATTTCAAAGATAGAATTCTATAATAATTGATAATCATCTCTTCCTTTACTATTTTTCATTGTGAGTTTCCAAAATACAGTGTTGTAGATTTATTTTCATGTAGCTGATTACTTATCACTCCACCTTTCCAGGGCTAGCAGCAGCATAGCAGATCAATGAGAAACTCATTGCCTTGAAAGAGATCAGGTGATAGGTTTGTAGTTGGAACCATTTGCTTTAGTTAAGAAATGTGTAAAATTAATAGATTGTTCTCAAAATTCCACCTAAGAATTGAACAATTTAGTCATTATATTCTCTATTTTCTTTAGAAAGAATAAGACCTAAATATAAATCCAAAAAATAATTTAATAAAAAGGAATTGAGGGAGCCAGAAGCCACAGAGAAGAAAAGCAACTCAGATGCAGGTCAAAAGTTCAGCTTTCCTAAGAGACAATGGGTATTAAGTAAAGTGATCATTGGGATTGATCAAATTAGGCCAGTCACCCTAGATGCAACCACACAGTCCCACCTAGCCTCAAGTTGCTGAAGATTTACTGTAACAGCCCATGAGACACGGGTGGTTTCATATACATAGAGGCACATAAGCCCGATAGCAGCGATTTTCAGAATTTTGTATTTCTCAAATACCAATAGAGTCATAAAGAATTTTTGAGATTGATAAATGTTTATTTTGTCAAAGAAGGAAAATTTTTTAAGACAATAAAAAAGACACTAGAAATATTTGCAACCATAATATATTTCAGACAAAGGACTTTTTAAGTAACAAAATACAAGAAACAAGCAACTTAAAAACAGACTATTAAGAAAAAATAGTAAACATGTTGGCAATCTTACACAAGCATTCACACATACACATTCACACACGCACACACACACATACACACACACGCACACACACACAGAGGTACATCCATATTACATTGTCGTTATTTTCATTTTGAGGACCACTGAAAAAAGGGCAGAGAACTGCCTAAGCCAGAGAGCTAGGTTGACAGATTAGCTATTTTAGGACCTTTTTTTACAGTCGCCTTTGGAGGCAAGGGGTGTTCTCATGTTATTATTTCATTTAACTCTTTACCACTGTTAAACTTTCGATACGTAACATCTTCCAGCTTCTCCACTCAATCCTTTCAAGTTATTATTCTAGCATGAGAGTGCGCTTTATTTATTTTGTTTCTGTTTGACATTGAGCATTAATATGTAGTGCTTTCAAAATTTTGAAGTTCTGTGTGTGTTTAAGAATGGGGAAGAGATGGTAACGTAAGCCACCCTTTTATCTCTGAAGCCCATAAGCCTGTTTTCCAATCCACTGACCATCCGGCTGAGTGGTTGGTCTTTTACCCAGTTTCTACGATTGCTGCTATGCTCACACAGGAAGCTGCTGTGTTAGAAACACGTGTTTTATACTTTAAGAAATTACTCCATAGAAGAACACCCATAAGAAAGCATTCATCAGAAAAAACACCAGATTCTAAATCTGCTTCGATTTGAGATTCACTTAGCATCTGTAAAATGAGGATATTGATTTTTGTTGGTGGTGGTGATGCTGTGTTAAAATGTTTGAATTAGTTGCCAACACTTACAAATTGGGAGCTTTCACATAACATTCCAGATTCCAGGCCGTTTTTTTTTTTTTTTTTAATTTCCTCTCTTCAGGGGTTTGGGGGAAGTTTTTTTTTCCCTTTAGCCACCAAGTTAATATATGCTCATTATAAAAAATTCAAATGACAGAGAAGCACACAAAGAAGAAAGTTTGACAGCCCAGTTTTTCCACTCCGAATCAGCTATCAATAATGATTTAGCACCTACTATGTGCCAGGGCACTGGGGATACAGATGTGAACAAAACCACTGGAACACTCTGGGGTCCACTCTTCAGGCTTTTTTCTACTGTACAGAATACAAACAAAAACTGACTAAAAACTATAATAGGTTAAAGAAATCAACACAACAAAGGCGATATTTTCTATGATGTTGACTTCGAAATTATTTACACATGGTATGTGTATATATACAATATTTATATTATGTATTTAAGCATAGACTATTTTATATATTAAGTTGTTGTATTTATATATATTACATATATATATTTATATGTATTACATATGTATAAAATCATATGTCTGAAACCCAAAACAACCATATTAGTAAACAGGTTAAAGAAGAAATGACAGAAAGCTATATAAGATATTTATAAATATTCCAATATGGTTTTAAAAGAATTTTGAAAACATTATATTATAAAATTTAAGCATAGGGACAAAGATCCGTTAAGAGTTGAATCAATTTCCAAAAATAAGAGAAAGTAAAAAACCACAGAGTGATTATCCATCTTATCAGAAATTTGTAAAACTCTCCACGTATCTATCATTTTAAAACAATGTTAACACTGTCCTGGTTATAGACAAATACATGTAGAAAGAAACAGAGAGGTCAGGGTCAGAGTGCTGTGTGAGAAGAGAAACCTAAAGTACAAGCACCACTCATTTGGGAATAGATGGAGTGTTTTGTATATTGGGCAATGCTGGTACACTAATTAGAGCAAAAGGAAGTTCGTTTTTTAAACAAAACAAATATCAACCATGGTGGACTAAGAGAAAATAAATTTATAAAAGTTAAAAGATGGCCATACCAGAGAATATTTTTGTCCGCTGGTGTTAGAGAAAGTTTTTATATCAAGACCCCAAACCATATTTTTAAAAAATTGGATTTTCCTACATAAAAATATTTTTACAATAAATATTATCAAATACTAATTTTACAATGCATATCACCATAGGAGATTTTTGCATGAATTGAACCAACCAAGTATTGGTAATATCTAGATATGCCAAGTAAATATACACACTGTCTAGAATTCTAAAGGAATTTGTAAAATAAACAGTAGCAAAATCAAAATACAGGAAACATATTAGAAAAATAGTTAACATTAATAGTTAATAGTTAAAATAGGCAAAAAGTTAAATGATTAAGTGACATATAGAAGAAAGCTCTGAATGGTTAACAAATATTCAGAGAAAGTCTATGAATAAGTCGGGCTGTGCAATTAAAACAATGAGGAGCACCTGCTCCCAGCTCAGATGAACAAAACCCTTCAAGTTGATCAGAACTAATTATTGGTGAGAATGTGGTAAAAAATATTCAGTGTTGGTGCTGTCTAAACTGGAATGGTCATTCTGCAGAAATGTATAATTATTAATGAGATTAATATTCACATAGCCAACACTCAAAAATTCTGTTCTTCATAAATTAACTGTCTCAAAGTCCATACGGGGAACTCTTTCAGGACATTCTTGGCATCACTGGTTGTAGTGTTAAGGATCTGAAGACAATTTAGCTGTTCATCACTAGGAAAATTAATATGTAAATTGTTGTTTGGGAATTTTTCAGCAGTAGCCATATCTTTTCCATGGTTCTTGCTCTTCATTAGACAGGGCTTATTTCTGTGGCCCTCTTTCCTATAGAACAGTACCTGACATGGTTCTGGAACCTGCCGGATTGCCCTGATGTTTGGACTCTGATGAATACCACCCCTTCCTGGTCTTCTTCCAGCCCCAAGTGGGGTGTTGTGACCTCCAGCTGTTTCTTTGCTAGTGCTCTTCTCCTGCTAATCTCTGGTTGGCTTCACCATCCTCATTTGCCTTCTCCATTTTTCTACTGTCTGTCTAATTCTGTCTGTTGAATTTCTTACCTGAAATACTAGACTGGACTGGTTTCCTTTTCTTTCTTTTCTTTTTTTAAAGATTTATTTATTTATTTGAGAGAGAGAGAGGGAGCATGAGTGGGAGGGGCAAAGGGAGAGGAAAGAGAATCTCAGGCAGACTCCATGCTGAGCACGGCACTGACACAGGGCTCGACCTCACCACCATGAGATCACAACCTGAGCCAAAACCAAGAGGCTGAGGCTAAACTGGCAGCGCCACCCAGGCACCCCTACTAGACTGGTTTTGTGATTGGAATCTGACTGATAAGGTATTGGGGTTGATCCCAGGAAACAGACCCTAAAATACAATATTGAGACTGAGAGTCTCCTTTTCTTCACCTTTAACATGGTGATAACTTCCCTGCAGGTGGAAATTGAAATTATAGGAACCCATGACAGGCAGAAGCATTAAGAGTACAGGTACTTGAGGCGAAACACTGATTAAAAGCGAATATTTGGAGGATTCAGTAACGGCTTCATGTAACCATCATGGTACCAGTGCCGGCCACAAGGAGTGCAGCTGTTTCTAACAGTGATCAATAGTTTATGGAAAGAAAAGAAACTCAAGGCTCTAGTATCTTTCTTGCTCTCTGTCACACAATCAGAGATTTTAACTCTCAGCACTTTCCAGAGACCATCTCACAGGCCAGTTCTATTGATGATATTCGGTTTCTTCCTGGGGAGCAACAAGGAGCAAGCACCCAAATGCTTTAATGAGGTACTACATGGTGAGCGAGATTGGGAGCTAGACACCATGAACACTTAGATATCTGCCACTTAGATGACGTCTCCACGGGCCTCCTAAGCTGGGGAATATTGAGCTATTTCCTCTAAACTGAAAGAGCGCTTTAGATTTTGGAGGCCCAATACGCCATATTTAGTGTGTTGCTTCAAACAATTCACTGAATAATGGGAAGGCTTTCTTTTGTTTCCTGACTCTGTTTGTGTCAGCATCTGTTGTTTGGCCTATCACCTATAAAGCAATTCTCTCATACAAAATTCCCTCTGAAACACGTGATGGCTTCTACTTTCTCGAGTAGCCATTGCCTCACACAATACATGCTCAAAGACATAATCCTTACAAATTATAGTGAGTTTCTATGTGACACATAAAAATGAGATGCAGTCTCAGAGTAGAAGAGGAAACTATAAAAACAATACAAAAGATGGAGCTTGAAGACAACGCGCTATAAAAGTGAGACTCTGCTCATCTTAAATGACAAGTAAAAAAGTTTTGCACGTGGCACTAAGATTGTGTGACCTATTAAAGTTTAAATATATTCTTAGTGGCAAATTAGGACTGAAACCCTGATCTCTTGACTTGTAAGCTATTTCAAGGGCTCTTGCTACTGTGCCATACTTGCTTTCTTGTTTTGATTTTTATTCTATTCTTGTCGAGAGCCTCCTTTAGGGAAGAAAATAAGGATATGTATGAAAATGCATACTATGAAGAAATGAGTTTTGAGGGTGGAAATTGTACACTTGAAGGAGGATGGTTATTATGAGAATTTCCATTAAAAACACCGTGCTACATTTTTCACCCAAAGCTCTGTGGTTTATTTTCCTGTCTTTGGGAATTTCACAAACAACTTGTAAAGTTCTAGCCAAACCTTTGAGGTTTGCCTTTCCATAAGTATATGGAACAAGCCAAAGGCTGCAACCGTAGCCAAATGAAACAATGGAAACCACAAGACCTGCTGGCCTGGCTGCTCTCTCCTTCCCTTGATTTTGAGCCCCCGGAGAGGAAGCCACCTGAGTCATATGTGTGTGCTTAGAGCTCTGGAGAACAAAGCCTCCTAACTAATGGTTCTTGTTTAATTTGAAATAGAGGGATCAAAGTATCGAATCCTAAAGAGGTAGAGACAGTTTTGTTTCCACCACTCCTGTTGTTCTTTTTTTTTAAATATTTTTTTATATTTTTATATATTTTTAAATGTTTTCTTAGTTGCAGACATTTAAAAGGAGCCTCTGCATAGATGCATATAGCCATGTTGTGCTTCTATTTTCAGGAGTCTGGAGGGCACAGTGATACACATACCTTCTCAGAAAACCCTTTCAACAAATGGAATCCGTTGAGCCCCAGCAGCTGGTGTAATAGACTGTATACAATCCCGTAGACATTAGAGTGGATATTCAATTCCGCTAAGACTTCTTATGCGATATAACCAATCCCTGGAGCCTGATCACTGGAGCTACTAAACCCCCCGGGCCTCAGTTTCATGATCTACTTTCATCTTCCCAGGACTGGTGTGAGACGAAATGAGCGAAGACACACAGAACGCTTACCGTAGTGCCTGCTGTGTTGGCAATGCTCGACAGGCATCTGCTGCCGGTGGCAGGAACAGCAGTAGCCGCAGCAGCAGTAGTCACAGTAGTTGCAGGAGTCACGTACCAATGTTCGATAGCGGAAAACGGAAAAAGTGGGAAATTCCGAGAGCCTTAAGAAGTGTGATTAAAACTTTTATTTGATGGCATTTGGTAACTGGTCTGCCCTCCTCTTCAGTGTCAAGTTTTTACTGAGATCAACAACTAAAGGTAAACTCTCAGGCTGATGCTTCTTGCATTTGGTTGAAGCGAGTTCTTGGACAGCCGGGCACTTTTACCCCCTAACCTCTTCAATTATTCATTCGTTCTTTCAGCAGTGTTTGAGTGACCGTGCATGCTAGGGACGGTAATCCTATGGCTGTCACAAAGTTCTAAATTTCAGTGGCTTAGCCAAATGCAAGTTGAATTCTGGTATTAAATGTGGATGCTCCTGTTCGGCATGCAGCTTTCCTCCAGGGGGTGGTTCAGAGACCCCGGTCCCTTCCATCTGGTGGATCTACTACCCCCCAGAGCGGCAGAGTTGTGTTTCTCATCACAAGATGGAGTAGAAGAGGAGAGAGAAGGTAACTCTGTTGCTTAATTTCTTTGTTCTGGAAATGACAAATACCCTTTCTACTTGACGAGACTCCATTCAGATACAAGAGGATTTGGGAAATAAGGACTCTGCATGGGTAGCTTTTTTAAAAAGCAAACAAACACAAACAAAAACAACTCTATCATACAGAAGAGGGAGAACAATTTTTGTTGTATGGTTATCCACTTCTCCTATAAAAGGATATAGGGATAAATCCAAGCCCTGTTCTTATTATTAAGGGAATAGTGGGACACAGGCTGGAAACCAAGATATGCGGACCCTCATTATGTTGGGGAGCTCATACAATGCTTGTGGGAAGAGGTGGACACCATGGTTTCATGGTGAAAGAGCAGAGTTCATGGACACAAAAGGAAGGGTGTTAGATTAGCAAAATAGAGACTATGATTTGCAGAGGTATGAATCGAGTAACCCCAAAAAGCTGGAGCACAGGTGTGAAGATCTGGCTGGGGGATGAGCAATATCTTCAACTGAATGATGTTTTGTAGAAGACATAAACTAATAAAAAAAAATTACCCTGAGAACAGAGTGTAATACATTTGAAGATATTAGAGGCTCTGAAGTTAGTTGACAGAAGAAGAAACGTAGGTGGAGAGAGATGGAGATGTAAAGTATGGAGGAAATGTAAAGGAGTTTTGGTATTTCTCTTCTTAACTTGTGCACCCATCCTTTCTGCATGGGATTTCTGCCCTTCTTTGCATGTTTTGCAATACAAGCAAAACAAAACCAAAATGGATTAAAAGTTTTATGAGCTTTTGGAGAATTTTATATTACTTTTTGTTCCTTTAAAAGTTACATGGCAAAACAATAAGAATAATGAGAGACAGCATAAGCATATAGGCTACTGTAACACAGACGGTAAAATAAGCATCCACCATGCTGGACTCAAAAGTAACAGATTTAAGTACACACACATTCTGTTACATGGGGGACAAAATCAATTAGGAATTGAATATAAAGAAAAGCAACATTTAGCCCTACTTGTCTTTCTTCTGATCACTTACTTCCCTTACATATCCCATTGTTAATGTCCCAGTAATTGTAAATCCACTAGGAGATTTAACTTACATATGAGTAACCACCATCCGCTCAATATTTTCTGGGAACTTGGCTGTCATTTGGGTTCATCAAATATTTGAGGGTTATTTTCAAAGACTCGAGGCTGTCCAGCGCCAAGCTATCCTTGGCCCAGCAACCTATCCTTGATTCTTAAGTAGCTTCTTTCTAGAGAAATTTAATCTGCATGCTTCTAATCCATTTAAAATTAGATCATCAAAATATAGTTTTATAAGAGCTATCCAAAATTCTTGTGAGTTTCCCCATTTTTTTTTCTTTCCAAATGAAGATGTCTCATTTGTTAAACTTCAACTGTGTTGTAAAGCTAGAAACCCCTAAGAAACAGATTTTAAAACTTGGCAGTCTCTATTCTCTTATCCCTAAGGCATATAGTAGGTGCTTTGGAAGTTTATTTTTGAATATGTTTTTAGAACATTGCTTGGAGTTCATTCATGTAGGGCTGAGTTCCTTCCTTTCTACCAAGCCACAATTTTCCCATTTGGAACCTTTCCGGAACTCAAAGGAAGCTACACAGGTGAAATGTCATGATAGCTTCATAAGAAAGAGTCTGGGACAGATACTTGCAATTTTCTATTCAAGATAATCTTAAGTACTTGTTCAGGCAAGACTGTGTTCAAAATCACTTCCTGCCATAAGAATTCTGAATTTCATTGTATTTTCTTTGATGTACTGTTTGCTATCAGAATCAATCGTATTTTCAGACAACCCTTTTTGAATCTCCATTTTATATATTTTTCTTACAGAAATCTAGAAAAAATACTCAATCACCAAATTTATGCTATATTAATTATAATTAAGTGATTTTATTTGATGTCACATATTTTCTTAGTTTATTGGTATTATTCACAAGTAAAAATAGAAGGTTAAATGCTTTTATCAATATTACCTCAAATGAATTGCATGATTGCCTATCACTAATTCCGTTTATTCACTGAAAAATTTGCTTTCCATAATGTTCAAAAATAATTTTAGGTTCTATGATGAATGCTAAGATGAATACGGCAAAAGGAATTAACATATAATGCTAAACTTATCATTGCCCAAGTGTATTATGTTGACGTGAGTTCCATATCTCTAATATTTATTCAAGGGAAATCCATAAGCATTTCATATGATAATGACTGATACTGTACTTTTAGATTATTAATTTAAGAGAATTGTGTCTCATGTACTGATCATAACACCATGCCTCATTTTCTAACCCCTTAGCCACTCCTCTACTCTGATCAGCACTTTTCCCTTTTATCCCCATTTCCTTGGCCTCCCTGCCCCGGGTTGGATCTATTGTTCCTTCTCTGTTAGCTCTTATTTACATGATAACATTTACATTGTAGTATTTTTCATTCATCTTATTCAAAATGTTACCGATACTTTTTGGTTTCTGTAATGTTCAGCACCATTCCGGCCCCATCCTAAAGCATTTGTTTTTTCTGGATCAATACTCCATCCAGACCGTGGCCCTATATCATTGTTCATCTCTTCTCTGTCTCTTGCGTTGGTTCCTCCTATACCCGAGTTTCATTATATTAGTTCTTTATGACAACCTAATCAAGCAGGTATTAGTTCCATTAGTTTAGAAGTGATAAATTCTAAGACACTTTCAGATTACACTAATAATAAATTGCAGGGCTAGGATTGGAATCCAAGTCTATATGACTTCAAAGCCAGAATTTTCCAATACACACTGCCTTCCTGGGGCATGATCAGGCTGGTTCCAGGAACTGCCTTGTTTTTTCCTACTGAAGGCATCAGCGCATCAGCCAACTTTCTTTTTTTCTTTAAGACTACTTCCCCCCTCCCTAGTCTGAGTTCCAGTCATTCAATCTCTTATATTACATCTCCTACATGCCTGGTTTTGAGTAGCACAAGTTCAAGTTCAATTTCAAGTTTACCACTTTTTTTTTTCTTATTGTTGTTTGAAGACCTGCAAATCACTATAGGAGAGCAAATGGCATAACTGTGTGATTGGTACCCAGGTCGAATAATTATACCAGGTTCTTCATAAATCCATATTGTCAGTTTCAACTACTGTCTTGTGGGCTTCGACCAGCAAAACCCATGACAGCAGAAAGAATTATTCGAGACTCCTGTTTAGTTAAGAGAGGTGAAAGGAAGCTGGAGGATAGACTCTCTGAGCCACTCCTAGACTCGCCTATTTATTAATGCAAAGACTTCAGGTAACAAAGTAACATATGTCATAGGAATTCATGCAGAGCAGACGCATAAGTGCAGAGCAGGGGGGGTTACAGTTTCTTGAAGAAACAAGGCAATTTTATCTTAAGCAATTAATCTTAAGCAATTCAAAGGTGGGCTTTCTTATTTCTGGATATGGGTTTTCTATGGGTGAGGCAAAAGCAGGCAAGTGTAAGAATCCCACAAAGCTGGTAGAGCCTGTACTAGAGAAGTGAAGCATGTCCTGTTGTTTCCAACAAGACAAAAAGCAGTTTTCTGCTGTGCTATGTGACCCTATAACTTATTAACCCATGATTGTATTCCCACACATATAACCTGCTGACTTATCAACTATTACTCATATTTTAATGCCCAGACACTGTCATCCACATGTTCCTTGTACAAAAGAGAAACTTAAATGTGCTTAATAATTGCATGGTATCTCTTACATTTGTTTCCACAAAGCTTTACAACCAATGCCCCACCCATAGAAGTTATGAAGTTTTAGTCATTTATAATGAACAAGAAAAAAGTCAAGTATAATTAATCTTCACCAACTCTCTCAGCTCTCCTGTATACTTTAGTTCTATCACTTTGGAAATCATTGAGATTTAGGTGTGATTATAACTAATACATTCCCATACGTGTCTAACACCTCTTCTTAGCAGCCCCAGACTTCCTTATGCACAATCATTCTGGAAAGTGTAGATTTATTCCCTTCTGAGCATTTTTTCAAAAAGGTGCAAACTGAAGTGTAAATGGCATTCATCTCACCAAATCAATTGGAATGTAACAGCTGTTAAGGTGGTTAAAAAAAAAAAGCAACAAAACAACAACAAAACAACAAAAAAAGTAATATAATGCCTCTCGAAGTGACAAAGATTTTGAAAACAAAATATCTAGGCACTGACATCAGATGGAGACTTAGTTCAGGGGTTTGATTTGCAGCTTTAATTTGGCGACAGGCATGGTTTTGGTGTGAGTTAAAGATAAGCTTGGAAATCTGAATAAACAGTAACATAGGTCGCTCCCAATGCAGTGTACTCCTGCTTCAGGAACGAGTGTGCCTCTGTAAGAGAGGCAAATGGGACTCTGCTCAGGTGACAAATCCGCTCTGTTCTCTCATGCATGTAAGCACAATCTAAGACGAGCGGTGAGGGCAATTTCATTTTCAAATAATTTATTCATTAAACAGTATCTTCCACATCCTATTAAAACCCCATATGCATAAGAAAAAGAAAAAGGAAAACAACGTTCCCATTAGAAACTACAATCAATCTCGTTGATTTAAAAAGTAAATGGCAACTCCACCCCCTCCTCCCCTGCCAGATTGCGAGTCTCTTCAATGAAAGACCTGGGATTTAAGTATCTTTGTTCCTTTCGTGCTTCTCACAGTCCCGGCTACACATACAGGAGAAATGCAATGCGTGGCTGTTGTAATAAACCAGAGACGTAAGTGTGGCTGCTCTTCAGAGATATTAGAGGATCGCTACCCCGGTCAGAGCATGGAGCAGCTCAACAGTCTACTATTACATGGTTTGGAGCTGGAATTCATCGTTTTCTTGTTTGTCAGACTTGCATTTTTTAAATGGCTAAGCATGGGGTTAATTTTGACAGGTAAGTTTTATAGTTTGGATACACATTAAACATTTGGTTTTAATTGAAGTCATTTTTTTTTTTTTTTTTTGCTCAGGCCACCCAAAAGCTTCCCTGTAAGAATATGTTTATATCTGTATGCATTTTCCCTGTCACCATTTGCTGATGCAGTATTTAATTTCTTTCATTTATGGCCTAAAGTCTAATATTCTGCCAATTGAAAAAGAGTTCACTAAGTATGAAAAAAATATATTTTCCAGTTTTCCATTAGGAAATCCAAACCTCCGCAGTTCCATTTGGATGCTGCAGTTCACTATTTTGTCCCAATTCACTAGTTACAGATGTTTTTAAAAGTGCTGGAAGGCATAAGACCAAGATCTAAAAGGAATATGGAAATTAACTCAGTAGGTATCCCGAGTGTTATTTCCTCTTAGCTTCATGTTAAACTTACGTAAAACTAAAATAACTAGTGTATTCATTCAATTTAGTTTTTTTTAACGCATGAAAATAGTTGTTTCATTGCCTGATTTTTAAGAAAAAGACACACACACACACACACAGAAACAGAAGAAATTGCTTAACAAATTTCTTTTCCAAATCTGGAAGACGGCGAATGCCCTAAAATTTGCATTTTGTCTATTGCTGTCTTCATGAGGAGAGAGCATCTGCAGGCTCTGTGAAGTGTGTGCTCCAGGAACCTGAGGGCCAGGTCATAAAATGTCACTCTCTCAGCACAAGAATAAATTCACAGTGAAGAGATTAGTAATTTATAGTATTAACCCACACAAAGAGATGGTTTGTAGCTTTGTTGTAAATTAAGAGGTTTAGGATTTAATTCAATTTCATTCATTCAAAGAAGGACATCCTCTCAGGAGCATGACATTCTGTATGGAATTGTGAGAAAATAAAGTGAAAAAAGTCAGTATTTTTCTAGTATTATTGAAAGGAGAACAAGACAGTATTTGAGAGGCATCAGCATTTGAACCATTAGAAAGTCGTACTCTATAGAAAAGCAAAGATAATTTTCCAAGTTCTACCACAGCCTAAATGAAATATCCCTCAAGACCACACAGATCTCTTTGCCTGGATTGCGTGCTCAGCATATATTTTTATAGTAAGGAAAAGATGCCCCAGTTTGCAAATATAAGTATTCCGGGAGCCAGAAAAGAATGTTAAAAAATTGTATTCTATGTGAAAAATTGGTGTTCTATTTCATAAACTAAACTTTCGTTAGAGCAAATAATTCAACAAATATTTGTTGATCTAGGCAAATAAAAATGAGTGAGTCACAGTCTCTATACTGAAGAAATTCACAAAATGAGGGAATGAACTAGAAGGCACCTATGCAGCATTACTAGATGATGCTTGTTGATGTCCTGATGGTTTAAATGCAGATGGAAGAGAAAATTGGTTCTGCCTGGGTGTGTCCACTGATGGCTTCCTACATGAGGCGATATTTCAATTCCAATGGAGAGTTTTTCTTTATGAGTTTAGTTACCATAAATTGATTCAGTTAACTTTCATAAGAAGTGGATCATTGAATGAATTGCCTGTCTCTCTCTCTTTACTTGTCTTTATGCTACATAACAATAACACTCTGCATTGAATGTTATTAAAGTACAAATATGTAATCAAATAATTTTAGGTGGGCCCAAGAAGTATAACCTACATGGAATTGGGTGTTTTGAACTATACCAGATTTTACCTTAGCATTTCATTGCCTTCCGGAAAACAGACACAATTGCCTGTGGGTGCACACACATATGTGTACGTTCAAATTCAATGAAAAAGCAATGAAAAATGATACAGATTTTCTTGAGCTTATATTTGTAGGAGGTAAATAAAGCTTGTGGGTACACTGCACGTATTTTTAAAATTCCCTTCTAAAATTTCTTTTGTCCCTAATGCTCCTCAACTATCACATCTTGTCTTTTGTGCTTATTCCCTTCATGTTTCCATTATCAGCCTACAGCTACAATCCCTCTCCACAATCTTGGAATATACCCAAGACCACAATTTAAAAATTAGTGAAAGAGTGTTTGACAATATTCAAACCTTGCCCTTAATTAAAATTTAGACTTCTTTTGGTTAGTCAAGCATAATGTGGGGAGCATAGCACATGCGTAATTTCCGAATGATAATAGAAAACAGTCAGCCTAATTTTCCTCCTTATAAATGTCAGCAGGGAATGATAATAACTATATTTTTGAAATGCTTACTACCTATCAGGAACTGCAGGTCAAATATCATTTGTGAGTCTCACAATAATACTGGAACAGATAAGTTTTCCCTTATTTTAGCAGAAGATGAAGCTGACACAACTCCAGTAAGAACATAGACAAGAACTTCCGTCCAGTTTGTCTGGCTAGCATCCTCACTTTTCCCACTGTACCAGGCTGATTTTACACAAAGCAGTAACAGCAACATATTTTGAGTATGTGACACAGGCTCTCGAAAATAAATTGGCTAACAAAAATATCAACAACAAACGTTCTGAGGACACCAAATTATGTTTGACCTCTTCATCCCTTCTGTCCACCACAGAAATGGGTATATTCATCTGCATGCTGAAACTAGTGAATTCAGGAATATTCTTCAATTGCTGAATGCCATAATATCCAAGGCAGGACCCATGGCTTCTGCTTGGAAACTTTCTGGTTGTGAAGGAGCAGAAATCTTTCTGGAAGTAAACTTTTAGGGAAAAGTAAGCTTTGAAGTTCTGATCTCTTAAAATGCCATTCCATGAACGATCTACCACAGACACTCAAAGCAAAAAATGTTAGGAATGAGTCTGTCAGTGGCCAGGGATGGCAAGTATTGATAGAGGTTATTTGAAGCATGAAAAGTGGACTAATTTAAAAAATTACCTAAGGCACTAAATATAAAATTTTAACACAACAGAACCCTTCCACAATTATAAAATTTCTATGCTGATCTAGCTATACCTTTGGAGTTCTTCAGTTGACAAAGACATTGGTCAGAAAGGTACATATAGAAAATGTTATGTATTGTATACGGATGCAAACCTTCAGACATCCCACGAGGAACATATATGTTTATGACTTTTTCAACCACCACTAAAGCAGGATCAGGAAACTACAAGTTAAAGCATGAGACAAATAAAACAGCTATCATGATTGTTCTAGAGTTTTGTGCTGTTCCCTGGGAGAAGAATTGAAAGAAATGTCTAAAATAACAGAGTGTAGATGTCTACATCGAGAAGAGGAAAAGATCACCTAAAAGAACTAAGAAAAAATATTATCTGCGAATGAGCCATTTCCAAATGGAACTGAGTAATCAAAGAAAACTAGATAGAATATTTTTAAAACAGTTATGTTTTCTAATGCTAACCAGCTAGATAGAAATCGTTTCTCTTTACGTCAGAAATGTGTTGTACTGTATAGAGAATTTACAGTTTTAAGGAGAATGATTGATGTGTTGAATTTGAAAAAGTTCACATAATTTAGTAATATAACCTCCTTTTCTGTTATGATTTGAAGCATTTGCAGCTGTAATGGCCTTTGAGTCCCTGGGATAAAGGCCTCAGCCAAAGCCAGGAGTTGCCTATAAAGTTCTCTTTGACAGAAACTGGGATGGAATCCAGGCTCATTTCAGCAATATTTGTGGAGAAGAGGATTGAACTCAATATATTTGACCCAAAAGTGCATTTTTGGGGCTTGCACCATATTTATTAAAGCCTTGTGGCAGAAGTAGAAGTTATTAAATGGGTGAGAGCTGGCTTATAGAGACACAGTTCTTAGCAGTCATAGTTCAATTCGACATACTTTTACTGATCACCTACCTGGAGCCATATCCTAGGCTAGGAACTCACAGCTATTAAAAAAAAAAAAAAGAGGCAAATATCATCCATAGACTCAAGCAACTCAAAATCTAGTAGAAGGCAGATATAAAAAACCGTAACACATAGCACAGTAGGATAGAAGACTGTAAAAGAGGTACGCGGTACAACTGGGAGTCATCGATACTGAAAACAATCAGGACTACATTCACGGGAGAAGTAGCATTTCAGCTGGGCGCTGATGAAATGACCAGTGCATGTGCTGGGAGATCGAGAGTAGGGGGCTGGATTACAGCAAATAACTGGTAAATTCAGAACATATTCAAGGAATTAAAGTTAGCTTTTCAGGAAGCAACATTTTGGCTGGATTATATGATACCTATTTTTAGAAGAAAATACCAGAGTAAATCACTTGACACGTGGTTTAAAAATAGTATAAAATATTCGAAATTAAGACTCATGTCATTGTCACTGATTCAGTTGTAGTTAGAAAGATAGGCCGGCCACAGGAGAAGAAAGATGAGAAATGGGGAAATCAAAGAGAGAATTTCAGTCATCCATCACAGGACAGGTAAAGCAGTGATTAGTTTCCTATTGCTGCTCTAACAAGCTACCACAATTAATGGCATAAAACCATACAATCTACTATCTGACAGTTCTGGAGGTCAGACGTCCAAAATGGATGAGCAGAGCTGTATTTCTTCTAGAGGTGCTAGGGGGGAAATCTCTTTCTTTGCCATTTGTAATTCAGAGAGCCACCTACATTCCTTGGCTAGTAACACTTCCTTCCAGATTCCAGTCCAACCGCACATTTTCAAATGTCTCTCCTCTCTGACTCCTCTGTCACCATATCTTCTCCTACTGTCCCTTTTATCTTCTTCTTATAAGGACCCTTTTCATTACACTAGGCTTACTCAGATAATTCCAGATCATCTCTCCATACCAAAATCCAGAAATTAATCACATCTACAAAAGCCCTTTTCACCATGTAAAGGAATATATTTACATTTTCTGGGGATTAAGATGTGAACATCTTCCCATACTGTGGGAACATTATCTTATTCCCAGACCTCAGCTGCTTCCCATTTGTAAAATAAGGATAATAATAGTGCTATCTCACATCATGGTTCTGGGGCTCAAATGAGAAAAATAATATAAATCAGTTACCATGGTATTCAATAAAAATTGTCATAACCATTGCTATTGCTATTAATGGTGGTGTCATTTTGAGGGCTCTGAATGCCAGGTTGAGTTTTATCCACTTTATTTGGCCACGTATAGCTGACCCTTTTAGGAGCAAGGTTATGCTCTCAGAACTTGGTCTGTTGGTGTTGAATGTCACAAAGTTTGTTGCAGAGAGATTTGAGACATAGGGGGCTTTTGGGGGAGGAGGAATCATTATTCAGATGGACTAGAGGACAAACTACAAATCTTTGCGATGTATGTAATAGGTATGGAATATAGTCTTAAGATTTTTAGAGGACCTGAAAGTTAATAGGAAATGATATTATTCCAATAGAAACCTGGGGAAGAATGTGATAAAAATTCTCTAAGAAAGGAACACTGGTCAAAGACAAATGTTTAAAATATATATTCTAAGTCAATAGTAAACAAAGAAAATTAAAACCATAAAATGATTAATTGACGGGGATTTTTAAGGCAGTGTTCAATGTTTAGGAACACTTGTAGATGAGTGTGGAGTGTAAATTGACAGCTACAACCGTATGGAACTCTTGGTAGGTGTGTACCGAATACTTTAAAATATTCACAGTCTTTGGCCAATAACTGAGGACAGGGGCGCCTCGGTGGCAGAGCGGTTAAGCGTCTGCCTTCGGCTCAGGGCGTGATCCCAACGTTATGGGATCAAGCCCCACATCAGGCTCCTCTGCTATGAGCCTGCTTCCTCTCCCACTCCCCCTGCTTGTGTTCCCTCTCTCGCTGGCTGTCTCTGTCTCTGTCAAATAAATAAATAAAATCTTTAAAAAAAAATAACTGAGGACGATTTTGGTGCTGAAAATATTCTTTGTGCAAAAATAGGTTTAGTTACAATTTCCAGGTTCTTTTTTGGCTAAAGCAAGAACACAATAGACATTAAATTCCAATGTCGATTATGCGACAGACCACCGTGGACAAATGTCAAAGCAGCTTCTGAGAGTCAGTGAGATATTCACACGTATTGGAACCATAAAGGAGGCAATTGGTTGGAGACAGAGAGAAAGTTAAATAAGATTTATTTGTAGAGAACTCTCCTGTGTTCCCCACCTTGAACCAATGGGAACTAGAGGGTTGGATCCACCTTTTACTTCAACCACAAGGGGGACACCAGTGGTACCACAGGGAGAACTTAATATTGTTTCCCTATCACTAATGGAACATGGTGAGTGACGATAGGCCATAAGATCTAGAGGATGCGGGGTGTAGTGCTTGTTTTGCTGAAATAGAGAAAGATGCTACTGTCTTTAAAAAAAAAAAAAAGCCTACTGTATTAGAATTTGTTCAAATAGAAATGCTTGAGTTCTTACCGTAATCCATAAATGGGCCAGAAGAAAGAAAAAACTATCAAGAGTCAAAGTATTGAATAATGCTTCCTTAATGGGAAATGAGACCTCACCTTGTGGAAGCTGGAGGGGAGTTGGTCATACGTACAGGGTTTAATAAGAAATTAGAGACAACTGAGAGGAACACTATGCAGAATGCAATAGAACTTGCTCAGTGGTGGGCTCTGGTAAATTTAGAAACATATTCACAAAAGCATAGCCTTTAAACATCTGTCAGGTCTTGAGAGGACCAAGCTAACTTATAAAAATGCCAAGCAAGTTTCCTTAGCTCTGTTTTCTTTTTCTACTGCAACCCCAGAGGAGAACCAAACAAAACAAAATAAAGCAAACGAATAAACAAACAGTGAAAAACATTCAGTAGTTTGGGTAACTGGGACCTTTCAGGAGAGAGAAAAAAGTCAATCACCTTCCATTCCTAAAGTCAGGTTCCCATCTATATCAAACAAGGTCTGAAAAAGTTGTAGAGAATATTTACTTTGAAAGAAGGTCTAAGTTTCTATTATTACCTGAGGCTAAGTGCATTTAATTGCTGAATTGAGATTGCATTCAGCAACTTAAAGTTGTAGTAAGACTTTCTCTTACTTAAAAATGATTTCAAAAAACTTTCGACACTGAATAGTCTTTTATTTTTTTAAAGATTTTATTTATTTATTTGACAGAGAGAGAGACCGCAAGAGGGGGAACACAAACGGGGAGTGGGAGAGGGAGAAGCAGGCTTTCTTCTGAGTGGGGAGCCCAATGCAGGGCTTGATCCCAGGACCCTGGGATCATAACCTGAGCGGAAGGCAGACGCTTAACAACCGAGCCACCCAGGCACCCCAATGCAGTTACTTTTTATTACACTTTCTGAGTATTGGTTATTCAATGTACTTATTATACATACATGTAAATTTACCCAAACCAGCATTAATATTAATAACAACTGAGAAATAATCTAAATATCCAACCACAAGAGAGGTAAAATAAATGATGAGACAATCAAAAATAGAAGTTTATGCGGTTTTTTTTTTTTTTTGAAGTTTATGTGGTTCTTAAAGACTATTATTTTATCATAAAATCTTGGACAATTGTTGCATAATGTATCCATTTATTTTAATATAAAATTAATGTAAATCATTCACCATAGAGGACTGTTATGATATTTTCCATTGTTCTGCGGTGGTGTATCAATTTAGACTAAATTGAAGAGAACTGATACTGCTCATTAGGTTTAATACCTTAATTTTATGCCTTAAATTTATAATATTTTGAGGAGGGAAGTGCATATGAATATATACATTCAAATGATAACTGTCCTATTACTGCCCTATGAATTTCGTCGGGGCAACCATTGAGAAAATCTACTCAGTATAATTACAAAGGATAATAAAATAGTAATGATTTTGATACTGCAATTTTTACATACTTAATATCTAGCTGAAATAAAAATACAGTCTTGTAATATGGAAGAGGAACAATGTCTGTGATTCACCGAACAGTGTCTTTACTATGTCAGGGAATACTACTCAAAGGACTTCCTAAAAAAGAAAGATTCATTCTTTCTTTCAACACATGTTTATTGAGTGTCCATTATGAACCAATAACCATCCCAATTTCTAGAAATAAAGTAGGGAATCTAACATACATGGTTCTTGGTCTAGTAAGAGAGCTAGATCTTAATCAAATAATTACTAATGCCTGTAAAATCAACACCATGATAGTGCCATTAAAGAGAGCATGTAGTTTTAAGGGATCGTGTATTAGAAAAAGCTTCAATGAGTGAGTGCCAATTCATCAGGCTTTTAAATTAAGGAAGCAGAAAGAGGAAGAGCATTTCAGGCAGAGAAAATTGGTTGTGCAAAGCCCAGGATAGAAAGGAAATTTACAAAGTGAAAAAGGATAGGTAACTAGACATTTAACAGAAGAGGAAATGTGTCATGAAATGTAGAGAGACAGATAGTAACCAGACCACACAGGACTGAATAGGTCATTTTGGAATTTTAGATTTTGCCGTGGTAAACATTTTGGTTATTTAACATTGCTTTTAGGTTGAGTATTTTGTTTCAAAAGATAAGGGCAGTAAAGACATGAACTCAAAGTGTTGAGGATTCCTTGGAGAAGTCTGGCAATGAAAGAAAGGAACTAAGGCAGTAGCTGGAAGGTGCTGTGAGTGTGATGAGAAGTATTTTCAATTGGCAGACACCAGCATACTTTCAAGCCAATGGGACTTGTGGCTAAAGACATGGAAATAAAAGCGTTTTTTATTTTATTGCCCAATTTCACACCCACCAGAAACAAGACAAAATTTAAAAAATACAAGTAGAGAACAAGTGTATCTTTAATGAAACAAGTACATCAGTGTGATATTTTGATATTCATCAGTGTGTTTTTTATTACCAGAATTCTATTTTGCTCCCATCTTGTCTCCCCATTTCAGGAAGAAGTTAAGTGAGTCCAGGAATATGGACCCAAGCAACAAAGGTTGAATAGTAGAACAACAGAGAAAAAGTGTTAGGTTCTTGACTTTTGAGCTCAAAAATTGTCACTTGAAGCGCATAACATATAATTTGAAAACATTTGGTTTGCCAAAGATTTTTTTTTTTTTTTTAGTTACAAAATATTTTGAGGTATGTGGGACAGAATGTTGTAGAATAAATACGAATTTGGGAATAATGAATACTGATGTAGGTGCCAGTTCCCCCGTGAACTGGATAAAGATCCCATGAGCAGAAGAGAAAGGCTTAGAGATGTGGGTTTTGAGAAGGAACTAGTTCCAGAGAAAGGACACGAAGAAGGAACTCCCCAGATGTGTTGGGGTAAATTTGAAAGAGGAGGAAACTCATAAGCAGCTTCCATTTGAACCCTGATAATATCAGACTTGTAAATGTGCCTCTTCCCCGCGGTCTGGAAATAGGATAGATTACACATATAGAAGCCCCTGGACGCATATGGGAGAGATGGTCCTACAGAGAGTCACATGTCACCAGAATATTATGAGAAAGCAGTTATATTTTCTCTTGCCTTGAGAAAGGCATGGAAGTTTGAGGAGAAACTGCCAGGAATCATGAAGGGCAGAAGTTGTTTCAAACCTGGCTTGGTTGTCAGGTTCTAGCAGGTATCGGTGTGGTGCTATAGCCAAGGCGTCCAGATGATACAAGCAAGACACTGATGGGATTGTTCACCTCAGCAGATACCATAAGGACCAAATGCTAAATCATGTGGTTTTACCTTTCCCAGATTCAGGGTAGATACATAAGCCAGGAGGAATTTGAACAGTATTCTGGGGAAAAAAAGGAGGGGAGTCAGTGAAAAACACTGCTTGACTCGAAATGATGAATACATCTAAAACTAACTACGTTAATTTTGGGAACCAAATTTGGGTTTAAAATATAAATTGTTACAGAAAATAAAGTTGTCTATTATACCTCTGAGTTTTGTTACTTGTTAATGTTGGAATAAGGAATCAGCTACAATTCAAAATTATAAACCACAGAGCGTATCTGATGATCCAGAGTGTTAGAGATTGAAAGTCGATTCATATTTGCTCAAACATTGAGTAGAGAGAAACATTTTAATAAAGGTTGCTGTCATCAATGGGATAAGAGTAAAGAGACATAGGTAAGTTTTAAGCCAAAAATGAAGCCAGAGATGTACAGGTGGAAAACCAATCATACCATTGAAAGGTGGCGAGGGAGAGCTGAAAGATATATCACACTGGCACATCATTAGTAATTGTTTACAAACTAACACTCCAGCGTAGGGAGACTTCTGAAGGTAACAGAGCAAAGGGTGAAGAATGAGGATACAATAATCAAGAAATGGGAATTTGACATACATAATGATTGCTGAAAATCGAGGGAAGATGTGCTTTGGGGCAGGGAAAATAGCATACTTAGTGAAAGCCTACAAGCAACAATCCTATCCCAAACCTGAAGTGTACCAACTCATCTCTGTGCCTTCCCCAACTGACATTACTCCTTCTTGATTATACCATTATCCAACAGATAGGTTACTCCATTCAAAACTAAAAGTCAGTAAAGGAAACCACATAAGACTTAGCCATAGATTATATACCCCCTATGCTCATGTTCCTCAATAGGAGACCTGTGGGTTTGAATATCTGCTGCCAATAAATCAGTAAATTCCTCTGGAGTTACATGCCAATTTCTAGGAGTAAAATAGGGAACCTAACATACATGGTTCTTGGCCTAGTAAGAGAGCTAGATCTTAATCAAATAAGATTAAACATCCCTATTAACAGAAGCTCACCTTGAACAACGGGGAAAGAATTAATCTGTTCTATACATTTATAGGTAAATTTTGAGCAATTGAACTGTTTTTGTTTTATGAAATATATAAATTGTGTAATTTATTGAGTTATTCTTTACATAATAGCTGTTAAAATCTTTCTTCCAATATCATGACCTACTTCCTAAGAAGTCCTCTACGTATTTTTGTTTTGTTTCTAGCTATACTTTATGCTTCCCTTTTTTATCCTTAATTTGATAGAATTCTGTATTTAAATCATTTTTGCATTTTTATATTTTTTGGGGGAAATCTAGAATCATTTATTTGACTGAGGAAGAATAAAATAATAAAAAAATACTTCCATATGCGCATTAAAATTTTTTTTCGAAGTATAGTTGACATATGATGTTATACTAATTTCAGGTGTACAAAATAGTGATTGTACAATTCTATACATTGCACTGTGCTAACCATGCTAAGTGTAGTATTCTTTTATTTTTCAGTACTCTGTAAGAAGCATGTATTTTTCATAATGAGAAAGTTTCGTATAAAAAATAAAGTTTAGATGAAAAGATTTTGGTCAAAGTTTATTTGCAAAAAAAAAAAAAAAAAATCCTAGCTCTCAGGTTCTTTAAAAGTTTCTCACACAACTTACTCAACACACACTAGCATGCAACCCTCCTTGTTGCTTGTGATCCAGGGTAATGGTGGGTACTTTATTTAAAATGCTCTCCATTATCATTGCAGTAGCAAATGGGTGGGGGCTTGGTAAAACATTCAGTGGCCTGGAGAGCTTCCATCCAGAATTTGCCCATTACACTTCTCTTCACCCCTAACTGACCAAAGGAAGTCACATTGCATGGCCTAACTTCAGGGAATACAGGGAGGGGCATTCCTACCATGTACCTGGAAGTGAGAGTGAAAATATTTCAAAAATACTAATGATGGCCTCAAGTGGTAATGATTATTTTCACTAGGATTGTGAAAAGGGGGATAGAAGCAATGCATGCAAAAAAAACCCTATGTATAATATATATCTGACATATGTACACATACATATGTAGCTTTTATATATATACATATGTACACATACATACATAGCTTTTATAAATAATGACTTATTAGAGACAATGGAGAGGGAAAAAAACAGGAGTAATTCAGGGACTTTTAGTTATAGTGACAGGAAAACGAAAGTGCATTAAGGGAAATATAAGACCCTTGAGAATTGTGTAAAAGATGGTGACAGATTATTTAATTTCAGACTTACTGAATTCAGGGTGGAAATAACGTACAATTAGAAATTCAGCTGTTTTTTAAGAAAGATTTGGAAGTCACTGATCTGGAGCTGGTAGATGAAATCATGGAGTTAGCCAAATTCCAAAGAAAGAAAGTGCACATAAAAATGGCTGTGGGGAAGTCATCAGAGAGAGAGAAAAACCGCGAGAGTCTCTTAACTATAGGAAACAAACAGGGCTGCTGGAGGGGAGATGGGTGGGGGAGATGTGGTAATTGGGTGATGGGCATTAAGGAGGGCACATGATGTGATAAGCTCTGGGTGTTAATACGCAACTGATAAATTATTGAACACTACATTTGAAACTAATGATGTACTATAAATTGGCTAAGGAAAACAGATGGCTGTGGGCAGATTCTTGGACGTTATCATAATAGAAAGATGGAAGGGAAAGAAGCATACATGTGAGTAAAAGAAGAGACATTAAGAGAATTTCAAGATAAGTGGGATTCTTTAATGTTAGAATAGCCAACAAATATCTATCAGAATGGTGGCATTCCATCTTTGAAATGATTTACAATGACAAAGGCTGTGAATCAGTTCACTAGGAGGCAACTGAAGGAAAACATTTAGCGTGTTAGGTCAATGGGAATTTCTGAAGAAAGGCTTCTAGCAGACTGGGAAGGACACACGCCAGAAAACCAAGGGTTAACAAGTAAGCCCATAGTAAAGAACTAATAGTGGTGCTTGACTACAGTTCTTTGAAGATGGTAATTATGGAGAATGTGAGAGGATTTGGGGGAGGGGCAGAGAATCTTAAGCAGGCTCCAAGTTTGGCTTGGAGCCCAACGTCAGGCTTGATCTCATGGCCCTCAGATCATGACCTGAGCCAAAAATCAAGGATCTGAATCCTCAACGACTGGGTCGCCCAGGTTCCCCAATGTCAAGTTTTTTCATTGTCTTCAGTAAGATGGTTGTTTCTAATTAATCTGGTCAGCTATCTTGAACCAGCAGAACAAAACCTCTATGCTGACTTTTAAAGAAGCCCGCAGAGGTTAGTATTAGCTAGATTGTGAGATATTTTTAGGACAGAGACCTAATTTATTCATGGTCATTCCCAGTTTGTTACATAGAAAACAGTCAATAAATATTTAAATTTGAACATTAGCTGTTCTCTTAATTTCACGTAACTCCATTTAATAAGAAACTTGAGTTTTTTTCTAGATACTTCTGCTTACCTGGTTCTTCTTTTCAATCTGTAACCATATGAAATGACTTTCATGTCTTTTGCTGCCTCTTACTCTCTCTAGATTTTTCCTGCGATTATGGCATCACTTGTTTTTTTTTTTTTTTAAAGATTTTATTTATTATTTATTTGACAGAGATAGAAACAGCCAGCGATAGAGGGAACACAAGCAGGGGGAGCGGGAGAGGAAGAAGCAGGCTCATAGTGGAAGAGCCTGATGTGGGGCTTGATCCTATCATGCTGGGATCACGCCCTGAGCCGAAGGCAGGCTCTTAACCGCTGTGCCACCCAGGCGCCCCTATGGCATCACTTGTTAATCAAATTTATCCTGGACTTCAGATTCTGGCTCCCAGAGACCCCTACCCTCATTCTGCCCGTCCACTCATCACCCAACTGCCTAGACTTGTTTCCTTCCTATTTCACACCCATTTTTTAAATCTGATAACTCTCTAAGATGCCTTTAAGGTAAAGGTTAGAGACAAGTGTTTATTTCTGTAGTATTCTTCAGTTCAGAGATTCTAAAATAACTAGATTGAAATTTTGACATAATATAAGCTATTATTCCTGTATTTTAGGTTTTATGCTAATTGGTTAGACATCTGAAATCTGATTTTCTTTCTCAAGGCCATTTTTATTTTCAGTTTGCAGGGCATGTCTGAGATTCTGTGAATTTGGGACAGGTTATAACTTGAAATGACAGGCAACACAGTATGATTTAACATTTCAGAAATAAGGATTTGTTATTACTGTTGTTTTTTACCTTACAAGCCTTGTGAAACTTGTTAATGAGAAAGTTAATTGTTTGATTGGTTAGTTCCCTGGGGTCTGTGCCCCTTTTTATGCTTGTGAACTTGTTTTAAAAAGCAAAACTAAGACGCAGTCGCAAAGATGTAAGTATCTGTGCAAAACTTCTTGTTTCAATCTATACTGAGTGCTGTGTTAACTTTAAATATTACAATATGATAAAGGCATAAAATATTAACAAGAGAAGGCAAAAGACTGACAAATATATTTTATCATCACAGGAGTCACTGAAGGTTTAGAAAAAAAGCAACAATTTGCACTTTTGAATAAACAGGCATCCCATAGTAATCTACCAGCAGGATAACTTTTTGAATCATGATTTATTCTTACCTATACCTTTCTTTAAGACAATCTTTTCCAGAAATGTTTTAGAAATACCTCGCCATTCAACATGATTATAATAGCCAAAGCCATCGGTAGCAGTCTGTTATTGTTTATGTGCAGAACACTTGACTAAATGCAGAGAAACATCTTTTTAAATGTTCTCCTGGAATAATTAGTTCACCCTACTTAACAACTTACCTTTCATTGACTCACATAGAAATAAGAAAATAGAAATGTACATAATGGGATAATTTCTTTCTTTTTTTTTTTTTTTAAGATTTTACTTATTTATTCGACAGAGATAGAGACAGCCAGCGAGAGAGGGAACACAAGCAGGGGGAGTGGGAGAGGAAGAAGCAGGCTCCTAGCGGAGGAGCCTGATGTGGGGCTCGATCCCAGAACGCCGGGATCACGCCCCGAGCCGAAGGCAGACGCTTAACCGCTGTGCCACCCAGGCGCCCCTAATGGGATACTTTCAAACTCTTGGAAGATATTCAACAATTATCTCCGAGAGGTAGGTTAATGTGGTCTATTTTCCAAATTAGCCCCCAAGGTGGATTAAAATGAGCAATGAATTACTGCACATTTACGCCCACCCAAATTAATTGACCAGCGCTTTTCATTGAAAAAGAAAAATACAGATTCTAATTGTGTATCAAGTTAGAAACCTGTGCTTCCTTATGAAATTGCAGGTCATTTCCTCCTCCGTACACCTAAGTAAGTAAGTACTATGTATATAAGCTCAAAATGCGAGAAAAAGTTAGTAACCGATTACTTTATTGGTATCAAGGAACAATCCCCTTACCGAACTTTAGAATTCTCTTTACTTTCACGCGAGTTATCTGAAGCTAAGAGTCAGAAAATATTAATTAAATTTACCTGGGACGAGCAAATGATGTACATTTTTCCCTGCAATTTGGAAAGCAATAATATGCCTATGGACTACTCTAAAATTCAATTATTGATCTGCATAACTAAAAATCCCTCCAAATGAGTAGATCTATAGAGTGGCAAACCAAATAAAGGATATTAAAATAAACAGAATTCTCTGTCAAATAGTTATTTTATTTACATAAATTTGTTCTTTAATTGTTGCCTTAGGAAAATTCTTTTAAAGATCCAGGGAGGAAACCACACAGACTAGCCTTGCTATTTCATTTAAATAAGATAAGGAAAGCAAATTATCTTTCCTCCGAAATAGGAGAGGAAAATGTGGGGCCCCTGGGTGGCTCAGTTGGTGAAGTGGCTGATTGGTTTTGGCTCAGGTCATGACCTCAGGGTCCTGAGCTCCAGCCCTGCATTGGGCTCCCAGCTCAGCGAGGAGTCTGCTCAAGTTTCTCTCTCTCTCGGCCCCTCCCTGTGCTCGCTCTCTCCCTCAAATAAATAAATAAATCTTAAAATAAAAAAAAAGGGAGAGGAAAATGTTCTTTCTTTTAGGCGAGAGTGACCTATCGTTTCACTGAGTTGGAGATGTCTTTGTGATCATTCTGCCTCAGCACACCCATTTTTGTAGTTAAATGCATATACTGAACATCTGTGATTTAGTAACTGGTAAATACCATTTCTAATACTGAGTCTGATAAAAGAAAGAGCTATGCTCCACCAATAGAATATCTTAAATGTCAGAATGAGCTTTAAAAATACGCACAGGAGATACTTATCTTTTGTTATAATCTGCGTAAGCAGGCATGAGTTCTATAAAAACAGTCATACAAATAAAACGGAGGCAGCGAGAGAAAGAATGGTATACATCAGAGAATTAAAAACCAGCACAAAATAGTCTTCTTTTTAGAAAGACGCTAATTAATAGCCTCTTTTGTTTTTAACCAAATTTGCTTACCTCTGGAGAGAGGGAGCTGTAAAAGGAAAACCTCATCGATATTACAATAAACAGAAGGCTTGGAAAGTAGAGATTTGCCAGCTGAGATTATGCATCAATGTGCCCAGAAATTGATGTTGGCATAACCGGGGGCAGATCCAAAGACCAGTGCCAGAAGTGGCACCATTATAATAAAATCAGATGAAGGGGTTCATTACACTCACAAATGGTGAAGAGATGCCTGTCT
This sequence comes from Ursus maritimus, assembly GCF_017311325.1. Taxonomy (NCBI): domain Eukaryota; kingdom Metazoa; phylum Chordata; class Mammalia; order Carnivora; family Ursidae; genus Ursus; species Ursus maritimus. The sequence continues at coordinate 39,038,126 of NW_024426552.1, forward strand.
CTTTTCCTGTTATATCTCCTCTATCTCGATTATGCACTTGGGGGCTGGTGGGTTGCATTGATAGAATGAAGGCAAGAATATGCCCAACAGCGTGTTTGAAGTGAAAGGAGATTTTCAGAGAAGTCTAGAAATGTACACAGGTGTTTTGATGAGAGCTTTTTTAATGGAATAAAAAAATTAAAAATATTATCAGGCATGGTAGTACAAAGGAAAATTCTGTTTTATTTGGCCTATCTTTTATCACACAATTGAAAAACTATCAAAGGAAAAAAGTAGGTCCAAACAGGAATACAAAATAAATCTTAGGTTTCTTACCCCTTTTTATAATTTAAGTAGTTAATAACCTACTTATCAAAATGGGTCATTGTTTGTATTAGGTCATAATACAAACTAGAAGTACAGAAATGATTATTATATCTATGTTTACATCTATAACTACACATATATCTATATTCTATCTATCTATCTAATCTACCTAGTGGAATATTTGGCCATGCTTATCATAATCAGGCAATCAGCTTATTTTACTTTTAGCCTTTATTTAAATAGAATTAGTGTATTATATGATTATGGCAATAAGGTATTTTTTATTGAAATTTGTTTATTTATTTATTTATTTACCACAGGGGGATGGGCAGAGGGAGAGGGAGAGGGAGAGAAAGAATCTTAAGCAGGCTCCATCCATAGCAGGCTCCATGCGTAGCATGGAGCCTGATGTGGACCTGAACACAGGGCTCAATCTCACAACCTGACATCATGACCTGAACAGAAATCAAGAGCCAGATGTTTAACCAAATGAGCCACCCAGGTGCCCCTTATAAGGTATAATTTACATTCCTTAAAAAGCATAGATTTCAATGCTTCAGTACTACTCTTTTGATAAATGTGTAAACCTACATAACCCCTTCCCCAATCTCATTATCCCAGATATTTTTTTCTCTCTCCATTAGCACCCCCCTTAACTTCTTATACAACTATTTTAATTATTATAGATTTTTTTTTTTTTGCTGTTTTAGAATTTCCTATAAGGAAATCATACAGAATATATATTTTTGTGTCTGGGCTCTATTTTTCAACATAATGTTTTGAGATTTATTCATTACCTGTAGGTAATTACCAGTAGGCAATTCTTTATATTGATGAGTATTGCTAAGTACGATATGAACTTACCATTGGCAAGCATTTTTCTTGCAGGAACTTTTTTGTCCAATGTACATAGCCAACAACAGGAAGAGCTGAGTTCTAGTCCCAACTTTATCACTCACCCATTTTGGAAATTTGTGCATGTCTCTTCATTAAGCTAGACCTCATCCTCATCTGTCCAACTAAAGAGGAGTGCTAGATCATCTCTGAATCTATTTCAACTCATATAGTCTATGTTTTCTTGTTCATGGTTGTTTAATAACTGAATATCAATTTGATAAAGAACTATTTCTAGATTACTAGCAGACATATTAATCTTACTTTAGTAACTGTTATTTTCAACTCAATTGCTAAACAACAAAGTTATGATTTCTTCTCTTCCTGAGGTTGGCTTTTCAATATTGCTCTAAATGGAGTAGAATAATGGTATACATTTGATAATAACTCCTAAACTTATCTTTCACTATTTTGATGAAGTACTTTTAGTTCTTGCTAAGCCACTTTGGTCAAACTGCCATGTTCTTCATCCACCTTTGTCTGTCAAAATTCCCAACATCTTTTAAATAGACATTTCAATTGTCACATTTTCCATAAACCTTTTTCCAAGCAGTAAAGTCAGGAGTGAGTTAATCTCTTTCCTCTTTGAAATCTTACTGCATTTTGTATCATTCTTTNNNNATCTTAACCATTTGCACATTCATTCATTCATTCATTCATTCAATCAAGTACTAATGCATGTGTCTAGCCTGTGATAAGTGCAATGAATACAAGAATCGGCAAAAAAAGATAAAGTCTCAATTCTCATGAGCTTACATTCCAGTATAACAATCATGAAACAATTATGCTCAGTTACAAATAGCTCGTACTCTGAAAAAAAAATTACTGATATCACTATTCTGCATAATAATGAGATCTGGTCTAGTCTTGGGTGGATCAGGGGGAGATCCTATAACAATATGATATTGAAATTCAGGTCTGAAGATAAGAGTTAACCATCTGAAAGGGTGTGTGTGTGGTGATAGTGGTGGATGATATAGACAGAGTGAATTGATTTCCTGGCACAGTAACCCGTATTAGAAGGCAACACAACACAGCTTAGAAATCCACAAGATTTTGAAAAGCAATGGTGAGAAAATGTGAGAAGAATCTAGAACAGGCAGGCAAGTACAAGGCTTTATATAATGTTAGAGACTCTTTTTAAGGTTTTGATTTTTACCTTATGATCTATTCACAGGGCTTTAAATTGATCACATATATAGGTTTAGAAGAGAGTTTTGGACTGAACGTGCACATGAGGAAGTCATAGGCTTGTGGATGACAAATGAAGTTGTTATGTGTTGGTGAGAAGCCTGTGGAGAATGTTAAGAGTGAGAAGAGGTGTCAACTCTGAGACTTCAGAATCTCCCAGAATAAACTTTTGCACATTTAAATGTATTATAGATAATTATAGAAATACCTCATTAGCTCCCCTTAAATTTTAAGATAACGTGACAGAATTGAAATTTAAAAAAGCGTAAAGATTTAAATCTAAGCAGTCTTGGGTTCAAATTAAGACATTATCCTTTATTGGCTGTGTGACCTTGGACAATTAATTAATTGCTTAATTCCTGTTATGGTCTTTTTTTCCTTCCTTAGAATGTAGATAATAATAATTCTACTGTGTGAGTCTTAAGAATCATATGATTCTTACATAGAACAAAGAGAATAATGCCATGCACATTCTATGCACTAATATCTGTTAGTTTCTTTTGTGTTCCGGTTTTTAAAAACACAATGCATAGCATGGATCTTTAAAGTAAATATTTGTTCTTAAATTTAAGAGACAAAACAGATGAACATAGGGGAAAAAGAAAGGCAAACCAGAAAACATACTCTTTTTTTTCATATTCAATTAGTTAACATATAATAATACATCATTAGTTTTTGAAATTACCCAGTGCTCATCACAACGCATGCCCTCCTTAATACCCATCACCCAGTTACCCCATCCTCCCATGATAGAGAACAAACTGAGGGTTGCTGGAGGGGGGGTGGGTGGGGGTGGGGGAGGTGGGGATGGGCATTAAGGAGGGCCCTTGTGATGAGCACTGGGCGTTGTAGGTAAGTGATGAATCGTTGGACTCTACACCTGAAACTAACGTTATATTATATGTTTACTAACTGGAATTTAAATAAAAACTTGAAAAAAATTTTTAAAAATTTAAGTATTTGATAATTAGGTATTGAATAAGTGAGACCCATAATGAAGTAACAGAAGATGAAATCAGGAAGAAAAGACCCAAATGAAAACAAAGTGATTGTAAAAATTATCAAGTTAGTGTATAAAAATCAAGATCTTTAAAAATTTTTAATTGTAATATGCTGTTTCTTAATATAGCATCATTGGTAGTTAATTGTATTGGTCTAGGTTTATGCATCAGTCCTGATTCCCCCAAGGCTTTTGTTGCTTCCCTGTTCTTGTTGAGTTAGGGACTGCTAAGGGTCTAAGATTTTACCCTGATTGGAAACTAATAAGCAAGCCTGCTGTAGATTCATATACACATACGGACTAAAGAACACAAGTGCCCTCGGTCAAAGACAGACAATTTATTACTCACAGCAAAAGAGCTGCAGCCACAGCAATACCTTGCCTCAGTTCCTCCTGCCCACATTCCCACAGGACAATTCAAGGAGGGCCAGATGTTTGAGGGGCACATGCAAGAGGTTGAACCTCAGATGAAAAAATCCCACAATTACGAAACAGGATGCTCTTATACGCCTGCTGGCATATCTGCTCATCCTCCTCTCCAAAAATAAATAAACAAATACATAAATAAATTTTTCCTTGCCCCGGAATAGAACTAAATGTTTCCAGGGTGGGAAAGAGAACTTATTACCTTAGAATACCCTGGAGTCTCTATCTTTAGGGAGACACTAGCTTCCAAGGCATGCTTATTATTCAAATGTGCCTTTGCTCCAAAGGCCAAAAGGAGGGAGAAATGGAAGAAATCCATGCAGGATTGTTGCCCAATAGTTTTTTGCGCAGAGTGGCCCCCAATACCAACCCCACTCTTCCTGTGGTTGGGAAGTCATGGCTGCCGCCACAGTCCCATTGTTTTCCCAGCTCAGCCTTTTTGTTTGCCTTCCCTGACTAGGACGGTGGTATTTCCCAGTTGGTGCTGCTGAGGTGGGTTGATGGCAGCTGCAGCATCTGTGATTGAGATGCTGGACACATAACAGGCTCTGGCCATCTTAGCGATAACACAACTCAGAAGAGCGGCCAGCTTTGACTCAATAAGTGACCTAAAAGAGGAGTCAGCAGATCAATATTTGACCCCTCCACTTCATGGATAGACTCTTTCTGGAGGCAGTGGTTGCCCCGAGGCCTCTCAGGAATCATCCGTAGTAACTGAGAAGCCAGCTGTGTTTCTCAGTAAGCCGGATCTTAGTGTTTGCATGTCCTCCTACTCTGTTTCACCTCATTGTCTGTCCTTTTTCCTCTCTCTTCCCCTGCCTCCCCCCACCCCCCCGCCGAGAACCATTAATATGTGATCTTTGCCATGGACTGGCTTTCTCAGTACCCCAGGCTAGCAGGTTAACATACTGGGGGTTTTGCTGTGTGCGTGTTGGATGCACATCTTTTTTCTAGGAAAGTGAAAATCTGTAATGCAAAATAAAGGCAAATATTAATGCAGTCATTGATTTAACACACACATTACCAATCTCAAAAAGCTTTGAATTAATTGAAATGTCTCTTTGCATTCACATCCTCACTTTATAGTTCCCTAAACCAAGTGTGCTGCTCTCCAGCCTGAATGTCCAGAGTCTCACAGGATGGTCACACTCTCTTGGAATGTCCCTTCGATTCTCTGCACTTTTCACATTCCCTTACCTCACACCACTGCATGCCATTCTTAGGTATCATGTGCATTTAAACATGAATGGTAATTAATTAATGCACAGAACTTTCCTTATTTTGGAAAACAAAATCTTATTTCAATACAAAGATTTTAGTAGTAAGAATTAGTCATTTTAGATAGAAGGATAATTTGGTAGATAGAGGAGTCATTTACATCTTAAATCAAATTATGTAGGCAACATCCTACTTGGTCTATTTGCATAAGTGTTTCCTTGGTAGGAAAATATTCAGACAGTCCAAAACAAGCATTTGTGATACTTTGGATAATTTTAATATTGATCTCTTTCTGAATACTAACTTAAGTATGGGCGCACTTATTACTAAAATTATTCTAAGTATTTTTACCCCCTCTTTTAACAAATTATATATATTTTCAATTACTCTCCCTTATATATTAACATAGTTACAATTATAATGTTAATGACAGTTAAGTAATGTGCATATGCATCAAGTTCAATTGTCTGTTGATTGGGTATAACAGTTAAAGTCAACATAATATGATTTATTGCATATACTCCATAAACAGATAATAGATAACCAGATGAAATGTTTGAATGAGGAAATAAATTACTATGGAATATCTCTGTAAAACTGGTAATTAAAAAAATATAATCAACAACGATAGTGTCACAGTACTTCAGGAAGTAGTAAATATTTCTAGGGATATGAGGCCAAGGTAATGTCACATGCTCAACAAACTTGTTTTCTTTCTCTGTGCCCCTTGGAAAAAAATCAACTATAATTTGCCAGGCCAAATATCCATTATTCTTGGACTTTATGACAGATTTCTGGGCACTGGAATATTTGGCTTAAGTAAAGACATAATTTTTAGTCTTGATCGTAAAATGTTTCATTGATCATCCACTTTTTCTCTGTCCCTCCGTATAGCAGTTTTTGAAGAACTTGAGATAAAGGATACAATTATTTAAACGTCATTTTTCATTTTACCCCTAAAGGAAAACTTTCCAAAAGAGCCACCCTATCTTCATTAGGTGAGGATATGGCCAAGAAATTCACTCACTTTGTTAAGCTACAGAGATGTTTGAGTTGTTTTCTCCAGCTAGTTTGCTTCTCTTGGCACAAGTAAGAACTCTGTAATATATGTAGGGAGGAAGGGTCAAATTTAAAGGATATTGTCAAAGAAGTATTGACAAGGTAAAGGATATTTCATCTGATGGAGTGAAAAGTGAAGAAAAAGGAGAAATCAGACAGCCTCTACTTCTAAAATATCAGCAGAATAACTGATTCTCTGACACACGTGAAGAATTTGTGAAGAAAGACTACTTAGAAAGTACGTCACTTTCTGTCACCTAACAAGAAGAAAGTTTTGGAAAGAATCAGAAATTCCCATCTCTGTTGGTGAGAACAAACCATCTATGTGACCTTGTTAATTAGCTCAGAAAGAGTCCATTTAATTCTGGTATATACAACTTAAAAAAAGGATATTCTGTGTATTTGGGGGGAGGGATTAGTGGTATTTCCTATATAATACATACATAGTAATACATGTAGAGAATACACAATTTCTCTTCCTAAACCATATCCTACAAAACAGAGAATACACATTGAAAAGGAATTTTGTAATTTTTTGCTCTGCCAAAGAGACCATGTTCTCAGACTAAATAAATCTGAGCTCATCTTACTCAGTACTTTAAGGGTGAAGTTTTCTGTCATCTATGAATTTACTTAACTACACTGTGTTAAGCAAGCATTTATTTTCTGTCTTGTCTGTTTTGGTTTCAAACCAAATCATCCACTGTGTAAAGTTGGAAAATTTATTTGATTCCTTTGAGCTTCAATGTACTCATCTATAACAAGGATAGTATCTGTTTTTACCGGATGAAAATAGATATTAGAATTATTTACACTTAGAAAAAGGGTGTCCAAGTTTTGGTAAAATATCAATGCAAAATTCAAATATAGTATGTACATCATGTTACCTTGATCAATCAGTCCAATAACATGAATAAAGCAGAATAAATTTATTCTAGAATCGTGTTCTTAAGGAGTCTATTCTGGTTCATAATGCTCATGTTACTTTTCTAAGTGTTAATAAAACATTTTTATCATATCAAATGTATTATCATATAGTTATATGGACTTACCTTTTGAAAAATTGTGACATATCTTTGTTCTGGGTCATGTTTTCCAATATCTCACCAATATCACTTATTGCCAGAAGTTCACAAGGAAGTTATACAGAGGAGTCTCTCCAGAAAACACACAATGTTTATTACTGCGTCTTTGATTCCAAAACTCTATGAGCAATGTTTGTTTCTTAACAATAACAAATATCTATATCTGGCTCTGCTAAATGTTGTCTTCATTCTGGAACACAGGCTATGGAATGGTATCTATCTGGGATATTGATGGTATTGTGGCAAATAGATAAAAAGTACTTAGCAAGCCATGTGTTAGATGTCAAATTTCCCTCCCAGAAGTGACACTCCAAATGTCACTGGCCAAATTACGTGTACACTTCAGTTCAGTGGGAATGCAGATATGTATATAGGAAGTATATCAGACAAGGAGACTTGATGATTCAGGAAAAGGAAATATAATCCACCATAAAAACTCATGTATGTTTATAAAGAAATTTAATTTAGTTGTGGAACTAAATTTAGTAATGTGACAAGGAAGGAGTAGTGGAAGAATATTAAATACTAACTAATTCTGGCAATTTAACCTCACTAAGCCTCAGTTTACTTATCTATAAAATGGGAATTTTAGCCTCCAGCTCATAGAATCATTGTTAAAATGAAATGTGCTAATAAAACTAAATATATATAGAAGTATATAGCAGAGTAATTAGAGCTTGGTTAAGACTCAAGTGTTAACTATTATTATCTTTACTTTCATTTCATTATTTTAATGTAAGAGTAAAATAACAAAATATATTTAAATTAGAATTATTAAAAAATAAATATACACCTTTTTAGTAGTGTATATTTTGTGTTTTTTGTTTGTTTCTTTCCACACCATTCATTTCATCTTCTTCTGGTAAGTAACCTAAGTTTTCCTCTGGGGGATTATCCTTCCTTCACTCTCAGTTCATGCCTTTGGATGGCATTGTCTAATTATCCCCCATCATGCAACAGCTTGAGAGAACACCTGGTTTTGGTCCTGTCATTCTGTTGTCCAAAATGATTGCTTTTCAATGGGCATGTGGCCCAGACCAGGATAATGGGCATTGCTTCCTGGGCTCTATTTGAAGCAATATGAAAGCAAAGCTATCCTTATGCTGAAGTTGGAGTTAGGAAGATAAAAATCTGGAACTCTGAGCAGAGATACGTTCAGGAAGTTTATTGGAAGATACTCTCAGGGTCAATAAAGGAAAGATAGTGTTTTAGTCCGTTCAGGCTAGTATAACAAGATGATCACAGACTGGGTGACTTATAAACAACAGAAATTAATTTCTCACACTTCTAGAGACTGGGAAATCCAAGGTTAAAGTGCTTGAAGATTAGGTGTCAGGCTACAGCTCACTTCCTGGTTCACAGGTAACATCTTTTTGCTGTGCTCTCACATGGTGAAAGGGGGTAAGAAAGCTTTCTCGGGCCTCTTTCATTAGGACACAATCCCATTCATGAGGGCTCCATTTTCATGATCTAATTACCTCTCAAAGGCCTTACCCTAATACCATCACCTTGGGAGTTAGGATTTCAACATGTGAATTCTGAGGGGACACAAATGTTCAGACCATAGCAGGAAGTAAAGGAAGTAGGACCAGACAGAGGGAGGACTGAGTTGGGATGAGTCACAAATGTCTCAATTGACCCTCCAGACCACTAGAACTGGGTGGCTCTTTAGAAAGGGTCATTTCAGGCAAGGAGCTAGGGACTTTAGATTCCCTGTTGAGCAGTCATTGGATGTAGGCTGCCTCTAGGGAGAGACGATGTCCTTGAGAAGGTGGATCTCCTCAGCTGAGCACAACTCCCTGGAAACGGACTCAGCTGCCATGATCAAAGGAGGAATAAATACATCAGACCTGAAAGGATAATCTAATATGACAGGTTTTCAAGCTTCCCTAGAAATCAAAGTATCACAGAGAAACATATAGTTAGCTGAAAGGTTAAGAGTGAGCACTAGACACAATAGTTGTGCTCCTGGATCCAGCCATTTCTGAATTACTTAGCTCTTAGACTTTTTCATGTTATCAATTTAAAAATATCTCATCCATTCTTTTGGTTGTGTGGTTTTTTTTTTCAGTGATTTTTTTTTTTTTGTCATCAATTGAGATATCATTCTTTCATATTATTCCCTCTTTCTCAAGGTTTTATCTCTTTTATTTTTTTGTATTCATACTTGACATTATACAAGAGGAAGATTCTTAGGAAAACTAGGCTGAAGAGTAATTTCAGAAAACTTGTTCTTTCAAATCTTCTGAAAAAGAGTTACTGATAGGGTATAATAGCAATGGCTTGAGCAAGGTTGTAAAACTGAAGACTGTCTTTCACAGATGGGCATGGTTAAGTATATTACTCTTAATGAGGGAATAAGGATGGGCAATAAACTTCCTGAAGACTGAATGAATTTAGGATGAGGCATTGATTTTTTTGACCATAACGACAATGTTTCTCTATTCATGTACTAAACAATGCTGCTTCTTAGGTCTGAAAGAAAACTCAAATGATTTGGGAATCCAAGTGCTATTTTAAAAAAGAGAAAGATATTGCTCTAAATATGGTGCATCTCAGGAAGAAGAATGATATACTTGATATTTAGAACTGTGTCTCCATGGTGTGCCATGCTCCATCAGCTAAATGAGTTTAGATCTCTGTTATAATTGCTTATAAGGATTCAAGGCAAGAAAAGTACATGAGCAAATACAATATTTCCTCCACTGTGGCTTTGAAAAACCAGAATTAATTTCACATTGTTTGTGATCAGTTGATCATTGCTTCGTGGCAAAAGCTTGAGGTAAAGTAAATTGCAATTATAAATACTACATATTTAGTGCTGTTTAACAAAAGTGTTACATTAAATCAAATTCTGACTTTAGAAAAAATATTCCAGTTCCAGTGATTTTTATTTTTTGATGCAAATGATATCACCTATTTCAGGAAGCTATTAAAAATTTGGGATCTGGTTGAAGAAGTACATTATTAACAGGAAATAACAGTATAGGCATTCATCACATTTACGTTGCTGATCAGACATGTCAATGGTTTTAAAGAGAAAAAATAGCTAAATATTCTAAAGAGTCTCATACAGGCAGGGTTACTTCAGTAGGCTCAGACCTGCAGGGCCTGGAAAGCTTGCAGGAAGGTATCACACTTCATTTTCCACTGTGGTTAGCAGATTTAGATTATTTTTCTATGTATATAGAAGATATGGTTGGGAGCTACATATTATAAAAGTGAAGTACAGATATGCTTTTCTAGATAGATATTTTCTCTAGGTAAATATCTTATTTAAAAAAGAAAAAAAAGAGAAAAGAAAAGTAAAAAGAAAAGAAAAGAAAAAAAAAGAAAAAGGATAGGTTAAGAAAATAACAAATAGTTACATAGCAGATACTATGTACCAGGAATTTAGAGAAAGGCTTTAGAAATATTGATTCATTTGATGCTCATTGAAATTTTGGGAGATGGGTGATATTATTATCCCCCCATGAATGAAGCCTCTGTGGCTCAGAGTGGGTTAGATCACCTGCCTACATCCCAAGTGACGACCTGGAAAAACCAGAGTATGAACCCAGCGCTGTCTGTACTGAGCCCAATACTGAGTTCAGGGTTCTCACCACTATGCTTTAAAAGGCAAATTTTGTTCTCTTAAATCAAAATGTGAGTATTATTTGCCCATTCCAACTCCAACTCACAACTCCAAGTAGAATGTACTAAAAAGAATATAGTTATGCTCTTATGAAGAAAAGATCCATGTGAAATTACACTGAAAAGGTCCTCTCTCTAGTGGTGTTCCTCTATTTGAAGCAAGAAACTTAAAAAATCTTCTTTCTCATTGCTTGAAAGTACACGGTACACTAATCTCTATAAACTGTATTTTGCTCAAGCATTTGAGATTTCCTGAGGCAGAGGATAAATTGCTCCTGTAAGTTCAATGGAAAGGAAAGGCAAAATTCAGAAAGCACCAACTGTCTTAGAAATAGGAAAAAAATTCTCCATGGTAGCTCTAATTAGCTTTTAAAAGCTTCCTTCGTACAAAACAGGTTTTTCTGCGGAACAATACACAGTGTTAGTCAAACCGTGTACGCATTTAGTTGAAGGAGTATGGGATGCTCCCGTTTCACTCACATAGTCCTTTTATATGTGTTTTAGGTTGTCCTAAATATTTGAGACACGATTTGTTATTTGGTTGTTTACTTCCTTTCCTCTCAAGTGCTCTGTTTGTTAACAGACAATCTGAAACTGCAGCTGATGCAAGGACTTTCTCTTACTGGCCCGCTGCTGTGACAGGGCTGGGGACAAGGGTGGGGGGCGGTGGCAGAGAGCCCTAGGCAGATCCTGCCCCGCCTGCTTTTTCTGCTTCCAAGGCAATGCCTCCAATCAGCTGCTCTTAACAGTTTGGTCCATGTGCCTAGTGCTTTTTAGTTTTATATTTTAAAAATATTTCTCTTTATTAGCACTCAAATCCGAAACAGTCCCTAATCCCAAGGCAAAGCAGAATGTCTATTTCCCTAATTACGTTTTCAAATGTTTTTTTTTCTCATTTTTCTTCCTTATTTCTTTTTTAATTTGTAACTGTATGCGACTTTACATTTAGATAGGTATATCAATCTAAATTCATACAATTGTCATCATTTATGCAATGATTATTTTGGATTTATTTGTTGTTGCCATTTCAGTCTTTTTTATTTTACCATGAATGTCTTTCTTTTTAAACTCTATCAATCAATTACTTTCCTTCTTTTCAGTTGCTGCTCCTTGTAGAACTCAGGGACCATAGACCATCACGTATCTGTTCTCCTTCTCTTGGACACATAAACCCACAGCACCTGAAAACATTACCTAAATTGTTCAAAAGATTTGTTGAAAAACAGCAATAGCCGATTCCTGGAGCTTTATTATTATTATTATTATTATTATTATTATTATTATTGTTATTATTGATGTCCTTTCACCTTCATCCTGAACAATCCCAAGCCCTCTGATGTGCTGAAGAATGGGAAGCAGGCGGGCCCCACAGCAATGTCCAGGCTAACCAAGATTGGGAAGTCCAGTCCCTTGGATAACCCAGTGGTGCCTCTTTCTCTGTCTCTCTGTCTGTCTCTGTCTTCCCCTCTCAATTGAATGCTCTCTCACCTGTGCACAGAGAAACTGACAGCTTCGCCAGTCTATCTCTGAAAGAGTATCTGAACTCTTTGATACAATTTCCCCCCGTGCGAAGGGGGTTGCCTGAAACTTGTATCAGAGACTGACAATATAAATTCCGAACTATCTAACATACTTTTGTGTAATGTTCTTCGAAGATGTGACTCAGTAAAGCATTCAGTGGGGGCTAATTTTGCAAATCTCAAAGCTTCCTCTTACATCTTGCGCTAACCTGTCAATATTCTGATATTCCTAACAGCTTGCCTGAAGCAACTGGCACACTCTGGACTTAAGGAGCAATTGCACAGGATGTTTAACTTTTAACTCAATTCTGGAATTTAACTGTCATTTATGTGATTAGTTAGAGTGACATTCCTGAAGACTGAGCTCTCGGGATCATCAAAATTTAATTTTCTTTAGGGATGGAACACAGGAGATTATGTTCAGTTTATTAGCTCTGACCCTTTACACTTAGACAATTATCCAGTTTAACTTGGCTTATGGACTACATAATTCATGTGGCCTGGTTATTATGTACTTTTATTCTTACGGATGCTACTTGAAATGCCTGAATTAGAGGTTCTCACTTCCTTCCCTATTGCAGAAAGTGGCATCCTGGACAGGAAGCAGAAGAGAAGAAAAGAGCAAAAGAGAGGAGATAGTTTTATTTTCAGACAAAGAAAAATTCAGAAAAAAGAAAGAAAAAGAGACATGAATTATAAAAACATAAAAGAAAATGAATACTCCTACCTTTAGATCTTATGCTGAATTTTGTCTTAATTCTTATCTCAGGAACAGAGCATAACACTTTAAATAACAAGTCTTTTAAAGTTTTAAAAAATAATACGGTTATTGTAAAAACATGTAGTCTAGAATTACAATGTTTAGCAGAGTTCTGTATTAGCCACACACAGCTGTCTGAACTTAAACATTAATAGATTATAAAATACAGTCGCATCTCGAATTTAGTTTTTAGTTGCACTAGCTACATTTCCAGTGTGTAATAATCCTATGTTATCGCCAAGTGCTTAATAGCCAAAGCTATCATATTGAACGGCACAGAAGAAGGACATTTCACTCGTCTATTGATTGTCCAGTGCTGGCCTAAATTGCAGACAGCATACTTCCAGTAAACCTGATTCTTTCTGTGACGTTCCTTAGTGCTTCCTCCTTAAGCGTAGTTTGCTGCTCCCCACAGAGTCTGCAGTTTGCGGTCCTGAGAGTGACATTGGGCCTTGTCTACGCGGTTAGTCAGAAAAATGTTGCAAGATTGATCTTAAGAACAAGCACGGTGTTCAAGCCTTCTGAAAATTCCCGATTATAGGCCAACCAAATGCCTGGTAGGAGGGCGAGGCTGAGAGACAAAGTTTCTGCTGGGGGGGTTGAGGATCGGTTCTGAAGACTGGAGCACATGAAAGAAAAGGAGGAAGAGAGCAAGTAGGATTAGAAACCAATATATATCTGGACTCCAGGAACCAAACTGAGGGCTTCAGAGGGGAGGTGGGTCGGGGGATGGGGTAACCGGGTGATGGGTATTAAGGAGCGCATGTGTGATGATGAGCACTGGGTGTTACCACAACGGATGAATCGTTGAACACTACATCAGAAACTAGTGATGTACTATATGCTGGCTAACTGAACAGAATTAAAAACACACACACACACACATATATATATATATATATATATATAATATATTTTTAATAGATATACATAATATATATAAATATTTATCTATTTATTTATTTTTAGATTAGGGCCTGGCAGTTTAAATTTGTGTAGCTAAACCGAAAGAACTGTGATCAGCACAATGCTTCCAAATCCACACAAGTGACCTCTCCTATAAGCAGAGTAACAGCCACCTGATTCCTTGAACTGTAGTCTATGAAAGGTGATGAGCCTGGAGCTGCCTATATAGGTATTCAGCGTTCTGTAACACTCCACCTTTCTAGCAGAAAGTTTCATGTGTGGTTAAGGGATGGTAAATAGGACAGGCCTCTATTTTTTGATGTAGGAATAGAAAGGAACTCAAGAAAGCCCTGGGAGCTTCCATGGAGCATATTTATCAGAAAAACAAAACAAAACCCCGGAACCGGTAGCCCAGAGTTCTGATCTGACGTTACTGATCAGCTGTGTGAGTGTGGATAAGTTTCTCTGCACTGTAGAGCTTTAATTCCCTCACTTGTAAAATGAACAACTTTGAACAGATGCTTCCTAAGGTTCTCTGCCTATTGCTTTCTGAGAGTAAAATGAACAAGAGGAAAATACCAGCCAGCAGAACGCATACGACTTTGACTGTAGAATGCCACAGCGTTTACAACTGAGCAAAACAGTGTTTCATGCTGCATTGACACAAAAATGAAGCCTGGGAAAAGTTCCATCAATACAGACTGATTAAAGAAGTTAAAGCTCGGAGCATATAATGAGCCATACTTGTCCAGAAAAAGGGGACTAGTTACATCATGTGGCTCAGAATTCTGTCTCTGGCAGGCTAATAAACTTCTCGTTTCTACTATCTAATAAAGAAAAAGGGACTGAGAATTTAAGTAAATTAAGCCGAAATTAAGCAAATGTATGTCCAGAGGCAGACGGAGATTAAGGGCTCCTTTTCATCAATATTTAATTTACTACGACACTCTTTAGTTGAAGTAACTTTCTTAGGCTGCTTGACAGCTGGTTGACTCTATAGTGACAGGAGCCAAAAGGATTCCTAAAATAACCACACTTATGCTGTAGCATCTCATCAAGGTTTTGCCAACATGTTTTGTGTGACATGGGAAAAGATACAGCCCTCTGTGCAAATCGTGAACCTAAATAAAGACGAAAACATCCTTGACTTCAAAGTTCATGCTGTGCGCATGACTCAGCCTTGCCAGCACCGCAACTGTTTTATTACGTGTATTTCTTCAGGTTCTATTTTAGGAAAAGATTTAATTCAGGCAGAAGAAAGTTGGAGTTCTTTCCAATCATGAAACCTAACACTGAAAATCACCTTCAGACCCATTAGTGCATTGCTAACATCGAGACACGACGTAATTATCCATCTTCCCTACTCTTTCTGTTGGGCCCAATGCCTCCAAAGAAAATGGAAATGATGCAGTCCTACAAGAAAAGCAAAGCAGAATAAATCATTTATCTTTCCAAATTTGCAGGCATATCCTAATTTGCACACACTGTCTTTCTCTTGTGCAGGTTGTTATCACCAGTCTTGGTAACTCATAGACCTGGATGCGCTGACTGAGCCTGAAGCCCCCTCTCCTCGGTCTTCAAGCTATGTCTTCTCCTCAGGAACAGCTAATTCATTTTACACAGGGAAAGTTACATTTAGCAAAAGGAGCCTTTTCGGAGCTGAGAGTTCTTGCTGATCTGGGAGCCTGTCAAGGTGATTCTATGCCAACTTGGACCTGTCTGGAGTTGAGGCTTCCAATCTTGCCAAATGTTGTGCTTATTTTGTGACAAAGATGAAAGTCACAGTTGGATTTAAAAGGAGGCCATCCAGTTTATTTTATTCTTGTCTCAACTTTCTAAATCTTCGTCTTCTTGACTGAAAGCTTTGTAAATAAACAGGTGTCCACATGTCCCAGTGTGAACTAAAATTTTATGGAGCCAGAGAGGGAATTGATTTATTTTTAAAAGAAAAGTTATTGTAATACTTTTCTTTGGAAACTAGAGGTAATAGTTGTTCTACAATTTGTTTCCATAGATTTATTACTATCCATACTCAGTATTTCCATGGGATTTAGGGTAGGAGTGTTACTTAAAAAGGTATGAGTTTGACATATGTCTTAGGAGCTAGACAAGCTCTAGTCAACATAAGAAATGTTTATAGACTGTTAAGTTTTTCAGTAAGTACTGAAGAGAGGCCATCTCCCATATTTATGGTTTCATTTATGGTATAAGATCTATACACTGAAATAGATATGTAAACTCAGGAATGCTCAGCCAGAGTGCTTTGCCCCTTTTTTCTCAAATACCTAAAGATATAATTTTCTCCTGCTGTTGCATAGTCAGTAAAATAAATACTCTTATTATGAATAATGTCTGATATATTAATGCACACATATACATGCAGAAAAATTTATGCAAAAACACACTTTTTTCTAATTAACTAATTTTCCAAAGTACCAAAGAATTCCCTGTTTGAACATTAAGCATCTTAGGTGACTGCCTTTATAACTGCTTCAGCGGACTGAATGCCAAGTGTCTCATTTGCAACAGCACAATAATTTCAGCATTGAGGGATGCGTTCAGTGGGGCTATATTGTTCAATATTAAATTAAGATGTTGGCAGTGATGTAATATTTACTCTAAAGTCAATTTTAAAAGGTTTGATATATATATATATACACACACATATATACAATATTTATATACTGTAGAAAATACCCTATCTTGAATTATCCTAGCAATTAGATCCTTTAACACACTTAAAACCATGTATGTGCTTTATTAACCACATATGTGCTCCTTTGCCAATGTGTTCATCTCATATAAAATATGCAATAAACTTATTCTGTAGGTATTGAAGGAAATATGCACAGTAGGCATCTTTGTCATATATGTCCTTTGCTTTGCAGGCATTCATATTCCCTGGTTGGAGATTTAGAAATTTTGCAATGGGATGATCAATTATTTAATTTAAATATATAAATTATTTAATTATAAATACAAGCACAGCAGGTTGTCAGAGTACTGCACAACCAGAAGCCAAAGAAACCAATGTTTCTGGTTTTTTAAAATACCTTAGTAACTCATCTCTTGCAACTTTCATGATTTTAACATCTTAATTATTTAAATCAATTAATGAATGAATCTAATGCCACAATACTGCAGTTTTACCCTGAATATACAAAACAACTTTGCATACGAATCTCCTAGCAGCTGGGTGACCTAAATGGCCTCATTCACCTGTGTCGAATTTGGAAGCCATAGGTAAAGAGTAACGGGGGTCACAGGGCCGCATGTCTTTCATTCCACAGTTGGCTAGCTCGGGCATTCCGCAAGGTGCTCAGAGGATTCCAACAGCAGCAAGGATAGAAGCACATTTCGAGTCCCTGCCTGTATCACATTTGTCACTGTCTTATTGGCTAAGGCTAGTCAAATAGCCAAGCCGAGACTCAGAGTGGAAGAGCCCTACAGTGGGCACCGGTACAGGGAGAGAGGAAAATTTGTGGTCTTTTTTGCATGGTGCCACAAAGATCATTCCTAAAGATTTAGATTCTTTTGATGGCGCCTCCTTTTCTAGGCACCCACGTTTTGAAGGGAAGAAAAATGAGCATAAGTGGCAACTTCATAGATACAACCAAAACGCAAATGTCAAGAAACGTAATTAGTAAATAGAAGTGTCGGGGATGAGGTGTCATTGAAGAGAAAAGCAGTGTGAGGCATCACAGGGTGACTGGATGCCTTGAGTTTGTTCGTTGTATCGTATATGCTCCCTACTATAGCTGCAAAGGACTAACACCTCTTTCTTACTCATATCGTTCAAATAGGGTATTTTCCAAATGCGGTCTCTGAAGGAGCTGCATCGTACTGCAACAGTACAACCTCAGATGCTTGTGACAGATGCAGCTTCCCAAATCCCACGCTCAGAGATTTTTGACCCAGATAGACTGGGATGGTTGTGAGTTCTTTGATCTACAGCAGGCATCCCATGCTGCTCTATGGAGAAGAAACACAGGTCCGTAGAGCAAGGATGTGTAGCCGTCATCCTGAATTCTCAAAAGGCAAGTCAGCACTGATGGTTCCAGTATACCAAATACCACCTTAATAATTAGAAGAATTAATTTTATTTCCTTAAAGAAGATATTTCCTTCTATTCCTGGATTAGATACCAGTAAGAATTTGCATTTAGTTATTTTCTTTCTTCTAAAAGTTTCAAGGCATTTCTCCTCCTTCTAGGTGCCCAGATGTGTGATGAATCCCCTCATCAAAGGGACAAGAATATTATTTACACTTCAAAATTATTTTTCAATGTTAAAATTCATAATTTTATGAAAAACGCTCTGAATATCAACACCAAAAACGATTATGAAAATGAAATCGATGAACTATCATGATATCCTAGTATTAAAATAATCTGCCATTTGCAGTTTATAACTTCCAGAGTTATTGTTTTATAAAACTAGAAAGTGATGTCATTCTTCCAAACTCACCAGGGAGTTTTTCATGTACTTGTATCTCACCACTGCTATCTTACAGATAAAAAGCAGATCAGGTAGCAAAATGTAAGCAAAATGTCATGGAGCAAATAACAGTATTAAAAATAGACGTCAGATCTTGTGACTTCCTGTACAGCATTCTTTTGACACCACAACATTTCGAGGCACTAGACTAGGTATGAAAATAATCTGAGAAGTCTTCTTTCCTAAGGCTATCCATATGTTGGGGTAGGCTTGGATCCAGTCCTGCCTAGAAGTTGGGGAACTAACTAATGAGTCCTGGTGTTTCTTCCTGCTGACAATTCTATATCATTATAAATCTTTCAAGATACCCAGTTCCCTAAACAGATTCTGAACAATTAAACATTAATTTGTTGCAGAAGGAGACTCACTATCATAACTTCCAAAATTAAAAGCTTTCTTGTCACCTTATTTACTTATCTAAATATGAGTCTATCAGCGTTAAGTTTTCTTGTTGAAATGTAGGGGTGCACGAGCTCAAATCAGAGTGGGGAGAAGGCAAGAACAGATTGTCTTGAACATCAGGAAAGAGTGTTATCTTGGCCTGTCTGCTCAGCCTGAGGTGCTTTGACACTTCTTTCTAACACACCTAAAAATACCTTTTTTCTCCTCCTCCTGCTGCAATACAAATATAGAGTCAATCGAGGAGGCATATAATCTATCTTCTGAATATATCAATGAGAGGAATCCTCAAAGACCTATCAACACCTCTGAATAGAGAGAGAACAAACAACAGTAAAAGAAGGAAGCATTTTCCTCAAATCATATGCATAACCAAATTGAAAACAAAAGCATGCATATTTCTTTACAAACGAAGGCAGAGAAACCAATACCATAATTTTATCTATATAAATGTTAAGAAAAGCAAAGAAAATATGTTTGATTCTTGGGAGAATCAATCATGAACACATAAAAAATTAATGAAAGACTGTCTTTTGAAGACATTATCATTTACCAAAAATCAACAGCCAAATAAATCCACATTTTAAGCATCAAAAGACACACATTGCTAGACACACATTTATTTATTTATTTAAAATATACTTATTTAGCACTTACTGTGTGCTAGATTCTGTGTAAATGCCCCAGAAGGATGTTAGTAGAGGCATATATATTAATGTGATTAAAATTATAAAGAAAAATAGGATGATAGCCAATACCATAGCTGTATAATTAGACTTAAGGAAAGCTTGAGAGAGAAAGAGACATTTAAGCTCAGATCATTTTGCACTCTAGAAAATCAGTCCCATCCTTCTTATTGTCTGAGTTACTATCTTCTATATGTTCCCATAGCAAACCATGTTGTATAAATCCGGCATAAATCTTGATAATTTGTTTTCTGTTGATTTAGCTTCCAGATTTAAATGGGAAGTTCATGGAGAAGATAGATCATGCATTTTCTGTCTTTTTAATGTCAGCACACGAAATACAGAAAGCCTTCAATAAATGCCTGTCAAATGAATGAATGACTTAAATTGATACTTGCATAATATACTTGAATATTCATATTTTTAATCTCTGCAAATATGCATTTATAGATATGATTATTTTATTAACTGGTACCAAAGTTTTTCTTAGGGAGGGAATGTTATTTAGGAAATTAAGCTCCTTTGATGTGGAAAATGAGACCCTGAGGCTTTACTGTGAAAATAAATAGCAAAATAAAACTAAAAGCTAAACTTCTACGCATAAAAAAAAAAATGATGATGAGACGTTTGGAAGTAGGAAAAGAGAGAAAGGAGTGGAAATGAGAAGAAAGAGGTTGATCATGTGTGAGGAGCCTGAAAACTAGACAGAAAGATGATCCGGCGGAATTTTGCAGTGACCAAAAATGTGTTTAATCACAGGAATGCCTAATTAGTAATTTAAAATAATTTGCATTTGTGTGATGTAAATTCTTCTCTCTTCTCCCAAATTCAGTCAATTCTGTAACAAATACAAATATCATGTCTTATCTTTGGAAAACTCAAGTAAATGTGTCTGACTTTCATTTATATATCAGTACAGAGGAGAGAAAAGAGAATGTCCATGCAGGATGAAATACAATATATGTATAAGAATGAACAAAGCCTAAGGGACAATGGCAATGGTTAACATACGTGTAACTCAAGTCTTGGAATAAGAATAGAAAGAAATATCAGACAAAATAATACCTGACAATTTATAAAACATAAAAAAACCCCATTACTTCTCAGATCAAAGAATTTCAGTAAGTCTCAAGTAGGATAAGGAAAACCACACTTCGCTCAATCATAACCCAACTGCTAAAAAGAAAGCATAAAAATAACACCAAGAAAACAAAGAAAGTAGACACTTTACAAATGGAAAAAACAATTACACAAGTTATGACTGACTTCTCTTTAGAAACAATGGAAAGCAAAAGAAAATGGAAAAAATCATCTTTATATTATGGAAAAAACAAAGAGAACCATGCACCCAGAATTTATATCAAATGAAAATATCATTGAAAAAAGGAAAATGAATGAATATACCTTAAATTAAATAAAAACTATGAAAATTTGTTACCAGTTGACGTGTAGTAGACAAAAATGCTAGGAGAAAAATGACATAAAATATATCTCAGATATTGAGGAATTATTAAAGAGCACTGGAATGATTATATAAAATATTATAATCTTTCTCTCTGTAACTTCCTTGAAAGACAACTCTGTGTTTAAAAACAAATTAACATTAAAAAATGTGTTCATAAACATATATAAAAGAAGAAAATATGATAAAAATGGCATACATTATATAATTAATAGATGAAATTCTATTGCGAGGTTATATATGCAAAATGGGTCATGCGATTTTTTTAAAAAGTGTCAGGGGTGGTGTATTAACTATGAAGTGGGAAACTATTAGCTCTGAATAGATTTTTTTAAATAAACTTTTTAAAAAATTGTAGAATAAATACAGTACAGAGATTTCCTGCATACTCCACACTGTTTCCCCTGTTTTTAACATTTTACATTCCTATGCTTCATTTGTCACAACTAATGAACCGACATTGGTAGATTGTTATGAACTAAGCTCTACTATGCTTTATTTGGATTTTATTAGGTGTTTTTTTTTTTTCCCCCACCAATTCCTTTTTCCTTTCCAGGATTCTATCCAGAATATCATATTACATGTATTCATTATGACTTCTTGGTTTCCTCTGGTCTATGACAATTGCTCAGATTCTGCTATTTCCAGTGAGCTCAATAGTTTTGAGAAGAACTGATCATGAATTTTATAGATATCCCTCAACTGGGATAAATATGATGTTTTTCTTATGATTAGATTGAGGGTATGGATTTTGGGAGGGAGGACCAAAGAGGGGAAGTGCCATTCTCATTACATCATGTTACAAAGACATATTATTAATATGACATCACTGATAAGTCATCATCACTGATGATCCTGTCATTCACCTGACAGAAATAAGATCGGCCAGTCTTCTCTACTGTAAAACTCCCCCCGCCCTCCATTTTTCATACTGCACTCTTGAGAAGGAATTCACTCTGTGCTTACCATGTTTAAAAGGTAGTGAGTTCAATTGCACCTCCTTAAGGGATAAGTGTCTTCTCTATGGGTGATATGTCTCTTCACCTCATTTATTTATTCAGTATTTTATTTGTAACAGTGCAGGTTGATGGATATTTATTTTGTATTTGGGGTTATACCTACATTATTTACATTGTTACTCAAATTTTATCCATTGGGAGCTTTTTCACTTGGCTCCTATGACATCTTAACACCACCATTTTTTTTTTTTTTAAGAATTTTCCAACTTTCTGGTACCATAAGATGTTCCAGGCTTATGTTGTATATTTTATGCCTTATGCCTTGTATCAGTTGTTTCTAGAAGGAGGACTGATTCCATTTATTGGGGACTGGTATTAAAAACCAATATCTGGGCACTGGGTGCCCACGTTGCTATTGTAATATAATTGTTCCAGGCCCACTCAACAGATACAGCTGGGAATTATATGTGCATATATTAACACATGACTATACATAGATCTATAATTATTTGTCTATCTACCATCTTGCACTTATATCAAGCTAAACATGGCTCATGTTTATGTCTCTGACTCTAATCTAGTACTGAAAGTTCAATCTAGCCTCTCTCCCCTTTATTTGTTACTTTCCTCTACAGCGGTGAGAAACCTGGCTCTTACCAATGGTCATCCATTTATTTTTTTATCCAATCCCAGGATAATATATGGTGATTTCAGAATTGTTAACCTATACCCCAGTAAGAAACAAGCTTACCAATTATAGCGTTTATGTGTAGTTTCTTTTGTCTTTAGTCTTACAATTCTCATGTATTTCCAAAATTATTTAGGTCAGTATTTCTACCCACTTTCTTCAGTGGAGGTACGTCATACATTTACAACACAGTTAGATTATCTTGTTTCCATCAGCATTCCATCCTGAGATCCCCTAACTTCTGAGCTGATTGTTATTTTCAACAAGAAGTTATGGATGCATATTGTAAGCCCTAAAGCAACCATTAAGAAAATAATTTTAAAGTTGTAAGAATATAATAGAGTTAATTACATGGAATGCTAAAAATTACTCCATTTTCCAAAGAGAATTCAGAAAAAGAGCAAGAGATAAGCCAAATATAGAAGAAAAAATTAAAATAAATAGCAAGGTGATAGATTTAATGTATTAAAAATTACAGTAAACACCGTTGAATGCAACACTCCAATCAAAAAGAAAATGTATCGAGTAGACAGTTACCAAGAAGTAACTCTAAGGTTTTTAAAAGAAAGATGTTAAAGAAAAGAACAAGTTAAATTTAAAGATATGGAAAAAGATACAACCTATACACATGAGAAGGATGCTGTGTCTGTATTTACACCAGATAAATTAGACTCCAAGCCAACGAATGTTAAAAGAGAGAAAAGTGGCATTTAATAATGATTTAAAGGGTAATTCATCATGAAGACATACAAATCCTAAATATGTATGACTTAATAACAGAGTTTCAAAATTCATGAAGAAATGTTGATAGCATAAAAGTGAGAGATGGAGAAATCCACAACCATAGTTGAATATTTTTTAATAGTCCTCTCTCTCAATAATTGATAAGAAATAGTTGGCAAAAAATATATAAAGAACACTCTCAGGTTGGATCTCCCAAAGCAAGCCCTGAGCAAGATTTCATGGCAATATAATATTCATGGTCAGCCTCTGTGAAAGAAAGAGGAAAGCAGAATTAAGAATAGAAGTGAAACTGTTAAGCAAGTCTGACAAGTTTTCAGTTTAACACAAGAGAGAATCTTGGGAGAAAATATTTCCTGTTAGAGTTGTCCACATTGGGCTGAACCAGCAATGCCTTTATTCCCCACCACCCCCACTTCTCTTGGTTACTACATGTGAGCTACCTAGGAATGATGTGACCTCTGGTGAGGAGACTTTTGGGGTTGAGGCAGAATCTGAAGGGACTGACACGTAAACAGTGTATTGTACTATGGCAAGTTCTTCCTTGAAAGGAAAACTGGACAGCCCATTTCCACGTGTACCACAAACACCACCACCAAACAACCTAGTCAATAATGATACAACATCACACCTATCGCTAGCAGAAAAACATATTCTTTTCATTTGCCCATAAAAAATATAAAACAAGTAGCAAGATAAATTTAAGTCTAAGCATTTCAACAATTATAAGATAGATCATACAATGGATGATGAAATAGGTCTCTATAAATGCCAAAAGATAAAAACCTTATAAAATAGGTTCTCTGACTATAATTAAATTAAATGATAAATTAAGAACAAAGAGATGTCTATAAAATACCCAAATATTTGGAAATTAAATAAAATAATCCTTAATCACCAATGGGTCAAAGAAAATCATGCAATGGAAGGTAGAAAATATGCCAAATTGAACGGTAATAAAATAGAGTGTATTTGTGGAACACTGCTAAAGCCGTGCATAGTGATGAATTTATACTTTGTTTATATCCAAAAGGAAGAAAAGCTTAACATTATTAATTTAAATTTATAGTTATGGAATTCTAAAACAGAAAAGCAGATAACAAAAAATGCAATAAGTAGAAGGCAAGTAGTTAAATAGGAGCATAAATCAATGAACGAGAAAACAGACCAATGTTGATTCATTGAAAAGATTTCCAGACTTGATAAACACCAAGAAACTATAATTAAGAAAAAAAGAAGAGAAAATACAAATTACCAACATCAGAAACAAAAGCAAATACGACTAAAATATTACTAAATAAAAGGGAAATATTAAAGGAAAATGAAGAATATTATTAATTATTTTAGAACCATCCATAAAGAGGAGAAATTGAAGAGGACTATTGAGACTCAAATTCCTGAGAAGTTAAAAAAAAAAAAATCTTGAAGAGAACTGGACTTTCTGTTGAAGAGACTCAACACCTTTATATATTAATGGTAAGGTCACCTCAGCTGTCATGTAGGCGATATTATTAGAGAGATATTTTATAGACTGTGAATCAGACTCATAGGTGGCTTTTATTTTAATTTTTAACTTAAGTAGGAGCATTTTCACATCTTAATGCTTTTCAAAACATGAATTTTTACTGCTGAGTAATAGTGTATCATATGGGTGTTACAAAAATTCAATCAGCCATTTTCCTGCTATGGGTTCTTTGTTTCTGTGCTCTTGCAATTATAGTTTGCTTCTAGAGCAAGCAGAATTCATTTGCTCTGAATAAGTTTTTAAAGGCAAATCCCAACTTAAGGGTCAGACTACATTTCAGATTATGAAAACTAGTCCAAATTTCTCTCAAAAGTACTTCCCGCAATTGATAATTTATTAGTACAGTACTCAAGTAATCTTTTCGATATATTTTGAATCTAGTACCAGATGTTCTCCTTTACTAAGTAACCTATATCGATTATAGAAGTAAACAATTATATCTCTGCTTGCATTGGTATTATTAATTATTTATAAGACTTCATACTATACATATTGCCATAGTATTTCTTGTTTCGTTAATTGTTTACATGAATCTGTTGGTCTTGAGTGTGTACAAGCAAAGGAGTTCATATACTCCAATCTATGTATTCAATACCTTATTATATAAGCACCGATACTCATTAATATTTGTTAGTGAAAGGTGCCAAGTACGGTTGTGCTGTATTAATGGTCAATGGAGTTATTATTCACATTACTTTTTTCATTTAAGTAATTAAAGAAGTCCTTATGGGTTCTTAAAGAATATAATAAGCATAAAATTGATCTTTTGCACAAACTGAAATCTGCCTTGCAAACAGGCCTCATGGGTGTTCTTTTCATAGAGAAGCTTCCATTTCTTATTACAAGGTAGAAAAACAACAGTCTTGCTGGGATGGCATTAAGTCAGTCAATTTTGAGAATTCTGTTCTGGCACATTAGCTGGATTACATAAAACAGTTAAAGTAATTCCTTAGTTATTATCTGAGTCATGTCTAAATTCACTTTACAGCTTAATTTACAGTCGTCTGTTGCTGGTATAACTCTGTTACTATTCTCCCATTTCTCAAAGCACAGAAATATCAGTTAAGATATCTTTTGGTTCATAAGAGAAGGTAGGGCTAAGTCAGCAAATTCGGTGACCAAGAAAAAAACAATTAGTGGGCGCTTGGGTGCCTCAGTTGGTTGGGCGCCTGTCTTCAGCTTGGGTCGTAATCCCAGGGTCCTGGGATTGAGCCCCACACTGATCCCCACATTGGGCTCCTTGTTCAAAAGGGAGCCTGCTTCTCCCTCTGCCCCTCCCCCCTGCTTGCTCTCTCTCTCTCTCTCAAATCAATAAAATCTAAACAACAAATAAAACAATTACCACTAGTGTTTCACAGCTCTCATCAAATATTATGAGGTACAACTGAAACCAAATGCCAAAAGGGTGTAAGAAGAGTACTTCAAAGCATTTTGTATTGTCAGGTCAAGCCATGAAGCATACCTTTCCCCATTTGTTGGCATCCTGATATCACAATAGCACAGGGTCCCCTCTGTCTTTCACCACCTTCTAGATCCAAGGATTTGATTGACTAATTTGTGTTCGGTCTGGACCAAGATTATACAGAAGTGAGGCAGCCCTACATCTTTGAGTATATTTTTTGAGTCGGCAGTCCTGAAGCACTTCTCTATTATTAATCAAAAAGGCTGATTCTATTTGCTAAACATGAAGTCAGAGAAAAAAAAAATAGAAAGTAAAAATCTAAAGCAGGATGCAAGTAATACCCTCTAACTTTACAGTGACATTTGATTGCCCAAGGAGGGCTTATTTGCCAAAGTGTTGAGGAATAAGAAAGAAGGCAAAGACGCTTCGTTGCCCAAACTTCTCCACTACAGCACTTGGGTACATATTCCAGGAACTGCGCCATTTTCTTGGTCTGAAGATACTGACATAAAATGGCGCCGATTCTGATGAAGTTCCTGAATGTAAACGTATTAAATACACTGGTTTTACATTCCTAATGGTCAAATGAAGTCAGAATAAAATTCGTACTGAGGCTTTACTACAGCATTATTAATAACCTGTAAGGAAGGCCTTCTACAGCCCATCATTTTGTGCCTGTGAAAAATATGTGATTACCTTTTTCATGCCTTGAGGCAGCGAATAACTGAGGTGGTGGCACCTTATCCAAGGACACTCGCTAGCACACAACACTTATTCCTATACTAAGCTATGGTAGATATAAAAATATCTGCTCATTAATCAAGCATCATCTCAGTGAAACAGAGTGTCATGAGAAGCCCTTCCCCTGCCCTGCTTCTCTAACAAGATACGCTCATGAGGAAAATTAAAATTATATAACTTGGAGGAGGTGTGCCATATAATGGGAAGCAATGCTTAGGGCTTCTAATCACAAAATCATGCATTTATTCATCACTGTTGTCTAAAATAATTCAGAAACAACATGTATTTTCTCAGTTATTCTTACAGTTGAGTTGGGGTTGAGAATCAAGACAGAAGCTTATTTATACAGCCTCTGGAAAGATCATCCAGGGGAGATATCATAGGGTGCTTTACTGAAAAAAGGCAAGGAGCCTATGTATCCAAGGCTTGCTATCAATGAAATGAAATGCTCTAAGTTATTTTTGCCCTTCCCTCTATTAGATGAGCAAACAGTTTATCGAGCCTATTGATTGAACTGTTTTCCATTTTCTCTGGGTTTTCTGCAGGCAGCAAAGTGCCTACAGAATCTATACGTTAAAACTTCAAATGTTGAAGTTGATAGTTGGTGGGAGTTAGTTTTTTCCAATAATGCAAAGCAATTCAATTTTGGACTCACATTGCCAGAATCTCTTAATGCTTCTCTGAATTTATGCAATTAGTGTAAGCTTTTAAACATATTGCTACATATGGATTCTTAGTCATTTTTCATTAGGATTTATCTACCATTTGATTTTAAGCAAATCAAAGGCAGAGAGAACATTTTTTATTCTTTTGTATCACACTATAAAATCTCTCAGGTTTTATGACAAAAATGTGACAAATTAAAGTACTAATTAAATCTCGTTTTTTAAGTCATTACAGCTCATAGGCCACACACACACACACACACACACACACACACACACATATACACAGACCCACCCAGATGCATATTTTCTATGTAGAGAACATACATTGTTTAAGAAAGAGTAATAATTACCCATTAAATCGAATCTTAAAATACAAATCAGCTTTTTAAAATTTTCTTCCTGAAAATAGAGCTGAACTTAGAGATTTCATTTAACTTTGGCTATCGATAATTTATTCTGGGCAAGTGAAGAATGCAGGTACCAAATTACATGAAATATATTTCTATGGGAAGAAAAAAACTGTAAGATAAAAGTATAAATGCAAAAGGAAAGATAATTATTTGAGAAAGATTTTCAAGATAAAGACTTATTCAAAAAGGATATACAGTTCGTTTTTTCTTCATTTTAAGTAGTTAACAGCAATTAATATTCTATTCAATTCGATTTAATACATATGCGTTGAATAACTTCATGTCAGACACTTTATTAGGTAGATATTTGAAACAGGAAGAAATGAAATAAAGGCCTGCTCTCTACTTGCTCATGGTCCAGCTCAAGAACAAATTTGAATTTTCAGTAATTTACCTTTAACACCTAGTTACCAATTTTTACTCTTTTATACTTATTTATTTTTTATTAAACATTTTTTAGAGCATTTTTTAGAGTCACAGGAAAACTGAGAGAAAGGCACAGAGATGGCCCATATAACCCCCGCCCCAACACGTGCATAGCCTTCTCCATAACAGCAGCCCCCTCCAGTCTGGTACAAAGCTGGTACTGACACATCAGATCACCCCATGTCCGTAGTTTGCATAAGGCGTTCTCTTCATGTTATTTTTATGGATTTGGACAAATTATCATGCCAGGTATCCATCATTATAATACCATGCAGAGTATTTTCATTGCCCTAAAACTCCTCTGTGCTTCACTTCTTCATCCCCTCCCGCCTCAATCCCTAGCAACCACTGATCCTTCTGTTGTCGCCACACCTTTGCCTTCTCCAGAAGATCGTGGAGTTAGAACCATACAGCATGTAGCCTTTCCAGATCAGCCTTTTAAATTTAGGAACAAGCATTTAAATTTCTTTCATGTCTTCTTTATGGTTTGGTAGTTCATTTCTTGTTGGCACTGAATAATATTCCATTGTCTAGAGAGACACAGTTTATCCATTTATCGTAAGCCCATTGTTTATAAATCCAGTTTATTTGCCTGCTGAAGGATATCTTGGTTCCTTCCGAGTTTCAGCAATGCCGGTGAAACTGCCGTAGGCTTGCAGGTGCGGGTTTTTGTGTGGACATAAGTTTTCACCTTCTTTGGGTAAACCCCAAGGAGTGCGCTTGGTATTTTGTGCTTATTTCTTATTCCAAAGATTCACTTCAGTACATTCCAGTAACCTCAATTTGGGAATAAAAATTACTTGTCGATTCTTCATTTCATGACCTCATTGATATTTAGGTGTGGGGAGCTTATTTTAGACACAGTATATCAGAAAAGAGTGAAGCTGCATCCTTAACGTTATCACTTCCAGTGTCTGTGATTGAATGAGACTACTAATGGAACAAGCCCAGAAAGTGTCAATGGGAGAAGTAGACGGAAGAGACATTGTATTGTGCTATGCTCACTCATTTACTACAGATAGATGCATTTGGCCATAAGGGACTAATTAGCTCAAGAGTCACTTCTTTTATTATTTCAAGGGCTTTAAAGGATAGGGGAATGATAAGCAGACTAATACATTTTTAAGTGATCTGTAATAGGTTTACCATTATCATAGAAAGTAACAAGGTCTCTATTTCTGAGATGCCATGATTAAGATAGCATCTTCAAATTCACCACAAATCAAGAGAACTTAGTTAGGGAAATAAAGTTTCATATCTATTCCATTGTCTTGTATTAAACTAGTATCAAAAAAGTTTATAAGAAATGAATACCCTTGCAAACTCAGTAAAAATTTTGCATGGTAAAACATTACACTATAGCTCTGCAAAGGTGAGGTTTCTTCACATCCTAAACATTACATTTACTTTTCAGGAATTTCATCCTGCAAAAGTTTTCAGGCATGCCCAAACTATCATATTAATGCCAACCAAAAGGAAATGTTTGGTTTTCTCACCATCTCTTAGGGATGCAACTTTACGCAAAAACATACATTCACTTTCTTAACTTTTAGGTCAAATGCTCCCCGTGCTTGGTGATGCAATGTGAAGTCAGAATTATGTACAGCTCTACCCAGAGGCACGTGGTTGAGACACTATTTCCAGGATAAGTTCCATGTTTGACTTTAATAAGAATACTCACAAGTAGCTGTAGAATGTTCTTTCTGTGCTATCATTAATTCATGTGGCCAAAATGCTGCGGAGTCGGCAGATAAGTGCAACCCAAAGCCTAACTTTCATAACTCTGGTAATGATCCGCGGGGTACACACATACCTTCAAGTCACATAATTGTGGTGATCTCAGCGTGCTCGGTGCTGGTAGCCTGTCGCCCATACTGCTAAATCAGCATTCACAGCACCAGGCACACATGGCACAGTTGGAGTTCAGTGGGAGCCTAGGACTCCGTTAGTTTGGGGGCCAAGTCACTCTTAACCTCCATAAAAGGCATCTCTTTAAAGAACAGGGTAAAGGTCACTGCAGCTCATGCCAAGTGTAAAAATGAGAACTACAGACAGGAAACACTGTTCAGATGTTGTAGGGCTGTAGGCCTGTTTTATGTCTGCTCTGAGCCCTCCGCAGCTACAGGAGACCGAAGACGTACTCACCATCTCCATTTATACTAGGTCAGCGGCCAAATGGGTCCAGACATTAAAAACAGGGGAAATCCAGGGTCTAATCAAGAGGTGCCGGTCTCAAAGGCACGACATGAAATACTGCAGCAGTAGGACATTGTGCGATTGGAATCGTGACTGTGATGTGTGGCTGGGAGTCGTAGATTGAGTGTTCCACATTCTGAATGCGGGACAGGCAGGCGGAGCATGACCGCATAACTACTTACCCCCAAGTCACTCATAAAATTGAGATGTGCATCTCCAGAGAATACCAAGGAGCAAAAGTTACAAATAAAATAAATGTTCAGTGTGTCTGAATTAATGAGAGCATATTAAGATCATATATAACTGGAGGAAATAAGAAAACAGCACAACTGAGATTTCCCTGAGTAATAGAGAGACATAGGGGAAGTTATTTTTATTATCTAATTGGTAAAATTTTCCAATTTTTCTGTCAAAGTTTATAAAAGAAAAATACACGCAGGTTTCAAGGCAGGAGGAGAGGGCAATATGTGGTGTGGCAAATGTGGAAAATCACTCAGTGGGGAAATACATTTCATACACACAAATGGTCATGGACAAAAGTTGAAATAAAAACCATATTTACATAGCATGATTTTTCAGAAGATTTTTCTTCATTAAATTCAAAATCAGAACCAGTTTGGTGAATAAACTGGTAACATGATTTCTGTGGTTTGAAGAGCCAATCTTGTCCCAGCATATTCCGGTCTGTAATATTCACCTTTCTTCTCCATTCGATGCTCTATTTCAAATACCTGACCTTTCTTTCTTCTTTTCCCTTCTTCCTTCCTTCCTTCCTTCCTTCCTTCCTTCCTTCCTTCCTTCTTTCCACCCTCCTTCCACCCTCCCTCTCTTCTTCCTTCTTTCCTTTTATTCCTCTCACTGTCTCTCACTCTCTCTTTCCTTTAAAACTGGCAAACTTAAGAGAATTTTGAAAAATTAAAAACCTTTTTTTTTTTTTTTTTTGCCATTCAGATGTAAGGTTATTTGAGAAGTTTACATGAGAAGATGGAGGGGGTCCTAAAAATGTAGATGGTGTATAAAAGAACTGCTTAAAAAGTACAGCATTAAAAATAAAATAAAATAGCTGTTGTGATTACCCTGCGGACTGACAAAGTGAGGAAACTTCGCTTTTAACCATGCCTTCAATCGATGCCAAACCCGAGAAGCAGGTGCATGACACATATGTCACTTCAGCGAGCAATGTGCCTCAAAATGCTGCAGCCACACCCTGAAGTTGGAAGGGACATATACGTATTTATTAAAAATTATTTTCCAGTTCACAGACTTATGAAATATGTATATATTTTTGTGAGGAAAAGATAGCTGTGCAGTCCTATAATAAAAGACCTTTAAGTCAGGTAAAAAATAAAAGATATTAAATCTAAAGTGAGATTACAAGCAGTGATTTGCAAAATTTGATATAGTAGTATAGTGCCCTCCTCCTCATGTCCGTCTCTTCCAAAGTCTACCACCCTCAATACGTCCATGCCAGTATGTCCTAAAGATTTCCTCTGCTTCTTTAGTTGGATTTATGCCATCTGCTCATCGTACAAATTTTTGATTCTTGGATGTATTAAGAAATGCATTTCATATCCTTATCACATAAATATATATCTCTTCTTGCTGTTGATCTTTGTTTTTTATTGAAAGAGAGAAAGCAAGGTACTGTGCATTGTCCTGCAAACCTATAAAACATTTAAATATATGTAGACATGTGCATATTGGTGCATATGTATATAGATGTGTACAACTAAGTGCTCTACTTTATTTTAATATTTTGAAATATAAGACTTTTGTACTAAAGAAATCTTAAAAACTATTTCCTCCAGCCACTTTATATTAAAAATAAGGAAATTGAGGTGGGGTATGTAAAGTGTGTGGTGCAAGATCGCTTGGCTTCTCAGTGGCAGAGAAAAGTATCGGGAATCAAGTCCATGATCTCCTTGGTCAGGGCTCTTTTCAATATGCCATATTACTTGAATTTTTGTTCACGTCACAGGTACTTGCAATGGTTTCACTCATTAACACCCTACATTTCTCTTAGTATTCCTTTCAGTCTATGAATCATAAAGCACAATACCAACTGTATTGTCATAACAAAATACCATCGACTGGACGGCTTAAAAAACAGCAGTTGCTTTCTCACAGTTCTGGAGACCGGGAAGTCCAAGACCAATTGCTGGTCAATTCAGTTCTCTAGTGACAGCCTTTTTCCTGGCTTGCAGATAGTGCCTTCTCACTGTATCTTCATATGGTGAAGAGAGGAATCTCTAGCATTTTCCTTTTAGAAGGACACTAATCTATGATGGGAGCTCCATTCTCATGACTCCATCTAGAACTAATTGCCTCTCAAAGTACCCACCTCCTAATACCATCATATTGGGGGTTAGGTCTTCAACATATGAATTTTTTTAGGAGGAGGGACACGAACATTCAATTTATAATGCCAACTAAAGAATTCTGAACAATTATTTTGACTAAATCAAGATAGACTCCCCTTAGTTCATTTATGTTTTAAGTCTCCTGGGTTTCTTTGGTTCCTTTAAAGACATCAAAATATGTTTTAGTTTAATTGAAAAATATTTTATTTATAGAAGTAATCATTTACCTCCTATTAGTCATATTTTGGGATTCTTAAAATGAATGGCTTGAAGAATACTGGTATCTTTCACATCATTCTAGAAACACAGTGATCTAAGGTAAGAATACATTTGTGTTATGTAATAAGCAGATGTACCTATCTCTACCTCATAAAGTCAAATAAGTGTCATCTGAGAGTCATGATCACAATGATGAGCTCTAAAATGACAGAAATACAACCTGGCAGAATTGATTCTATAATGCTTCCAGAATCAACAATACAAGCTATTTAACATTTGCATCAGTGTCCTAAGTGATGTCTTAGAAGCAAGCTCATTACATTTGCTGTTGACAGAAGCTGGAGAGGATGTTTCAGAAAGAAGGTGTTTATTCTTCCCTTGGAAAGTAAGTCCAGAATTTAAAATGAGCTTGAAGTGAGCAGAAGCATATTTTAAATATATGAGAATATACACAAGAAATTGAGGGAGCAGAACATATTAAAGAGGTATACAGAAAAGTACAACAAAATGTATCAAAAGTGTTAGCTACATAGAAAAACAAAATAGACTATTAGAACTAGATATGAGAATTGTATGGATGTATATATGTATACATACATATATACATACATAAAAGACATGCTGTCATAATTTCTACTATAGGAAATACAAAAATATTTCAACTAAGGAAAAGAAGGACCAAACTACATTATCATTGCAAAGTTTGATAGTAAGATACATAGGATCAAAATAGATTAGAGCTGCATTCATCTCTCTATGTGCTTCTCTAGTTTCTTTTTATCTCTATGTTAAACTCTTAGTTCACTAAATTCAAATAATGTAAATATTAGCTCGAGGCCATTGTTTCCTCCACAAAGCTGACTCCTATGGGAAAAAAATCAGAAATAAGAGAAAGAAAAATCTAATTCTGTGCAATGCATGGAAATTTTAATGGATGTGGTCTCATTTCTATTAGATACTCTGATTATCTTTAGGTAAAAAATATATATTATTTTAATGACTAGGTTAGAAATGTGATAGGAATTACATCAGTATTTTTATACACAGCTATACAAAAGGATAGAATAATAGAGCAAATTAACCAGAGTCAGTTAATTTTGAACAATTTGGGGTCATTAGTCATTCCATTGTTACCACACTCTGCTTTTCATTTCATAATAAATGGTCCCATGGTACGCAGCTGCTTTGCCCTTTTAACAATCCTTATTTTGGGTAGCTTTCTTTCAGGACCTCCTGTGGTTGATGAGAAGAACTAGCCATGCTCTGTGTTCCTTGTGCTTTGGATCCCCCAGCAATGCCCTACACTACCTACTACCTATCATAACTTTTATATCTAAAAACTTACAATATAACCACATTGGTTCATTTAACACTTATTTATTGGATATTTATTCTGTACCTGACTCTTCATCTATGATACAGTAGAATATAGAGGAAATATTTTCAGACACAGCATCAAAATACCCAGTTCTACATCCTGTCCTGACCCTGTTGCAGCATTGGGTATTTTCATTTATGTCATTTGACTTTTAATATTCTTACATGTACAATGGGGATAGTATCATCTTTCCTGAGTGTTTGAGGGGGTTAAGTGAGATGAGACATATGAAAGTACTTAATGAAGTGCTTGATACATACATTATGCTCAATAGAGATTAAATTTCACCCAATTGGGAGTTAAGTCCTAGAGTTATTGAGATATATAAGACATGCTACTTGATTTCAAGGAGTTTGCAATCTAGTACAGAAACCCTAATTTCAACTCAATGATGGTGTGTGAATACATATGCATTGTGGTAGCACAGAAGAGGAAGTAATATCATATTTGTGAGGGAATGTCTTTGGACTAATATTCTTTTTCATTTGGCAGTGAGGCAGGATCTTTCTCTCCCCTGCAAACAAACCAACAAACCAAATAACAAAAAAATAAATAAATAAAATTTGGAGATAACACTTAGATTTTTCCCTTATAGTCAGCAGACTACAGGAGTTCCATTGGAATGCTCAATGTTCTAAGAATCAGAAAACCTGTGGATAATTCACTAAAACCACCTAAACTAAAGCTTAATAAACTGAATAAAAAGAAAAATATAATAAAATTACACTACTTGGCTTTATAGTAAACAATATTTAAAGTAGTCCAAACAATACAAACATTA
Source organism: Ursus maritimus (assembly GCF_017311325.1). Taxonomy (NCBI): domain Eukaryota; kingdom Metazoa; phylum Chordata; class Mammalia; order Carnivora; family Ursidae; genus Ursus; species Ursus maritimus. Next base: position 39,073,661 of record NW_024426552.1, read on the forward strand.
TTGATTTTTTAGATATAATAATCAAATAAGACATCACTGAAGGCTTATTTTTGATCAAAACAAAATATTGTCTTCATCTTGAAAGGGAAAAAAAGTGAAAATATGGAAGACAAATTCCAAGGTGGGAGAGATGAGGAAAGAGAGTTAAAAAAAAAAGTATACTAAAACCTCATTATACAATGAAATCAAGACTATGTCTGTTTTTAATGTAACAAGAAGTTAAGCTATAATTCAAAAGATAACAAATGTTGGCAACAATGTGGAGAACAGGGAACTTTTGTACACTCTTGAAGTGAATGTAAATTGGTACAACCATTATGGAAATACATTAAGAATGATAATGAAATATCATTAAAAATGATCCAGTAATCCCATTTCTGGTTATGTATCTGAAGTAAATAAAAATGGTTTCTTGAAGAATTATCTGCACTCTTATGTTAATTGCAGCATTATACATAGCAGCCAAGATAATGAAAACAAGGTATTGTGTGTGACATATGTTTACACACATACTGAAATATTATTCAGCCATAGAAAAGGGAAATTTCCCATTTGCAACAGCATAGATGAACTTGCTAAGGAGAACATTATGCTAAGTGAAATAAGCCAGACACAGAAAGACACATATGTGGACTCTAAAATAAAGTCGAACTCACCAGAGCAAAGAGTAGAATGGTAGTTGCCAGGGACTGGGGCTGGAGGAAATGAGAAGACGTTGGTGAAAGAGTGAAACCTCCCAGCTATTAGATAAATAAGTTTCAGCAACCTCATGAATAGCATAGTGACTATAAGTAATAATAATGTATCGTAGACTTGAAAATTGCAAAGGAATTAGATCTCAAGTGCTTCCATTACAAAAACAAAAGTATTCTGTGTTGATGGGTGTGTTAATTAACTTTATTGTAGCAATCATGTCACAATATCCAAATATCAAATCATGATATTTTATACTTCAAATGAATACAATTTTTGTTGATCATACTTAAACAAAGCTAGAAAAGAAGTGGAGACCAAAAATTGAGCTCTAAGTATACTGGTAAGGACTGAGAGAGGGGTAAAGCATCACTTGAGTTACCAGTTCTTCATCTATCAAAGGAAGACTCCAAGAGGTCATGTTTTAATCTAGAATGGTAGTAAGCCATTATTTCTAAGATATGTGAGTAAAGACAATGCAAATAAATTGTTTCTTTTTTGGAACAAACATTGAGAATAATTTTTCCTAATTGTTGGCAGAGAGGACATATGTATAAGTAAGAATATTAGATATGTATAAAGGAAATGGCATACTAGCCAAACTGTGGAAGGAGCCAAGATGTCCTTGAACAGACGAATGGATAAAGAAGATGTGGTCCATATAGACAATGGAATATTATTCAGCCGTCAGAAAGGATGAATACCCACTATTTGCATCAACATGGATGCAACTGGAGGGGATTATGCTAAGTGAACTAAGTCAAGCAGAGAAAGACAATTATCATACAGTTTCACTCATATGTGGAACATAAGGAATAGCACGGAGGACGATAGGGGAAGGGAAGGAAATCTGAAGGGGGAGAAATCAGAGAGGGAGATGAACCATGACCATGGATCCCATGAAACAAACTGAGGGTTTCAGAAGGGAGGGGAATGGGGGGAGGGGGTAACAGGGTGATGGGTATTAAGGAGGGCATGTATTGCACGGAGCACTGAGTGTTATACATAACTAATGAATCATTGAACACTACATCAGAAACTAATGATGTACTATACAGTGGCTAACTGAACATAATGAAAAAATAAAAAAATAAAAGGTATTATTTACCTTGAAAAAAATTAATTTATAAATTTGTCAAACCCATGGATGTCCCTATTAAGTTAAAAAAAAGACTTTCTAAGAATATGAGAAAATAATTTTAATATTAAGAATAATAACCTTTTATATTCTTAAATCTACTAATTAAAATAAACATTTTAAATAAATAAAGGTTGGGGGTATCTAATTACATGGCTTTTAAAGTTATTTCAATTAAAAAATAACTTTTGGATTTCAAAAATCTAAGATTAGTTGATCAACTTTCTTTTCTTAATTAGCTTGCTACACTAAAAATCACAACATTTTTCTCTGTGTGTGATTGTGGGAGTCACTGATATTGCCTACCACTTATTTCTCATTTACTTCCTGGTTACATGCCAGACTTGTGCTTTCTCACCTGTTTGAAGCTCCCACGTAGCTTGGTAGCTAGCAGTGGTCACTAATATACAGCAGAACTTAAAGCCACCTTCTGTAAAAGTTTGAGAACTGTTACTGACTTCTCATGCCCTTCCCACTCTTGTCATGATTGTCAAAGACTGAGATGAAGTACCCCTTGGATCCCTGAGTGACGACATGGAACACAGCCCCAGATAACCCATGAAGGACATAGGCTGTGAAATAACCTATGGTTGTTTTAAACTATGGAGATATGGGGGCTGTTTGTTACTGGAATATAAAACAAACTATCCTAGTTAAGAATATGATCTCAAAATTTTTAGCGTTTTAGGAATGTCATTGTTCTATTATTTCTCATGTAAAGGCCATTGATGTAATAGCCGTACACGTGTTATATGTAAACACTGTAATCTAATCTGGAAAGAATATTAACCACCCATAATTCAGTTTCTGCCATATCTTTCGCTTCTTTTTCATAAAAGTAGGTAACAGAAAAATGATAGGAAATATTTTTGTAAGATATTAGTTAGATAAATTTTGATCAAGATATATTTTACTATAAACTTATTTTAATTAAGAAATTTCTTGAGGTAAAACAGATTTTTGATGATATTTTGAGACACAGCTATATTTCATATATATATATATGTTACTATTGATAAAATGCATACTGAATTCAAAAATGAGACAGAACTTTAAGAGTTGTTTCCAGGGAAATCACGTTATTCAACCCCCTCATTTTACAGATAAGGATAGAAAACAATATGATTCTTCTAAAATCACCTAGAAAGTGTGTGGCAGAATTGAGGTTAGAAACCAGATCCCTTGACTCTTGGTTCAATTTCTTTCCATTACTGCTTCTAACATATGTTAGCCATTTTGCAGTCAAAGATTGTATGGTTCAGTGTAATATAAATTCACAAATTATTTTTCTAATTTGGGGAGTTTGATTAAGTCACTTCTAGTATATCAGTTATTTTCTTTTACTGCTTTTATAAGAAGACAAGGGACATGGTTGCTTTAAAAGTTCTCGTCAAGTAAAAGTATGAACTCAGACACATTAAAAAAAAGGCAGCAGAAGTGTTTCTAGTTTTGCATAACATCTAAAGCAGGCAAAACTAGACTTCCTCGTACAGAGGGAAATGTCTTGCAAAGAAAAAGGCTTCCTGGAAATCAAATAACTCTTGCACAACAAGTTTGATGAGCTAAGTGTGCATTAATCAGAAACATCTGAATTAAATTTCCCTTGAAATATACATAAAATGAAGAGGAACCGTGGTTTGCAGATTATGTTTCAGGTTCCACTCAACTCAAACATTTTTCCAGCCTCAAAAAACTCCAGTTTTTTTCAATCCTACTTGGGAGTTCATAAAAATGCTTAGTATACCACACAATAAAAATGGATTCATCAGAAATCCAGCATAAATATAATATAAATAATGACATAACTTGACCTAATGTTTCCTATTCATATAGGAGTATTAAAGATGAAATTTCTAAAAGAAGGTTATTATGTGATGTAGAGGAAATCTTGACTATTTGAAAGACAAGAAACAACATCTCGAGGGTCACCATCAGCAGTTATTTTCATAATTTGATTTGCTAACTTTGATTAGACGGAAGTCAGAGCTGGACGCGAGGCACCATTTCTCAGATTTGAAATCTACACAACTATTTTAACATTTTTGTGCTGTAGCTCTAATACCTAGGATGAATTCCCTTCTATCTTTTAGAGATATATAATAAGCCATAAGTCCAACTTTGTATTTAAGAAATCATCTGTATATGTTAACTAGAATTTAAATAAAAAACTAAAATTAAAAAAATCATTTGAAAATGATGTTGTCGTTGGTAACAGTTACCCAGAAGGGGAAATTTTAATTTTTTTCTGAAATATGGCATGTGGTTTTAAAGAAATAATGAAAACAAACTTACAGTTTTAGTAAAAATACATTTCAGTTGAGAAGAAGACCTATCGCCCAGGGTGTCTTTCGGTTTGTGAGAAATGTTTCTTTGCATATTTCTCTTATTCTGTCATTACTGTAATACATCACCAGATACATTCCATGTGCCATTTACAGTAATCTGAAATTAAGCTTTTGCTGAAACAGACTCTCAGTATAAAAGAATTTAACATATTCTGATAAGCATATGCCCTAGTTCATTTGTAATAACTCTAGCGGTGGTTGAATTATATTGCCAAGGGATTTAGATATGTAGATGTGCCTGCCTAAAGCTTTGTGAAATTTTATAAGAGCAGAAATTTGCCTTTGTGTATCTATGCATATTAGTCACTGGGTTTTGTGACCTCATTTTTATATATTCTAGTGATAGGGTTTTTAATAAATTCTATATGTGTAATATACTAAAATTCTATATATATAAAACATATATATGCTGTTATATCTTCTGGAATATGTATATATATATATGAACTATATACACATAATACACACACACACATATACACACACACACCCCACTTCTGTCAATTAAAATAGTCAAGTGAAAAACAAGTTAAAACAGAAAATAAATGCCTAATTATTGCTATGAAAGGAGCAAGGCCCATAGCTTTCAGGAATGAATGAATGAATGAATGAATGAATGAGAATTGAATAAGAATAAGAATGAAAGGTCCCCAAGTTTACTTGTCAGTATAGAGCTTCTTAGTGAGGCATTAAAAACTGAACTAGAGGTGAATTTCGCTGTCTCTCCTGGAAAAATCTCTTAAGCAAAATATGGAAAATCATACTGAGTCAGAGAATTTCTCTATTTGATTAGGAAGGCACTGGGGATATGGTGCTGGAATTTATGTACAACAGAAATATGCAATTTGTATGGGACCTGAGGATATATATGCATGTTTGGGAGTCTTGTTATAAGAAAGTCAACATTTATTTGATCCTTGTGTCTTTTTTCATTTACTTCAATTAAATCTGCTGGTTTTCATAATTTTCCTATATATAACATTGCTTTGCTGTCAGAATACTATGTTGTAGCTATGTCCAAGTAATTTCTGTTAAGTGAGATATTTAAGCAAGAGGAACAAATGATCCATTAGCTTAAAATAAAGATCCTTCACCTTCTTTAAAACTCAGATATGTTCTTGAAAATTAGTCAAATTTGTTAAAAAATCATTTTGTCTATCTTGCTCTGCTCTTTTCTATGCTATTTAGTTCCAGATAAATGAGTTCCTATGGGGAGCTAAAAAGGAATGTTCCTGCATTGGCCTTGGTTAAGAAGGAAACCCTTTATTCCAGAAGACTCGATGATTTCTGATTTTCTCAAAAAACGCTGTTCGAAATTCCACTTAGGTTAAATATATTATCTTTGTTAAAATAGAAATCAACAGAGCCCTAGATGTGGGAAGGCTAACACATTATTTTCCTGCCCAAACGGATCTGGAAGCAGTCGGAAGAAAACAATATAGCTTTCCCTGCTTAATTAGACATTCTAAACTTGTCAATATTTAACACCTTTAACACAGGGTGAGAAAGTTAAAAAAAAAAAAGAAGAAGAAGAAAAAGGAGAAGAAGAAACAGTCCCATAAAGAGAATTAAAAGAAATATTGAGGAAAAGATTTAATATTTTTACTATAGGCATCTCTCTATGATAGGAATGGTTTTGCTTGTCGGTATAGAGCATGCCAGGTTAGAATGGAATTGCATGGCCCCCAGAAAGAATCCCGATATAGTCTCCGAGCAGATTCTTCTCTCTCTGTTACATGCAATCACTAGAACTTGGTTTCTACAATTAAAGTTTTGATTTTTGACAGAACACAAATTCCCCTGGATCGGTTCTTTTAAGTAGGACCTTATCAATCATCTACTTCTTAATTTGGTCGCATTGGGTTCTAAACACTAACTTTCTCCTTCTCTTGACAAATTTGCAACACTTGTTCTCAATCTTTCTTTTCACTGCCAAAGTCATCACACTTTCTCACAACCTATAGTCAGTTCTGCTCTCATGCTTGTTTTGAAAATGGGAATGTTTTCCAATAAGAGTGATATATCAAGGAACAATTTGAGCAACATGCAGATTTTGTGTTTACTTACACATGGTTTTGTCTGTGAGAAGCACGAGGTGAATGTGGAAGCCCACACCCAGCTGAGACTGGCCACAGAACAACACCCAGTTTGCACGCCCGCGTGCACCTCAAACGCAGTCGGCGCCTCCAACCGTCTTGTGTGTTATGAGCACACCCAGCCCCACGAGCTGTTACGACTCTCTGTCTGATTTCAGATAATCTGCCCTCTGTCACTTCTCAGTAACTCTTAGACTGCTACAACCTTTCCTATGTCCACTTCTGTAAGCAAATCCCAGGTCTTTTTCAAGGTTAAGTCTTATATTTACTGTAGTATATGTTATATACTATATGTTTCTTAACCGTTTACATATATTTATCGATATATTTATAATTATATTTTATATATTTCTGAACTATTGAATAGGTTTAAAACTGTGCTATAGTTTTTATTAGTATCCCAAAGTTTTCTATGTCATTTCATTGTTTTAATGTGTCATTGACAGAGTTTTTGAGTGCTACAGTCCTAACCTCATTTTCTCTGTAAGGGCTATAGTACCGGTTGCTCTGTTGAGCACAGTGTGGCAACGTTGAGGAATGCACGAATTAGATTATAGAAGAATGGGTTGTACTTTGTCTTTAGCTCTTTTTGACCTGATATTGGTGCCCACCATGTTATTGAAAGTGTATCTCTAAGGTCACCAATGGCCGCTCTAATTCCAATGGTCTTGCCCATATTCTCAGTCTCCATAACCATTTAACATTATTTGATACTGCTGAGCACATCCCTCAGATTTTTTTAAACCAACACATTACTAAATATATATATATTTATGTGTATAGGTTTTTCTTAAATTCACAGGGGATAGAATAAGAATACACAGGGGATAAATAAGCATACTCTGTCTGATAAATGGGGATAAGGCAAGGGCTTGACCAGATCCACTGCTGGTAGACTCTATGGTGTAAAGGGAAATGGAAGCTATATGAATCACAACTGTCTGTGGATATCAAGAAGATGTCACAAAAGGTGCAGTTTGAGATAAGAGCAATATCAGCTTACATAGAAATCTCATGTATTTCCTTATTTTTTTTTCCTATGAGACAAATTCCTTGAGAATAGAACTCTCTTATTATCATCCCTATAATATGTTTTTGAGTACATAATGGATTCCAAGGAGTCTACATAGCACTTAACTCTTTTTAACTTATTATACCCTTGCCAGCACAGAGACTGCCTCAAAAATGTGTTTACTTAATGATAAAGGAATATATGGCTTGTAGTAAAGCTTGAATTGAAAGTCAAGCAAGAGAGAAAGCATTGAAAGAAACAAAATCAACAAAGATTTAAGGCAGTAAGTCTCCGGGTTGGTTCATACAATATCCAGAAGAGGGAAAGATAGAAGGCAGCCATGTTTTGAAGTTTGCTCACTAGTAAGTTAAAGAATCTATACTTATCAGAGCTTTCTTTTCTCTTGCCAACCATTTGTTTTTTTAGCTCGTTACCAAACTGTCCAGCCTTAACTGTAATCTTTTAACAACTTCGTTTTTTTCCATGTTTGCAAAAATACAAATGCCTTTACTCCATACCTATATGTCCAGTTCCCACTTAGATTCCAAAGGCCAGCTCAAATGCATTTTCAGTAAAATTTTCACTGATCACCCCACTTGGAATTGATCTTTCTCTAAATACAAGTTTCTTTCAGCTTTATAAAATATGACATGCACTTATTTACAATTATAACAGACACAGATAAATATTATTGTGTGACTATTAAAGCAAATATTTGTTCTAAAGCAAAGACAGAACTTTATATACTGGCTAGAAATTTACTTAATAAAGGTAGGCTCACAAACATTTTATATCTGTATTTATTTCCATACACATTTATACATCTGCTATCAGAAGAGTTTTCAACTTCCTTATAGAAAAAAATATAAACCATAATCTGAAGTTAAAGATTTCAAGGAAATTTTATTTGTATCTCTATTGCAAATGAAAAGTTAATCTGTATTACAGGTAACTTTGTTCTTGCTGCAAAACTTTTTTCAGAAATATGTATCCAAAATTCTGAGTTCAAATAATTGGTTGACCAAGTTGAAAATCCTAATTTTTGAGTTTATCTGAGTCTATGTAGTCCTTAAACGAAGCCAAGGAATGGCAGTGCTCAGAATAAAAGATAAAATTATTATTATATTATACTTATATTTATAAATCACATATTTGAATACATAATTCAGGATTTAGAGCACTCAGAACCACTTCATATGTTAAGAAATCTGGAACGTATCCTATATACAAAGGGGAAAAATGAACTATTTTAAGAAGGTCAGTGAATAGATTTATATTTTTAAAATATCATCCTTTTTTTAAGATTTTATTTATTTAGTTGAGAGGGAGAGAAAGAGAGCATGAGCGGGGGAAGGGACAGAGGGAAAAGCAAGCTCCCTGATGCGCAGGAAGCCCGACTCAGGGCTCAATCCCAGGGTCCTGGGATCAGGACCTGAGCCAAAGGCAGATGCTTAACTGACTGAGCCACCCAGGTGCTCCTAAAAATACATACCATTGTGATCATAATGTAGAAAGAGAAACCACTGTCAATGAGGAAAATACAAGGTCATTTCTAGACTTCATCCAATGATAGTGATAATGGGAATGGAAAAGAATGGATGGGTTTTTAAAAACGCTATTCCAATCTAGAATTAAAAGACAATGAAAAACTGAAGATAGATGAACAATGAAAAACAAAAAGGAGCAAAAGATAAAACTTAGCCTTCCTATTTGGGCAACTGGGTGGTCAGTGGTTTTATTTACTGATTTAGAAATAACAAAGGGAAGGACACATCAGGAAGGGGAAAAAGATATGGGTAGTGTAATATTGTGATTTATAATAAGAAGTATATATTTGATCTTTGCCCCATTTCTGGCACAGTGCTTCCCAAACTCTTGGAATTTCCTAAGCGATGAAATCAACAAAGATGTCTGTTGTTATGTTACCTGTGGCTTTTGGAAAGCCCTTAGGTAACCTAAGGAGGGGGGCTGGTTGCTAGGAGAACCAACCTTGTGATTAGAGGATTAGAAATTTTAGATCTATCCCCTGACTTCCAGGGAAAGGAGAAGAGTTGGAGATGGTGTTCAATCACCAAATGGCCAATGATTGAATCAATCATGCCTATGTAGTGAAGCCTACCTAAAAATCCAGAAGGAAGGGGTTCAGAGGGCTTCAGTGTTGGTGAACACCTGGAGATGCAGGGAAGATGGCATACCTGGAGAGAGCTTGGAAGCTCCCCGCCCTTTCCTCATATCTTGTCCTCTGCATCTTTTCCATCTAGCTGTTCCTGATTTATTTCTCTTTATAATAAACATGTGATGTAGTAGGTAAAATGTTTTTCTGAGGTCTGAGCTGCTCTAGCAAATTAATTGAACCTGGAGGAGGAGATCCTGGGAACCTCTAATTCATAGTCCATCAGTCATTCAAAAGTAGTGGTAACAACCTAGACTTGGTGATTGGCATCCTGAGTTCGAGGGGATCCTTAGAACATCCAATCTGTAACCAGTCAGTCAGAAGCACAGGTAACTAACTACCTGGGCTTGTAACTGATAGCTGAAATGCAGGGGGTGGGGGGGAGAGGCAGTCCTGTAGGGCTGATCTCTTAAACCGTGGAATCTGATGCTACCTCTGGGTAGATAGCATCTGAACTGAAATAAATTATCAGACACTGAGCTGATGTCTGGCAATTGCTTGGTACTATAGGGGAACTCTCTGTCCCCACAATGGAACTGGGTCCAGGAACCTAAAAGGATGCAACTTGTGAAGATTTGATTTTCAATTGCCTATAGCATTCAATTGAATACATCCTAAAGGTTATTGGAAATAAGACACAGGAACTCAAGATTGAGGTCCTGGAGATAAAGAGTTCCAAGCTACCTGGTCCTATGGATAGTTGGAGCAATGTTCCTGGGTGTGATTATATCATTTACTTCCAGGGAAATAGTTAGAAGAAGCCGGACAGTGAGCTGATTACATAATAATGAAATTGCACACTTACAGAGTGAGGATTTCTACAACTTTAATTATTCTTTGTGTTTTCTTTTTTAAGGTTTTATTTATTTGAGAGAGAAAGAGAGAGAGTGCGGAGGAGGGAGAGAGAGAATCGAAGCCGACTTGAGCTGAGCCCGGAGCCTGATGTGGGTGGGGCTTGATCCCAGAACCCCGAGATCCTGACCCAAGATGAAACCAAGAGTCGGTCGCCCAAACCACTGAGCCATCCAGGTGCCCCAACTTTAATTATTCTTAACATATTTGAAGGAGAGCAAGAAAAAACTGGCTAAAGCACATCACTCCAGTATCTAAGAGATTATTACATTCAGGACAGTGCTTTGGAGAGAATCTGGGGTGTGTTGAAATTCGTTCACTTATCCTGACAACATTTGAGGAAGGCAAAATTATGTCAAAGACAGATTTAAAGGGAAAAGAACATAACTTAAAGCCTAATGATTCAGTGGGATAGACAAATCCTTCTCATTTTGATCTGCACTATTGAAGGTGAGAGGTGTGTGTTTGTATGTGTATGTGCGTACACAAATGCACGCAAACAGGCACATATACAAACATACACATACATGCATGTACATGTGTGTGTATATTACATGCATATGTGTCTTCAGTTAGTTCTAGAAACAGGAGGCAGGACAATTTCCTTCTCCCCCATTGGTTACCCCCTAAAACATTGCTCAGCAGAAACACATCTTCCAAGCCAATTGCTCTGATTCACTTTACACCGAATGTATTTTGGTAACATTAAATAAATGATAATTATAATAAATGAGCTTTCGTTCAATTTATTTGACCCCAAAATGATTTTTGAAAACCATAAACACAATTACTATGCTAAACATTATATTCTTTATATTATAGTTTAATAAATTCTTGGTAGACTTTTTATTCGTTTGCCATTTTCTAGTTGTCATATAAGTTCTAGGAGTATTAGAAATGTGTATCAGCATGTATAGTTTATACTTAAAGAAAAGCAAACAAAAACTATTCTCCCAGATATAAGCTTTTATGATGAAATGTTTCATTTAAAATGTGTAAAATTGAATCTGATGCCAACGATACAAAATGTTCACAATGTCAGAAGTAGGAGTTGAGGATTTCATTGTTTTACTAAATAAATTGCTTTTAAATCAAAAGTATTTTCCCACTTACCGTATTTACTTACTTTACTTACACATTTTAAGATCTAGATAGAAAGAATTCTGGTGAATCTAGAAATCCTCATAGAATGAATGATGTACTTGTATTTATGGAACAAACCAACACATTATTTGTTGTGATTGTTAGTTTTTCATTGACCTACTTAGATCATATAGTTACAACTCCAATAGTAAGTTTTAAAGTCTAACACAGCATTACCTGTGAAAAAATGAAGGCACTCATTGTCAAAAGATTGATGGCTATGATTTATGAGTCATTGGCAAAACTACAAAACCTCAACAATCATGTATTTCTGGCAGTGTCTTAGTACGTGTAAACATGAATAAAAGCAAAAGATTTAATAGAAAAAATAGAGTGTGTAAATAAATACATGCAGTTATCCCCTATAATGCAAAGCTGAAATTATAATTCAAGCTGAAAAATATCAAACGTATCTTATTGTCTTTATACTTACCATTACCAATTGAATTTCAAAGTGTTGCTATTCTGATAATTGAGTTCAATCTAAACATCAATACAATATTGACTGAACACTGTACCGAACACTTGAAAAAAATATATTGTAACATGCAAATTTCATATGCCTTTAATTGTTATTAATACTTATATTCACTTTTGATAATTTGACCTTGAGACAAAAGACAAAGCAGAGAGAGCAAGAGAGAGCAAGAAAGAAGACCTGCTTCCTTATTTATAAGTATGCTCAACTGCATACTTACATAACCCTTTAGTAATAATACAACCTGTTTCTCATTATTAAGAATTTCATCCATTGCTCCCATAGGTTGGACAGAATGCTTAGTTTGGTAATAGAAAGCGTTCTCTCTTTTTCCTACCAGATCTTCAAATGATTAGCTAATAATAGTCGCACAATGATTTCCAGATGTTGCTTACAATACAAGGAGTGTCCACTTATCTTCCACACAGGATGGTGTGGGAATTGAAATTCTTTCATTGCTGTAAAATAAAGATCACAAGGGAAATATTTCCCACCCAGAATCTGAAATTCTTAATAAGAAGAAAGACTTCTAATGCAAGCTTGCTGACTGATTGAGGAGATCTTGGAATTAGCTGCTTTAAAGCTGCATTCTTGATACGCTAAAAGAGGGATTGGGTTGCTTAACAAACACCTTAAGGGAACAACAAAGAAATATTTAAACACTGTTTTGGTTTTCTTTCTAAAGAGTGGATTTTCTTTGTAATTCAAAGACAGTGGGAGTTAGTCTAAAGAGCTACTTTAGGAAGAAGTAGAAGACCCAGTTTCAAACTTTAGAAACTGAATCTCTGCAGTCCCTTCCAGCTACAAAATATGGCCACTCCATTTTTTTTTTTTAAGAATTAGTATAAAACCATCCCAAAGGAACTTTGAAAATTATGTGATTTAATTTACTCAGGTTTAATTGCAATGAAAGTCAAACCTAAATATTCAAGCTGTTTGGAATTCTTAACCACTGAGTAATTGTCAAGACAAATGACCTCTTCATTAAGTATCTTGAGTTCTAGCTTTCAAACACTGTTGATGTTGTTGTGGTTGCTTTAAGAAAAGAAACTCAAGCAGATAAGTAGACATTTTTCATTTCTTTCCTTAGGAAATTTAGAAGAGGAAATAAGAAAAGACTGCTTAAAACCAAATGCACTTGTCTTTTAGAGATGTCTGAGCTCACGGAAGACTTCATGCTGGACAGCTCAGCCTGGGAGGGGCAACAGCAATGTGCTGGGTGTGCTAGAAAAAGAAAGAAAAAGGTGAAGGTTAAAGGTCTGCTTTGGGAATCCCAGGGAAGTAGAAAGACCTGAAGAGAGACAATAAGATCTATCGAGGCTAGATCCTAAGCCCAGGGTATCTGTCTCACCCAAGAGTCTCACGACCCAAGCAAAGTCTGTAAGTTCAGAGCCAAAGAACCAAGAGCTTCAGACATCAGAATTTTCATCACTACTCCCTATAACCTAAGGCTAGAGAGATCCCTTCATTGCTTGGCATTCAGCAAAATGCTGAGGCATCTACACAATTCTGTGGGGGTTACTCTTAGTTTGTGTGTGTTTGTGTGTTCAATGTTTTCATAGACTTACTTTTTTTTTTAGAGAAGTTTTAGGTTCACAGTAAAATTGAGCATAAAGTACACAGATTTCCCAAATATCCCTTGCCTCCCATACATCCATAGCTTCCCCCATTATTAACACCTCCCACCAGTGTATCACTTTGTTGCAGTTGAGGGACCTACACTGGCACATCATTATCATCTGAAGTCCATCCTTATCACCCAAAAAATTCACTCTTACTGTACATTCTGTAGATTTGGACATATGTATCATGACATGTACCCATAATTAAATTATCCAGGGTTTTTCACTGCCCTAAACATCCTCTGTGCTCCTCCTCTCTCTCCTTCCTTCTCTCTAACCCCTGGCAACCACTCATCTTTTTGCTGTCTCCATAGTTTTTGCTTTCACAGAATGTCATATAGTTAGAACCATACATTATGTAGGTTTTTCAGATTGTTTTTCTCAGTTAGTTTTATGTTTTTAAATTTTCTCCATGTCTTTTCATGGCTTGAAAGCTCATTTCTCTTTAGTGCTGAATAATATTCTGGATGTACCAGAATTTACCCATTCACTTACTGAGGAACATCTTGGTTACTTGCAAAGTTTGTCAATTATGAGTAAAACTGCTATAAACATGGGAGTGTGGGTTTTTTTATGAACATAAGTTTTTAATTCCTTTGGGTAAATACCAAGGAGCAAAACTGCTGGATAATAAGGTTAAAATATGCTTCATTTTGGGGCATCTGGATGGCTCAGTCAGTTAAACGTCTGCCTTCAGCTCAGGTCGTGATCCTGGGGTCCTGGGATTGAGCCCCACATTGGGCTTCCTATTCAGTGGCAAGTCTGCTTCTCCCTCTCCCTCTGCCCCTCACCCCTGTTCATGTTCTCTCATGTGTCTCTCTCTCTTTCTTTTTCTCAAATAAACAAAATATTTTAAAAAATAAAAAATAAATACAAGTTAAAAAAATAAAAATATATTTCATTTTATAAGAAACAACCACACTATCTTCTGACAGCAATGAATGAGAGTTCCTATTGCTCCACATCCTCACCAGGATTTGATGTTGCCAGTGTGCTAGATTTGGGCCATTCTAATAGGTATCTCATTGTTTTAATTTGCATTTTCTTGATGACATATAATGTGGAACATCTTTTCATATGCTTATTTGCCAAGTATATATCTTTGGCGAGATGTCTGTTAAGGCCTTTAGACCATTTTTTTAAATTAATACCTTTATTGAGATATAATTTGCATATCATAAAATCACCAATTTAAAGTTAAATGGTTTTTAGTATGTTCACAGAGTTGTGCAACTGTTACCACAATCTAATTCAGAATATTTTCATCGCTCAAAACAAGCAAACAAAAAAAACAAAACAAGCAAACAAACAAACAAAAAACAAAGCAAAATAACCAACCCTGTGTCTATTAGTAGGCCTTCCAATTCCTAATTTCAGCCCATGGCAACCACTAATCTACTTTCTGTCCCTATAGATTTGCCTATTTTGGACATTTCATAAAAGAAATATAAATGGCCTATATAAGTGGACTCATACAATATGTAGTTTGTTATGATTGGCTTCTTTCACTTAACATAATATTTTCAAGATCCATTGGTGTTATAGCACACATCAGTACTTTATTCCTTTTTATAGCCACATAATGGAACATTTTGTATATTTATTCATCATCTGATGGACTTTTGGGCTGTTTCCACTCCGTGGCTGTCATGAATAATGATATTGTGAGTATCCACATATTAATTTTTGCATAGATAGATTTTTTTTGATGTTGGGTATTTACCTAGGAGTGAAATTGTTGAGTTATATGGTAACTCTGTTTAACATTTTGAGGAAATGCCGAAAAGTTTTCCAAAGTAACTGCACCATATCACACGCTCACTGGCAATGTGCAAGGGTTCCATTTCTCCACAACTCATCAACACTTGCTATTATCTTTCTGATCACAGCCATACTACTGGATGTGAAGTACTATTTCACTGTGATTTTGATTTGCATTGACTGTCAAAAAGATGTTGGGCATTTTTTCATGCAATTATTGACCATTAGTATATCTTCTTTGGGAAAATATCTATGGATCCTTTGCTATTTTTTAAAAAATGGACTCTATTTTTTAAAGTAGTTTCAGGTTCACAGCAATATTGAGCACATGTACAGAGATTTCTCAAATAGTGGCCCATTTTTTAATTGGGTTGTTTTCGTTTTCTTATTGTGGAGTTTTAAGAGTTCTTAGTATATTTTGGATAATAGTCTTTTATCAGATATGTCTTTTGTAAATATTTTTCTGAGTCTGTGGCTTGTCTTTTTGTCCTGTCGATAATGTCTTCTTTATGGAACAGAAATTTTAAATTAATAAAGTCCACCTTAAAATTCTTTCTTCATTAACCATTGCTTTGGAGTGGTATCTAAATGTCATCATCAAATCCAAGGTCATCTAGGTTTTTCTCCTATGTTTTCTAGGTGTTTTATAGTTTTGCATTTTAAATTTAGGTCTGTGGTCCATTTTGAGTAAATTTTTGTGAAAGGTGTAAGGTCTGTGTCTAGATTCATTTTTACCAAGGCTTTTCAGTTTGGAAAGATCCTCTTTTTAAAACCCGAACTGCAACATAGTCTGGCATTCAAAACAATAATTATCATAAACACAGAATAATAAACTAAAAAATTAGTTGTTTGATTAATTTGTTTCTTAATTTGTAGCAATGATATAAAAATGTATTTCTCCTATGTATAGCATAGCTCCAGTAGTACATATAGTATAAATGTTTTATTTCTAAACTATACAGATACTTTCTAAACTTAACAGCTTATCTTCACTTTCCCTTTTTCACAGTTCACTCTTCAGCTCACATAATTTGCTGCTTTTGTTGACCTTGTCAATTTATTTTCAAATACTGTTTTAACTAGCTTTTTTGTGTGCCCATGTGTGTGTGTTTCTCTATATATAGATGTACTTGAATTGCTTATAGGTTAATCCCTGCTTTATAACTTCAACTCTTGACATCTCATTTCTGAATTAGTTACTGTCATTTTGCTTGACCTTTTCAATCTTAGTGGTATCCTTCCTATAAATACAGCAAGAAGAATTAAACACAGTAGTCAGAATGTGGTCTTACTGAAAAATTAAATACTGATAGGAAGACGATAGTCATTTGCACTTTGAAATAAGTACACTGAGGATATTTTTACTCTTTGACTTGTTTCTTTCCATTTTCTAGGTGCTTGGAAATAAATTCCTGTTTAAAGTAAAATATTTAGAAAGTAATTAAAATATTATGAATGGAAGTGAGGAAATCTTACAAATATTTTACTTATTGCAAAAATAAAATGATCTTAGATATAGATTATATTTAAATATATTAAACAGTTGTAAATATTAATCTGTGATCTTATAATTATAATAAATTATATTACTAATTCATAGTCAAAAAGGAACAAAGAACTTATGTTCCCTTTAAAAAACTCCCTGCTCCACTGAGCTCACACCATGATGGTACATCACCCTTTCTTCTCTTCATTCTTCTCGTATACCAACATCTTGTTCATCCTACTAAAACCAGTGAAGGCTTTAACTCTTTGATCATACTCCTTGTCCACACCTACTCCTTCCATCATTCTGATAATTTCAACAACTATCATGAAAATCCATCTGTCATTTTTGCTTCTTCGTTACTTGACCTCCTTATTCCAATGATGGCTTACTTCACTCTTTCTGATTCACCCACGTCTTCAGCCACACTTTGCATTACTAGAGACCCCACTACCCTAAAATAATTAATTCAAACATTTCACTCTCTGTTGAAAGCTAAGATTTGTTTGCTGCAGTATTCCAGTACGATGATTCTTGAAACTTATTAAAACTCATTCATTGATCTTTTTGCATTCTTTCAACCAATTTGTAACCTCCTCTCAACACTTCTCTTTTTCCAGTTGGATGCCATACTTTATCAATGTAATTATTTCCATATAATATTTTAAATTTGTCTGACTCCTTAACTTCCATTGCCCCAGCTTGGGGAAATAGCCTCTTTGGTGTACAACCAATTTCTGAAGAAAATCATACAACCAGGTATCACTAGGAATTCCTGAACCATATCCTTAAAGCAATGATCCTTTCAGCATGTTTCTTTTCTACTAAATTTGCTTTCCCACTTTCTACAGTGATGATCTCATATGTTTCCACTGTCTAACCCTCCACACTTCAATCTTGGCTATGGCTTTACCTATAGTTCATTGAGAAAACAGGACACTTATATTCAAACAATCAATCCATAAAATTACTTCCATTTACCCAGATCTTTATTGCTTTTGTTGAAATAGAAAAAAATATCCTTTCTTCTTGCAAAACTTAACCCCTCATATGCCTTCTTGCTCTTAGAACATAGTTAGAAGGGAGTTCATCAGGGGTCTCTCATGTTTCTGCACAATGCAAATAGAAACACTGACATCACGTATTCCAGACTATTTTTTCAAGATCATTTGTATAATGAACATCCTTGGAAGATAAAATGGTGTTTCCCCCTGGGACAGAGGGTAAATGTGTTTGCCATCCTGTATAATAAAGATAATGTTTTCCACCATGACAAAGATTGTGAAGGCTTGCTTTCAGTCTATTATAAAAGATTTAGGTTTCCTAATCTAAGGTTTTCTCAACTATTAGGAAAACCATTGCCTTCAGCATCAGTCTGGGATACTTTGCTTCGCCCTCATAAAACTTGGGAGGCAAGAGAAATTGGCATAAGCCTGAGACTTAAGATTGCTGTTCTATGAGTCATAAAGGTTTTTGTGTTGTGTGTGTGTGTGTGTGTGTGTGTGTATTTTCCAGTCCAGTAGTCTATGTCTTCTCCAGCATGGACAAAATTGTGGCAAGTTACCATGCTGGCTTGCAACCAAGATAAAAATCTAAGCCCTCTACTGCTCTTGGTAAGTCTTTGTTATACTTCCTGTCACCCTTTTGTAAATTTTAACCTTCTTCTTTATGAGATCATTCCCGTAAGTATTCAGCATGATCTAGAATCATCTTTAAAATAATTCAAGCAAACCTAGTCTTTCTGGACACCAGATTTTCTTCCGGCTGTCTCCCTAACTCAGGTTCTTGTCAAAGATAAGCTTTCTCTGTATCCACTTCTCAACTTCAGTGCAATTTTCTATTCACAACCGTCTAGCTTCTAACCACACTTCCTCTCAAGGAAACACCCTCTAAAGGTCACCAAGGACTTCCATATTGTCTAAATATGATGCAAACCTTTCAGCCTTATATTACTCAATCCCTTTTTAGCACTGAACATAGTCCTTCTAAAGGTCCTTCTTTAAAATATATTTCTTTGCTTTCATGATGTCGTGTGTTTCTGACTTCCCTTGTGTCACTACTGGTGCTTATTTGGTAGCACCAGTACTAGGTTCTCCACTCAGCACGTCCTCCACATGTCACATTTTTTAAGGGTTAGCCCTCAGGTCCTTTCTTTTGTCACCCAAATTACCTTATTCCAGTCACATAGCTCTAACTAATATTTCTATGTTGAAGAATCTTAATGTCTCCCTTGAATGCCACACTAGTATTTTACAAATCTTCTCATATGAAGTCTCACATGCATCACAAAATTAATATGACCTAGTCAACCAGTACATCATAACCATCCCATCACTGTTTTTCACATTTTAGTAACTGACATTGACCCAGTTGTTCAACTCAGATGTTTGGGATTTTACTTTTTACCTCTATTTGCCTGTCCTTATGCAATGCGTTAAAAAAGTGTCATCAAATTTACCTGAGAAGTACATTATGATCTCTCTACTACTATGTCTCTTCATTTCACAACCCTAGTCTATGCCACTATATTTCTGTCTGCTCAACTTGATAACAATTTTCTGCTTATTAATTGGCTTTCCCTCTTCCAGCCATCATCCCTTCTATCCTTCAAATATCACAATGATCTTTAAAATGCAGAAGTCAAGTCATGTAAAACACAGAAATCAAGTCATGCCTTCTTAAAAAAATAAAGCAAGAAAAACCTTTAATACCACCTAATACAGTTAGGGTAAGATTGAAAATTATTACAGTGACTTACAGAACCCTGATATTGTCTGACATCTTCATATCTCTCCACCTTCATTTGACCCCATACTTTCTTTCTCCTCAGCCAGTGATGCCAGCTTATGTAAGTTTTTTGGTTTCACCAAACTCTTTTCTTCCACAAAACATTTTACCTTTGTGTATTCCCACTATCTGAAATGCCCATAACCTTACTATTATTATTCCTTGTCCTTCTGATCTCAGTTAAATTTCAGTTACAGCATATTAATTTTAACTTATTTCATAGTATGTAGCACAATTTGCGATTATATTGTATTTCTGCTTGTTTACTACCTGTCTCACCTACATTACTCAAACTTCAAAACACAGTCATTCATGTTTGTCCGCTATATCCTTCTGGAACCTAGAAGAAAGCCTGGAACATGAGGGATACTTAGTATGATTAAAATATTTAAAAAATATATCAATGGAAAACTTCAATTGCAAAATAGTTTTTTTCCCACATAAAAACTTTCTATATTTTATCACTCTTTTGTTAAAATTCAAACTTCCTATTTTTTATTATAGGATTTTGATTAATTCCCTACAAATGCTGTCATCTATGCTAGTATTTACTGCATACTCTTAGAGGTAATATAATTTTGTTGAGGTTACCCAATTTGGTTATCTGAAATGTTAGAATGGTGCCAGAATTGATTTTACTATGTAGACATGTCTCAAGTTGATTACTAAGCATGTTATATAATACTGTGATTCTGTCTATTCAGAATGCAGTCTAATCAAGCCACATTCAACTTTTATTACTCAGTATGTGAAGATGAAATAATATTGTAAACATGGTTGACCAGAGAATCAGAAGGAATCCTAGATAAAATAAATCATAACACATACAGAATAAATAAGACCAGCTAGAACATAGTTCTATTTTTGAGGCTTTATATTTCTTTCTTTTTAAACAAACCCACCAAGTAAACATTTATTTTTTAAATATTGTAACTCTAACATATTATATGAATTTCAAAAATGTTTTTGTACTAATTCCATTAAGTCATTGAAGTTCAAATTAAAGTAAAATATAGGAGTTAAATAGAGACTACACATTTATTGGTGGAATATTATTGTTTAAATGGGGGAATAGCAAGTCTTATTTTTTTTTAAAGATTCATTTATTTATTTTAGAGACAGAGTGATAGAGTGATAGAGAGAGTGCACAAGTGGGGAGGGGCGGGGAGAGACAGAGGAAGAGAGAGAGAGGGGAAGCAGACTCACTGCTGAGTGGGGAGCCCAACTGGCTGATCTCACTACCCAGACAGAAATCATGACCCTGAGATCATGACCTGAGCTGAACCCAAGAGCTGGACACTTAATAGGCTGAGACACCCAGGTACCCCATCAATTCTTATTTTAATGTTTGGGGAAAGGGCAACTCTTTTAATTACTTAGATTCACTTATGTCTTTGAATACAAATTTTAGTTTTAAATTTTATACAAATTATGTGAACCCCCCCCAAACATTATTTGTTCTAAATATAAGGCATCAAAATAATATTTCTGAAAGATTTTAGAATATTTCTGCAAAACTCAGAATCAGATATGAGATAGTCAGTTAACACTAAGGAGCTCTATTATAGCTGTCATCCATCAACTTGAGTGGTATTTGAAATAAGAACACACTTTTGGCTCATGTTTTGGTATTATTTTAAGATTCCTTGTTCTGAACATGAGTTGGATGTGAGAACATAATTTTTGGCTGTCAACGAAATGCTATCAGAGATACACATAATCTGGTCATTGCAGAAGTTTTAGAAAATAAATAGACAAGGTATTATAAATGAATAGATAGAAATGAGCTATATAATGAGTTTTTCCCATGTGGTAAAATTTTCTTCTCTTGTTGATTAAAATGTAATAAATTGGGGTGCCTGGGTGGCAGAGTCATTAAGCGTCTGTCTTTGGCTCAGGGCGTGATCCCAGAGTTCTGGGATTGAGCCCCACATCAGGCTTCTCCACTAGGAGCCTGCTTCATCCTCTCCCACTCTCCCTGCTTGTGTTCCCTCTCTCGCTGGCTGTCTCTCTCTGTCAAATAAATAAATAAAATCTTTAAAAAAATGTAATAAATAGTAGTTATACTATAAAACATTACACCACCACCCAACAACTACTAAGTCACTTCTCTGGGTCAGACTAATGGTCTTTGTTATTTATAACATTTCCTGACATCATGGCCTATATTAGAATCTTTGCCCAATTCCAATGTCTAGAATCAGACCAACTTCTGGGATCACGTCCATGAATCGAACTCATCCATGAGTTGAATAAGGTTGGGTGCAATGCTGCAGGGAGAATGGCAGTTGAAGGTCCTGTAGTATATGTACACACCACATACACACACACAAACACACACACACACAATGGTATATACATATATTAAGTTATCACTGCTATTGACCAATGACTGCTTTGTGTCTTCCCATCTTCCTTCTCTGAACGGAAAGTTTTTATTGTGCTTCCATTGCCCCTATTCCATCTATGTTTATTAGATGTGTCACCAAGGGTGGGCAAAGAGCTGGTTTTTTAGCCCCTGGGAAACCTATGGACTTTATGGATGGGGCTCAGCAGAGACCCTGTACATTGAGTTGAACACAGCATCTGGATGGGGCTGTGGGTTCTCTCTCATGAGGAGGGATGAGGCTGTATTATTTTTATGAGAAGTAAGATGCAAATAATTTTTCAGAAAGCACAAGTTTAGACTATGATAGAAAATGTTAGTTACTTCATATTATTCTTTGTTGTACAGGAAGATTATATATCTTGTCCTCCATTTTAGTTAGACATGGTCACTGATTCTAGTTAAAGAAATGTAAATGAAGTTAACATATAGCTTTTCCAAGCTTGATATATAAAGTCTTCCCAAGCTCTTTTTCAGTATAGAGAGTTGGAATACCCAGAGTCATCTTAGAAATTCCATGTTGAAGACAGTAGAGTCTATATGTGTTTGACTTCCTGAATGAATGCATACATGACATCATCTGGCTGGCTTGCAAACTCACCCAGTACTTTTATAGAAGAAATAAAATTCTATTATGTTTGAGCCTTTATGTATCTTTGGCCTATTCAAAGTAGCAGCTTGCCTTATCATCACTATCTAGTTACTAAAAATGAAACATAAAATCCAAGTAATTAATTCCATGAGTAATATATATTAAACATCTTTAAATTCCTAAGACTTGTCATGATATAATTAATAAGTACTAAACTCCTATTAATCACTGTGGTGAGGGAAGCATGACTAAATTTTATATACGTCATCCATTTACTTTAAATAGGAGTACAGAAATAAATTCTACACTCGTGAACAACCAGAGTTCTATAAATACAATGAAGGAAAATCAAACATGCTATCTTGTCAATTATGTAGTGAATAGTTTGTCTCTGTCAGTAGTTTTCAATCCTGGTTTTGATGTGTGGGGCTCAATCCCAGGACCCTGGGATCATGAACTGAGCTGAAGTCGGATGCTTAACTGAGCCACCCAGGCGCCCCAAACATTAGAATTTTTTAAAAGCTCCTGAAAAGATTCTACTATGTAGCCAGAATTGAAAATGACTGAACCTTCCAGAAATAATTGAGCAAATTATAAGTTACATGTCTTATTCTCATTCCCAGCATAGGTTAACTGTCTGAATATTAATGCTGTCCACATATCACTCAGTGTTTCTTAATCAGAAGTATAAATCAGGGCTATCAGTAAATCTCTATAAAAATATATATATGCCTGGTTACATATATGAATATTTTGATTTGGTAGGTCCAAAGTAGTGAGATCTACAGCTTGAGACTTTCTAACTTTAATGTGGGCCAAGCCAGGCCAAACCAGTGTTAATGTTTTTTGAATCTGCCATATACAGAGCAATGTTTGGAATGATAAACAGATATAGATGAGAAAAAGTGTTTGCTCTTTAAACATTTGTCAAAATGCCTTATATTCTTGCTCAATTTTCTTCTTCATATTTTTGTATCATCCTGCCTGCTGTGTCTGAAATGTCTCTATTACAGAAATAACAACAACAACAATTACTGATCTAAAACGAAAACTTTAACGAAGCAGCATAAGATTGAAAATCATTCTAAATACAATTGCATGAATTAAACAACTAGTTTGAATGACTGGTATCAGAACCTTTCTGGTCTTGAAAAAGGAAGGAGTTAGAAGTGTGTCTGAAAGTAACTATAAGGACAAGATCTTTCTCAAAGAGAAGAGGGCTTATCTCGGATAGATTAAAAGAAACCAGACTTGTGCACATCAATATTTTTGTTGTCATAATTATCCCCATTGATCTCAATTTTGGGGGACAAATAGAATCTGTTGCATATGTAATTTTTCTGTCTCTGGTTGCTAATTCAAGAAGTTAAAAAATTGGCGTACTTTCTCATTATAATTCATCTTTCCAAAAGGACTGCAGTACTACTCTATTTTATTGTTACTTATATAGAAGGAGAAAAATATATGTTGTTTTCTGGATATGCAAAATATTTAAGATAACTATCTAAGACTACTTTTAGAATCATAAGGAAGTGCTTTAGACATGGAGGAATCTTCAGAGAAATATGAATATACATCCTAGTCCTTAGAGCAAAATAGATATCCCTGTTATAACCAAGTGTAAAACAAATGATTATCTATGTTTGCTTTGGCCCTTCATTTCAATTAGGTTTCCATCTGTTGTGACTGCAACATACATGCAGGATTCCTCCAGTTAATAAATCTGTTGTAATACAATAGCAGGGATGTTATAAGGTTTACTAGAAAAAGAGATTTTTTAGAGATGGGCGGGGATATTTCCCGTTCACCTTTTTTATCTTCAGAACTTAGACCCCTGTCCTTTGCAAATAGTAGAAATTTAATATGTGTTTTTTGGATAAATGATTATCATATGAGTAATATTGAAAACAAAGTCTAAAGAAAGAGATATTGCCATAATCAAAGCATGAAAGAGAAATTTTAAAAGTTAGAAATTATTGATTTTCATGATGACTTTGAGCTTATTTCAGCAAACTGAACATTTTAGAGGATCAGAGCCATTCTTCGAGATTCTGATGGAAAATATGAACACTTTTGCCTAAAAATAGACATTTATACATTCACACATTTTTGCATATAATTCCCAGGAAGTCTTCAGACATTCTTAAGTCCCTCCATGGATACATCTCTGGGTACATAGGCCCTAGATGAAGAAATCCTGATTTTTTGACTGTTGTTTATTAACATCCCAAGATATAAATGTATTTTAGTCCCTAATACTAAATAGATTTCCCTGTTGCAAAAGATTGTGAAATAAACAACAATCTACATCTTAATTGTGGTGATTATATGGGTGTATATATTTGTTAAAACACTTGAAATTATATAAAGGGGGTGACTTTTATCATAAAAGTTACATTAATAAAATTTATTTAAAAAGAGGTAATATTCTTTAAAACTCCGTGAATATGTAGCAGAAAAACTACTCCCATGAAAACATTATCTTGACTGTGTTGTGTGACATCATGGATAACTCTTAATTTGCATTAATAAACAACAACAACAAAAACTGGTGCAGGTTATAATGAAGGCATCTAGAGGACCCTGGTCTGAATTGAGAGTTGAAGACAATTCTATAGAGCAGTAATCTTTTCTGTAACTCAGAAGAAAAAGCAGAGAGCCATTGACTGGTTTTCACTGGATGATCTATAACCAGAGCTACAGGGGAAAAAAAAAATAAAAGACAACTTGGTGTCTTAGGTCTAAATCTTCTCTGCTATATTTTCATGGAAAGTTCCCCTAAATTTTCAATGCCTTGTTTTTTCACGTGCAGACCAATTTTATCAAAAATCTAAAAATTATAATGATTTTTCATTGTCAGATGGTCAACGTGATCAATATAATTGTTCAAATCCCATTTTTAGTATCGGCTTATATCATGCAGTTTGAATGGTGTATCTTTTAAAAAGAAGCAGCAGCAGCCAGGGCGGGGATCAACTACCTTAGGAAAACTGTGAAGACCTACCCATCTTTACTTAAAGTGAATATATGCCATCTATCAGCAAACACCTTCTCCAAATCTATTTTGACATATTGTAGTTCAGGCATGTGGGACTATAGCTCTTGTGCTGTTCATGGTATGTATGTTTGTGCTAGGACAATGTCAGGAATGGGGTGAGTAATGACACTGCAAATTGAAGTCATCTGCTTATTTTCCACATGCCTGCCCAGAGCAAGCAGCTGCAAAGGAATTTCTCCCGTGTTGCTTTGCCCATGAGCTTGACCCCAAGAGTACCATCCTTCAAAGAGCAATGCAGAGTCTCTTGAGAGAGAAACTGTATTATTAATTTATCTATTTTCTGGTCCTCTATAAATAATAGCAAATTTTTCTAGTCTGATATCAATATCTTAGTCCACATGCTTTTCTTAAGGTATGTTCAACATTGGTCATGAGAAGATAGGAAAGAATGAAACATTAGCTCACTATTGTGTGGACCTAATCAGAAATCAAATAAATGAAAGGGAGACTTGAGCATATATCTTAGGATAAAAGCAAGAAATAGTATAGATATTTCATATGTGATTGAGGAATTAAAGACCCTGGCACTGTCTAGTCTACTGTAATTATCATAGGCAGGAATAAATACAGCTTATGTTACTTAATTTTGACCTTTAAATAATATTTTCCTACACAGATCCCAAATAATGACTACTTTCCAACTGCCATAGTGCTGGCTGGTGCACTTGCTTAACCAGATTTCTACCCCTGTACTTATCTGTGCACATTGTTCAAATAAAAACAAAGGATAGATTTTATCTGCAAATCATCCAACAGGCTAGGTCCTCTGTACCAAGTACATGTATGTATGTATATATGTGTTCCCAAATTTATCTATTTCATTTGTTTTTGCAATTGTAAATAATTTAAACAAGTAGGTAGTTTTGTGTTCATCTCAATATGCTTTACATTCTTAAATGACCACAATCTCTTTCCCATTTGGAAAATTAACTTTGGCATGTTGTAGTACAAAGAGAAGCACTGAACTTTCAGTGGAAAAAAATACAGTTGTTTTCTGCTCCCATCTCTAAAAATCTGTATGATGACCTTGAGTGAGTTGCTTGATCTCTCTGACTTTCATTTTTTCCCAAGTCACAAGTAAGGATCTGGTCATTCCTAAGGTCATTTATAATAAAAAACTTCTGTTATCTATGATACATCACTATAGAGCTATAAATATTTATTTGCCAGTCATAGAGAATGAAAGGAGAGATTATGCTGTCCAATTTTCATGAAAATATTGGAAGAAATTTTTTGACTTGCTTATAGAAGCACCCAAAGAATACTGACAACATATTTGTTTTTTTTCTGGATGAATACCGTTGCTAGTATTATACCATCGTTCCTTGACATTTTGTCTTTGGAAGCTTTCTTTCTAGAATTATTTGACAGTTCAACAGGAAGTATGAAGTTTCTTGGCATTTGAATACATACCTGATACATACACACAAAATCTGTATTTCCTTGCATTGTTTTTACTTGACACGTCTATTCTTGTTTTTTACATTGAGCCTCCTTAACCTTAGTGGCTGGGATCATCTGACCTCCCCAAAGATAAAGGTTTTCCTTGTTGCTAATTCTCTGGACAGCTTTACCTACAAGTTAGTCAGAAATGCTGCCTTCCTCCTAAAGTTTTCAAAGTGACGACATTGCAAGTAACCACCGTAAAGACTCTGTGGAATTATCTATCCCTCCTGATTCCAAGTGTACATAGACATTCCTCTGAGACTCATATGACTGGCATTTAAAACATCCATTTACTGTCAAGGAAAAAATAAAGCTAATAAAAACTACAAGACGTATGACGATCCTACTCCAGCATCACTCTCTTGTCAGGCTGGCCTCTCAAAGAGGCCAGTCAACTCACCACTGGCTGTTTCTTTGTAGTTGTTAATTTTACTAGAAATGCAGTCTCCTAGAAATATACTTTAAAAATGTGAAATAGCCCAACTCAGCATCTCCCATCCTGGCGACATAAATCCTCTAAGTACTTCTGTCAGGGGTTTATACCTAGACCTTCACATATGCCATTACGCCGGTCTATCCTGCCACTTGTTCTTACTCTGACTGAATTATATTATCATCTTGTTTGACACAAGTTTCCTCAGAGAAAAGATTTTATTGCTCTTTTCTATTTCAGCAATCTAGAGCTCCTCTCTGCCTTTGGTCCGCCACTGAACAGTGGATTTTTTATCAGAGAGATGTACATAAATATACCTCATAATTAGATGCATAATAAAGCAGTGACTTATTTAAACTGAAAGACAACTGGCTTTTCTAAAGTTTGCATTGACTTGGCAAATACTGGAGATTGTTCAGCACAAAGAAAAAAGTAATATAAAATTTATGAGGAAAAATCTATCTCTTACTGAGATTGTTCGTTTTGAAATCAGCTCACTAATAAGTGAAGGAGACAGGAAATACTTCCTTGTTTGCGTGCCATATACTGTCATTTGTAAATGACATCGATGAGAAGTTCTTCCTGCAATCAACTATTGATTCCACCAGTCATAATGATATAAAGAACATGATATGTTAGCATAAGAACATTGAAGAGCCTGTTTGTTTCTGCTACTCTTGTTACAACAAAATTACATTTATTTCAAGACCAGAAAAAGAACATCACCCTACACTTCTCTCCTAAAGTCTTCGTGTCCACATAATGCTTAATTTGCTATAAGAAAAGATAAATATAATGAAAAATCAGAAACATCCTAAGAGTGTTGAAACACTGTGAGAAGCTATACATTTCAGCAAGCATTTAAAACAAATTCTAATCTAAAGTTGATCTTAAAAGTAAAAACAAATGTGTATCAGTGGCTTTCTAGGTTTTTCATTCATGAAGAGTCAGTCACACCAGAAAAAAAAAAAGAGCTTTTTATTCCCTCAGGTAATCTGCCTAGGAATTTTAAATGCCCGGATAGGAGTACCTGGGGGCACTTGGGTGACTCAGTTGTTAAGCGTCTGCCTTTGGCTCAGGGCGGTGAGTGATCCCAGGGTCCTCGGATCGAGCCCTGCATCGTCTGCTGAGAGCCTGCTTCTTCCTCTCCCACTCCCCCTGCTTGTGTTCCCTCTCTCGCTGGCTGTCTCTCTCTGTCGAATAAATAAATAAAATCTTTAAAAATAATAATAATAATTTAAAAAATGCCCAGATATTTTTCTTATCAACCTGTATTTTTTTTTAAATCCTAACAATTTAATCCATCTTTCAGGTTAGTATCTCCCGTTACTTTTCTTTTTATATATGTGCATTTTTTGTTGGTCTCCTTTACTAGAAATTTTCCAGATTCATTCTCTTGGTAGAAAATTACAAGGCTATCTGAGAAAGAAAAGGTTAATTAAAAGTATCTCTCCCTCTCTTTCTGTCTCTCTCCTCTCTCTCTCCTCTACATATATACACACACAAGGTAGGAGGTGTGAAGCAAAGGGAGGCTGGGAGGGAGAAGAGTAGAGAGAGAGAAAGAAAGAGACTCTCTGTTCTTACTAAAGTGCCAATTTATGTCATTATTTTTGAAAATCCAAAATCCGGTTTACCTTATTGAATGGGTGAGGGAATGAACTCCAAATTGGGCAAATGTGAAATCAAACTTACTAGCTGTCTTAGGCTTATAAATTGAGGATATGATAGTACTTAACTCATAGGTGAGGTTGTCCATAGAATTAATTGAGTTTGTTAAAGTGTTTAATATGGTATTTGGCCCAACAGAAGCCCTAATAAATATTTGCTCTCAATACAACCCTGCTACTTTCCTTAAGGAATTCACAGACTAAGGAAGGACAGACCAGTGGGCAGAAAATAGTAATAAAATGTGTCCAAAGCTGAGTTAGACTTCTGCTCAGCATGCTGTGCAAACCAGATAGTGGGGTCTCAGCCATGCACGGGCTTCAGGGGAGGCTGGTAGAATGATTCCATCTAAGCCGAATTTTACAGAACACACCTCACACCATGTTTCCAGAATTCACGATCAATTTAAAGCATACTGTGCTTTTCAAAGTTCTTCCCAAAGCAGAAGGGTATTTTATTTTCCCTAAAAGTCTGGGAGCATAGCTGGGAAACAAAATTTCTTTAAAAGGGTCCATAATACAGTAATGAGGAGAATGTGTTCTGGAGTTGAATGGGCCTCCCTTGAACCTGGCTCTGTTTCATGGTAACCACTGGCAAATGTCTGTGTTTAGCATCTCTCAGCCTCAGGACCTGAATCAAGAAGGAGGAAATTAAAAAAAAAAAAAAGAAGAAGAAGAAGGAGGAGGAGGAGGAGGAGGAGGAGGAGGAGGAAATCTTAGGAACACTCCACTCCCTTTGGGTGTTGTGAGAATTAAATAAGTTAATGCTTATGGAGTCCTTAGCAGTGCCTACCACGGCATAAATACTCAATACATAGTAAGCCTCTTCTATGTCTTTGCAGGTTGATAAACAGTCTTAAAATTTGTATCAGTTTTGTACTATTATATTCCCATGATGTAGATGCTTGCCTTAAGATAAGATGTTTCCAGTTACTTAGAATTGAGAAAAATCAAGGTTTAAGAAGATAGCTGTTTTAATCAGACTTCCTAGAAAGAAAGATTGTTTATTCATTTTTTCATTTAATACGTATTTATTGTATGCCTACTTTAGGTTACACACGAGCTAAATGCTGGGATAGAATAGTGATAAAAAGGTGAACTTATAGCCCAGTAGGAGAAGCGGGCATTAATCAAATAATCATACTAATAAATGCATAATTGCAAACGGAAAGTCTCTGAAGGCAATCAAGCTAATGAACGTGTAAATGTTCCTTAGGGAAATTGAAAGGATACAATAAAGGAATCTGATTTAGATGAAGGAGAATGGTGATCAGTGCAAGTCTGAACAGAAAACCATGGGATAGATAAGAGCTACCTGCTCAAATTTGGTAGGAGAAATGGGGCATTGGCGCACTCCTGGCCAAAGGAACGGACCAGATGGAGGCTTGTGTCAGGGCATGAAAGCAGGGCGTATCCACAGAACAGACTCCAGGGTTGGTTGGAGTAGGGAGAGAGAGAGGGAGAGAAGTCTGAGATGGAGTTGGGACAGCCAGGCTGAGTTTTGAGTGCCCTGTTATGGATTTGAGTTTCTGAAGAGCAACAGAATGAAACTAGAGATTTCTCAGCAGCAGTGGTGAGGTGAGGAGATGTTCATTGAGTGAACGGCTCAAGGTACAGAGAAAGGGTAGGGTGGGAGGGCCAAAGAGAATGTGGGAGAAATCCAGAAGGATGTCTGAGTTCAGGCCCTCAGAGAAGCAGAGATTAGATGTGCAAGAAACTGGGAAGAGAGCTGGGAGATGTAGTGGGAGTCATCAGACCGCCCTCCTTTGTGAGGGAGAAAGGGCAGGAAGACATATGATGGGAAAGCCTTAGCCCACGGTTCACGCCACTGAGAGGAAGCTCTTGAGCGAAAGTCTTCTTTGAGGTGAATCCTGTGTCTCCTGGGAATGGGCTTACCTTGGCACGCCTGTCATGCTCAGTTGCTGGTTGGGGGCATTTCCCAGAAAGTTTGGCCTAATCCTAATGGGTGATGATTTCAGACTGTGGCCTCTGGGACCTCTGTCAACTGCATGCTTCGGTCAAATATGCTCAGCAGAGCAGATCCGAGAGGTGCCGTTTCCTGTGCATACAGAAGGAAATAAACGGTATGATCAAGATTTAAGACTCAGGGCACCGGGGTGGCTCAGACGTTAAGCATTTGCCTTCGGCTCAGGTCATGTTCCTGGGGTCCTGGGATCAGGTTCCACATTGGGCTCCCTGATCAGCAGGGAGCCTTCTTCTCCCTTCCCTCTCGCTGCTCTCTCTTTCTCTGTCAAATAAATAAATAAAATCTTTAAAAAAATAAAAGGAAGTCAACATCACTTTATAAGACTTTTGAAAGGTTTAAATGCCAATTTATGAGAGATGTCTTGCCTGACTACCCTGCCTATAAAATCAGCTCTCTTCTCACGCATAAGTCTGTTCTCTCATAGTTTTATTTAGGATCTAGCATTTACCAACTCCTGACATACTATGTTTTTTGTTTAATTCTTTATTGTCTGTCTGTCTACACTCTTCCTCCGCGACAACTTGTACTTAATGATTACAAGGGGCTTCCTTGCATCTTATTGCTGTTCTGCTAGCAACTGAAACAGTGTAGCCATTTAAGGTCCATTTGTTGGACAAATGAATGGGGGGTGGTTTCGGGATGAAAGAAGGGAAATTGTCAAAGAAGAGTTGTCCCAGTTTTATGGTATGCTCTGTTGGGGTAAATGTAGAGCATGAAATCAGCCGTACTACCTGACTTGTTAAAATGTAACACAGAGGCCACTGAGGGCAGGAAGGTTTCCGAGAAGGGCGTAGGCCTTTGGAATGTCCAGGCCTGCGTGACCACTCTGCGGTTGGAAAGCCGTGGGGAGTTGCCTTCCTGAAGTTTTCCTAGCCCAAACAGCCGCCCTGTGACAAAAGATGTAGGCATTGCCCCTTAGGCTTTGTTTAGCAGAACTCAGAGAACACGCAAATTAGCATATCATATCGTTTCTTTCCTGTAAACAAATCCTCCCAGTTTCAGTAAGACCCCTTGTCAATATCATGTGCTTGAGAAACAGAGATAAGGATTTGTGATTATCTTGAAGGACCAATAAAAGCAGGAGCAAAGAAGAGCAAAGGGTCTTTGCCTCTGAGCGTTGACCCCCCTGCCCTCTCCTCTCTCTCACGGCAAAGTTTTGGAGTAGTCTTTCATTCGTCGGTACAGGGATTGCTGGCCATTCCCGGCAATGCTCAAACTGGATGGATGATGGTTCATTCACTGATGAAGTACTCACTGGAAATCTTGGGCAGGTGGGTCAGAAAGTAATGAATTTTTCCTTGTACTTGAGTTTGAAATTTCTCTGAGACATACAAATAGAGCTTTTACGCTTTCTTAATAAACAGGACATTATAGTATAAAATGTAATGCAAGTAATAGAAAGTTGCAAGTGTAAGTATGAGTTAACTCAGGTTGTGCTGGCAATTTATAACCTACTAAAGAGTTGCAATCTAAGAATTACCCTGTAGAATCCACATAATCCTTCAAAATGCCATTAAGAGATGACTGAAGAGAATAACATATAAAGGGAATGTTTAAAGGAAGATTGGTCAGTCCCGAAAGCAGAGAAAAGGGGAAAAAAATCACAGAAATAGAAATTTCCAGTATCCCTTTGGACACTTGTAAGACATTGAGTATTTAGAATTGAGTTCCCTTGGCAAAACCTTCCTTCTGTGAAATAGATATGCAAAGTTATGTTAGCGAATATTATAAAATATTTGAATAATCGAAACCCCTTAACTCTGATTCCATGTTTATAAAATTAAACTTAGTATGGCTGATTTTTTTTCACAATTGTCTTGTCTACCAGAAAAGTAAGATCCTATAATAATTTCCCATTATGAATTAGTGATTTGGAATCCTGACTTCATGTTAATCTCTCTTGGGCTCAGTTAGTGTGTCCCCCCCCCCCATTCCTAACAGAGGTATTAACCCAGGTCACATTATATTAACAAAATCCAGCTTCAGAGCATCCATGGCTTAAGGCCAGATCCTGCCTCTGATAAATTCACCAAAGTAATAAAATGCCACCCTGAGACTTCTTTGAAGTCAGCCTACTATATATTGTTTTCTGTGGCAAAATCTGGACTTTACTAGTACATAAGGAGAAAAAAAATTAGATTTGGTGCCGAATTAAATGGTAGTTGGCTTGGTCTCTAGGATAGATCAGTTTTTCCTCTCAGCAGTGAACTAATTTTGTCCCTCTCGGAGCAAAAAGGAATTCAAGGCAATTGATGTTTAATTGTGGGCCATAAAATGAGTATCTGTGTGAATCCTGTCATGCCCATCACTATATAGCTGTGATGTTTGACACCTCCAGCTCTCTGAACCACAGCATTCATGTTTGTAGGATAGAGATAACAATATTTACTATACAAAATTGCTTTGAAAAACACATGACATGGCGTATATGTCAAGTTCTGTGACACATAGTAAACACCTAATAAATAGTAATTAAAACATTATAAAATGTATGGAAATCCAGAAAGGAAAAAAAAAAAACATTCAATAAACTTACTCTTATTTCCTCTTTGCTCATTTCCCACTTGATTCTTAGAGGGTGGTACATATTTTGTGTTCCCTAGTTAACTTCCCTTTGGCAAATTATGGTATTAATTGATAGGGCAATATATACTTGGCCATAACAGCTGTGTGTAATTCACCCATAAACAGGCAATCCTGGCTTTGCACGGTGCTGTGTTAACTGCAACTCATGTATATGGTGGCCATGCAAAGCAAGACACCGTTCCTACACATACAAATTTCAGGTTACACAATTAACTGAGAGTGAAGACTGCCTGTAGTGTAATTAGCCCATGAATCATTAACAGCTGTGGATATAGCTATCCTTTTGTTCTTTAATCTCTTTTTAGGAAGATGACATTCATAAATATAATGTTGGTCAATCTTCTATTCATATATGGTGGCTGCTGTTTGACAGAACAGATGCATATGGATGGCATTCTTGAAAGAGTCAATCATCCCTCTCCCTAATTTGTTCTTCTTCATTTGCTCATTGTTAACAAGGTCAGTATCCTTCTTGAACCTTGAAATTATCTTTAACTTTTTTCTTTGTTATCCCTCACATCCAGTGGAAGGGTAAGTACCATCACTTTGGCATTGAGCTATCTGTTGTAGCCATACATCTCACTAGAATTGTATTGCTTCTGCAAGAGATCATGCTGCCATTATCTTCCCCTGGATGACTCCATAGTTTTCCACTTTGTCTGCTCTGCCTCTTTTTTCATCAAATAAAACCAGCACTATGTTCACTGTTTAATTTTCTTAGCACACAAATGAGATCATTCTGTTTCTCGGGTCACAAATCCCAGAACAACTAATGTTTGGATTCAGGTTTCTCCAACCCAAGCCACAGATTACCTTTTCCATTCCCATCGTTTGCTTCATTTCTCTAAATCTATACTCTAAGTTCAAGAATGTGGAATATGCAATTTTGTAGTTTCACTTCGGGTAAACAATAATTGTTATCTTCCCCTTTCTATTCTTCACATGTATGCCTTATATTTTCTACAATCTCTAAATGGCCACATTTTCTCCGTTTTTAAGACCAAATAGAAATGTCACTTACTCTACAAACTGTCTATTCTTCAAGCTAGATGTTCCCCCTTCTTCTTCTCCATCATCACTTCCCTTAATTCTTGAACTTCCTAAGATACACATTATTTCCATTTAGTATAGTTCATATGCATGTTATAGGTCTCCAACTGTCCTAGATTATCCACAGATAGGGAATTTGTTTTGTTTTCATCTATGTTCTCCTACTGTATTTTGCACTCAGTGATTTATATAGAATAATTACAACCAAGCACTTTTATTACAGCAAGACAAATGAATAATAGAAATGCTCATCTTTTAATCATTTTAAATATCTGTATAAGTGCTGCTGTACCAACTTAACACTGTTTGTTATGAATGTTCATTAGTATAATTAGGCCCTTTATTTAAGAAATATAAATAAAATTATAGTACCATTTTTATGAGAAAATATACAATTACAAGGAACGTAATCCTCAAAGAGTTGTAAAATTGTTCTCATTTCTATTTCTTTTAATATTCATGCTTAGAAAGAGTTTAAATTTTTTTCAACTCAGACTTAATCTTTAGAAGAAAGATACTAGAACAAAATCCATTTAAATTCTCAGTTGCTATCTAGTTTAAAATCATGTCATTTAAATATACTTAGAATTCCATCTAGCAAACATATTAAGAGGATTATGTCTTGCCTCAAAATAAGCTCATCTCCTTTAGGGCAGAACCAATAATCAACCACCATCATCTCTGAGCTTACTAAATGTAGAGCCTTTTAGGAAGCTCATTTATATATTTATTTATTTATTTTGAAGATTTATTTTCTGGGAAGGAATCACATTTTCCATTTTGTGTGTCATTTGAGAATTATAGCATCAGGAATATCACTGCAGACTGATAAAAAGAGAAATCTTTTTAAGGAGATATAGATAGGAGAGGATATAGGACAGTTTGCGGTTTACTTCATGAAACTAGCACAGTGCTCTACACTGGGTAATTGTTTTGAGAAAGAGTAAATCTATATATTAATTTAAATTAGACACAACATACACACATTCAAAGAACACTATGGCAACAAAGTTTGAGATCATTATCAAATTCAACGGAATACATAGGATGGTATAGTAACAGAAAAAGGTCCTTGAATATTTGAATAATAACCTCAAGAAAAGATGAGATACCTTGGTACAAATATTATAGTCCAAGCCAATGTAATGTTCATAAAGGCGTGTAAGAGTATTTTATTTATTTGACTTCATTTTATGCATTTGTTGTTGATCCATTCTACAAGTGTGAAAACTAGGTATTATTGTACAGACCTTGGATCTAGAATACTTGAGTTTATGTGTTTCTCTGATAATAGTGTGTGACTTTGGCAAACCTCTATGACTCTCTGAACCTCTGTTTCCCCTGCCAAACCTCCTATAAATATTACTTGTTTTGTATTAGAGAAGTCTTATCACCCATTCTTACGCACTCTTCAAACTATTGGAAAAAACATAAATCTCACTTTCTGAGATTTTTAAAGACAGAGATGCATTAGTTTAATTTTGCTTGTTATGAAAATGTTCATGACTGAATTATTTCCTCAAATTCATATATTGAAGCCCCAACTCCCCATGTGATTATATTGAGAGATTTACAGATATGAACTTTGTAGGTAAATAAGATTAAATGAGGTCATAATGATGGGGCTCTGATCCAACAGGATTAGTGTACTTTTTAAAAGAGACACCAGACAGTTCACATTCACACTCACTGTCCCTCCCTCTCCATTTTCCTTTTTCCCTCCTCCTCTCCCTCTTCTTCTCCTCTCTCCATTTCTCTCTCTCCATTTCTCTCTCTCTCTGCCATGTGAAGACATAGTGAGAAGACGGCCACCTGCAAGCTAGGAATATAGTGTCACCAAACCCCAACCGTGCTGATCTCAGACTTCCAGCCCCAGACTGTGAAAAAATAAATTTCTGTTATTTAAGTTACCCAGTCTGTGGTATTTTATTATATGACCTTCCAGGTAGACTAATATAGAGAGGACTCAAGATAGCAATAACTATAAACTGTAACTATAAATAACTGTACATATTGAGTCAAATAAATTGAAGTGACATAAATCAACTGGAAGCACACTTCTTATAATTACACTCATTCAGTGGATTTCCATGCAAATATTAACATAATATATAATTACATGGGAAGATAAACTATATATATTAAAAAACTATATATTAAGTAAAAACTGAAAGTTATAAAACTTACCCAGCATAGGCCCTCATATTACGTATGTGTGTATATAGGATATATGAAAATGTCAGGGGTGGTGATCTTTATTTGGTGAGAATATGAGTCATTGTAAATTTCTTCTCCTTTTGGGTTAATCGTTAATTGTTTTAGATAAATCATTAATTATACAACATAAAAGATCAGCTATATCAAGTTTTAAATGTAGTTTGACCAAATTTAAAATATTACAAGTTAGCACCTCAAAGAAATAAATAATAACAAGAACATTATGCAAGGATAACACATCCCAGATTTTGGAAAACTTTAAACATGTTTCCACGCTGAGCTTCTCAAATGATAATGCCAGGGACACATTTCGACCAGAGAGCTACTAGTGCAGTTATTAGCAAGCAATTTAGGCAGTGGATAATCTGATTGAATATCTGATCTTCACTCCATCTCTGCTCTCCAATCCAGCCCTTTTGAAACTCAATCATGCTAATAGAGAACCCTGAATATTTTATCCTGTGATTGGTTTAGGAGCACAAATGATCAATATTTTATATAATCATATCATTAGATATTTAAACATTCTGATCGGAACCATGTGGGGATGAGATGTTGATCAGAAAATGTCATGATCTTCCCTTCAAAGTTAAGCCCAGAAATATTAAGGTGGATGTGAAGGGGGGTGTGCTGGTCAGGAATGGCGTAAAGTACACATGTATATTTATTGTTGACAGACACTAATCAAAGTTTTGTGATCTCCTGGAGCTTATATTCTGGAATAAGATATTAAGTAATTAAGCAATAAGCAGTCAAGATAAATTCGTATGGCGATATGTTAACATGGTAACAGGAGAAAATGAAGGAGAGTGATGTGATAAAGAGCTCTAGGAAAGGGATGGTTTCAATTTGTGTGGTCAGGGAAGGGGGGAGGGAGTACTCTATAAGAGATAATAATGGAAGGGGACCTAAATGACCAGAAAGTGAATTCTATGAAGGGATCAGAGGAAGCATATTTCCAGCCACACAGATTTGCAAATACAAAGGCAGAAACAAGCTTGGCATTTACAAAGAACAGGACATTTAAAAGTCCTGTAGATGGAGCATACAAGCTGGGGAGCAGGTGGTGGGAGAGAAAGTTAAAAAGAACGGACATATGGGGTTTGTAGGCCAGAGCAAGGGATTTACATTTTCTTTTGTGTGGAATAGGAAGTCATTAGAGTGGCTTATTCAGGGTGTATTATGATATGATTTCCATTTGAAAATGACCCCCTGGTTGACCAAATTTATTAAAATCTCAAGGTGGTGGAAAATGGAAAATAAGAATAGTTTTTACAAGTGAATTAAGTGAGTCTTAAGATGGAACACGTCTTAGGAGATGAGTGCCAGCATTAGCTGCCAGGGAGGCAATGCTTAATCAAGTGAAAACCTATCAGAAACCCCAACCTCATATTAATCTATTTGCTCCGAATCTGTCCCAGGAATGTTTATAAAAATAAAAATTTAACTTAGCCTATGACTGATCTCTTGGAACTTATATTCTAGAGAGGTAAGTCAGATATTAAACAATTAAACAAAAAAGAACATCATTCCCCATCCCTAAGGAATGTGATACTAAACAGCAAATAAAAAACATCATGACAGGTCAATAGAGAAACTGCAGGAGAAAGGAAAACTTCTCCCTCTTTTTCAACAATGGACCCACAAATCATGCAGCTGACTATGGTTATAGATGTTCCTCATTCTGTAAAATCAGAAGAAAAATCATACCTTGTAGAGTTACAAAGATTACATAAAATAAAGCACACGTAGTACCTGGCTCAATGCCTAACAAATGTAGGTGATCAATAAAAAATAGTTTCTGTCTCTCCCTATTCCCCTATACTCTTTGCCATTCATAAAGAACATGTCTATTAAGATACTTAACCTTCAGGTTCCTTGGCTTTCTCACCCATAAAATAAGAAGGTTGGGCAAGACACTATCTGAGATCTCTCACAGCATTGTTTTTCTCTGCAAACCAAAGTGTTCCCAATACCAGCACATCCCAGGAATAAATCATGGCCACAGTGAGGAGCACTCCTCCCCCCCCCCCCCCCCAGCTCAAAGAATAGCTTCTCTTAATTACTGAGACAACCGACATCATACCTTGTAAAAAGAAGCATCTGTTACAAGGGTTTCTATTTAAGCTCTTGCACTTGTTTCTAAGGTCTTTGGTGTTTTAATTATTGATAAAATATTAATGTGTATATGGCTGGTATTAAAATATTCTTATCTCATTATGAAATAGTTATGCCTGCTTTTTTATTTTTTAGATCTGCTGATTAAAATCTTTGCTACTCCAAGAGCATATTACACTTTGCCTAAAAACCAATCTACATCCATGAAATTTTCTGGAGCTGCTTTTAAAATATTAAGTGTTGGACATCATGAAAGGAAGTGTGTGAATACATTATCTCTGCATTTGCAGGACTGAAGTTATAATTATAAGTAACTTTTAAGATATACCATGAGTGGTAAATAAAAATTAAAAAAAGCTATATAAGAAACTAAAATAAATTTTCCTCGACCTTCCACTTCATTCTTGCATCCCCTCCAAAAGGAGAAAATTTTCATCCAAATCTAATGGCAAAATTCACAAAACACATAGGAAAGAATCAGGTGACAAAATGAGAAAACATCTCTACTCTGTGTCAAGGAGTTGGAGAGACAGGAAAACATCCCTATTAAGTGGCAAGGGATTGAATAGGAAACTAGAGAGCAAGTTTTCAGAAAGAAAAGTAGCTTTATACAGTTAAGGCTTAAGAACAATTGTTGTCCAAGTAGAATATAAAAAACAGAGTAATTCATCAGGTGATTATTTCACTTACCTTCGTAGTGAACAGAATAAATACATTACTTTGTCATGAGTCAAATAAAATAATAAATGGGCTGGGGAGGCTAATGCACATAAATTTTGGTAATTATAAATATATAACATTTATGGTAGATTTTTCACATTAGTTAACAAACAGAACACATAAAAGAAGAGGGTTTTACTTCGTAGAGACTTGAATACATTCATACTAAGTCTGTGACACTAAAGGCTGAGTTTTCCCAAAATCAGTTCTAAGAGAGAGTCTGGTAATTAATTGTCTGTATCTCAGGAAACATTCTCATTGGTTATTTCCCTGCAGCTGGATAAGACTTAGTAGGGCATACATTTATTTTAATTTGGGAATGTTCAAAGTTAGAATTCTGGGGATGGACGGTGTTGAGACCGAGTATGTGCCGGTCGCCATGGCAAAGCTATGCGTCTTCGGCGGTAGTGTGATGTAGGTAGATCGAATTCACAAAAAGACGATGATGCGGCTACAAAATGACAAGGAAATCCATCATGAAGGGTTGCATAGGTCTTTTCGTGAGAAGCTTATTATATATTCCGAGAAAGGAAATGTCATTGACTGGTTAACCTATCTGGTAGCTTTTTGAGAACTGATGAATAAATGTATTCATTCCTGTAATTGAAACTGAGTCTTCCTGAGGAAAGCTGGTATAGTGCATGAATATATTTACAAAGAATTTGGGGGAACGTAAATGCCTTGCATTTAAAAGGATTGGCTCCTTATTATCTTTGCATAATTACTACATGATGAAGATGATACTAATTATTGCAATAGTATCCTTACTCAGTTCCAGTTATCTGAAGAGATCAAAGGAATTTAGAAACTTTCAACTAAATAATTCACTGTGGTAAGCATCATAGGAAATGCATTTGTCCGATGGACAGAAGATCAGGAAAAAAAATGTACTCAGGTCAAAAGGAAAGCAAGTCTATTTTCCTTAAAGTTGGCTTTTTAGTTTTCTGGCATAGAGCTGAGAAGATGCCAGACAACCTTGGATAGCTCAATGGTGTATCTAACTGTGGAGCCCAGGAATTTAATTTCCTCAGACCCCTCCCTATTTTTACAGCCTCACATCAAAAGATGAATGGGTAAAGCTCTGTCAACGTAGGGAACTGAATTTGTTTTTACATGAAAAGGAGTAAACTAACTTAGGAGGCAAATTCATACTGACCCCTCACCTCTAAGGGTTGCTAGGGAAGTTGGAGGGCATTATAAACAGGAAAACTTTATGGTAAATGGAAGGATATCGGGATTTAGGGCTCTGCTAAGAATGATATGGAATGTCAGTCTGAGTATAATAGTTGGTCAGAAGAGAAATAGGGAAATATTCAAATGCATAATAATTATCTGCTGAGTGACTGTGAAATGTATGGGTAACCCTTCATTTCTTTCCCATCCAAAAGCAAAAAAACTGGCACTTAACTTTCACCTGTCTGAAAGTACAATTTATTTCCAACCAGAAAAAGAGACTCTGAAGTTGTTTTTGTAGATATGGTCATTAACACAAGGTGAAACAATCTAGATCAAGTATTTTACTAATCACAGTAATTTCTGCGCTGTTCATGGTGGCATCCGCAGCAGCTCGCCTACAGGAGCCACTCAATCAATGCTTATGGATTATGATTATGTGCTGTTGTTGTACTTTACAAAAGCTACTTTCTATAAACCTAGGTAATACATGGCCCATTCGGTCCCAAAGTAGGAGCGACCTTGAAGTTCTTTCATTAGACAGGCAGCGTTTTGCAGTTTCAGGATTCTACTGCATATTCTGCTCAAAGACTTTAGTTTTCTGCAGAATATTATATAAAGATTCAACTACGAGTATGAGTACTAATGTATTTTAAAAAGTTTAAAATCATATTCCATTTGTGTGTGAATGCTGAGAGGTGATTAGGAGCTGTCCTCCGGGGTTCTCTTCAAGAAACCAGGTGTCTGAATTCTCAGAAATTGGTCCTTAAGGAGAGATCTGTCTCTGGAATGAGAACAAGGTTAGAGAATTGTATGAATTTTATGCCTTCCTCTTCTGATCAGGTGCCAAGACAACCGCATAAAATCCTGCTAAAAAGGACACATTAGGAAATGCTAACAGTGAGGAGAATGAACTCAAAAGACAAAGAGTGAAGAGATTTCCATTAAGATGTCAAGTAATGCAAATATTAGCTGCGCCCGTAGAATCAAGTTCTACAGGCTGTTCAAACACTTGAAAACTATCTAAAGCTAAAGGTGATCAGTAACTACCTTCTCTACTAATGGGCTGTTCCAAGTGCGCAGAACTTACCTCCCTTGATGTAATGAAAATAATCATCTGTACCTCAAAATATTCTTTTAAAAATATGCTTCACACAAGCTGTACTGTGGGCAGGGGCTGTGAGGTGGGTGCAGGATGGACGAAGATACAACTCTATGAGGAGTAGTTCCTATTGCTAAGCATTTTATAGGGTTTTTTTTTTTTTTAAAGGTTAACATGATTAACAAACTATAGCAGGAGTGATTCTAATGCCATATATTCCTATCTTTTCTTTGGCCAAATCTTGTAACATAATTAGCTATAATATATTTCTGATATGTTATGAATCTGTTAAATTAATACTTGTTAAGTGGCACCAGACACTGAAATAGAGAAGCTTATGACTCACAGGTCCTAGAGGAAGGACATGGCATGTCTTGAGGGGTCGCACGGGGAGATCAAGGCAGAGTGCAGATAGAGAGGCAAGACTTGAGACATACACATTTATTAGGGTCTGTGAGAAGAGTATTTTGAGTTTCCTGGACTGAAGCCGGATTGATCAACTCAAACCTAAAGAGCAGGGCTGGGTAAGCCCCATGGGAGTCTTATCTAAGGGCATGTGCGGGGAAGGCTCTGAAAGGCAGGGGAGACTGTTGATCACGAGGGCTGCTGGGGGCTCAGATCAGGAACTTAACATTTGCTCCTGAGTCTGCAGGCTGTTCCCATGGGAGGAGCTAGTGTCAGTTCAAGGGCTCTCTAGGCTGACTGGCTAAACAGAACGGAAGGCAAGGCAGGAATACCACGGAGTAGCTTAGCTTAACCTTCAATATAATACAGTGTATCATAGAGTTTTTGTTTGTTTGTTTTTAAAAAGATTTTTATTTATTTATTTGACAGAGAGAGAGAAAGCACAAGCAGGGGGAGCAGCAGAGGGTGAAGGAGACGTCCCGCTGAGCCAGGAGCTGGACAGACTCTAGACAGAACATAGGAAAATAGGGCTAAACTGGGAGGTATTAAAACATAGGTCAAGGATCAGGGTGTTTCTTTTCTAGAAGGAAAAATATCTGGGAATTTAATTATTGCAGTTATCCTGCTTAAAATTAAAATATAAGCTTTCACTCTGTAAGAGACCTGGCTACTGCCATTTGTTACACATTGACTTAATTGATTTTGTTTTGTTTTGTTTTACCTAATTGTTGAATACACATGCGTAGTGGTGTCAGAATTGTTAACCTGTCCTCCGTGGAAAACACTTTCATCAGCCAGAGTTAGTTCTTAGATACATTTGCTTTTGCCTTTAATATTGTCGTTTCCATTCATTTCCAGTGTTCCTGAGGTCAGCACATTTCCCCCCAGCACAGTCAGTGAGGTTATTTAATACATTTTTAGTACAGTTATATTTCTTTTCTCAGTCTGATTCCATCGTGGAGTCCCTCAATTTCCAAATGATTTTTAAAGATTGGTGTACATTAAGATTCAGCATTTGTACTGTAAAGTTCTATGGGCTTTGACACATGCACTGTCGTGTTTCCACCATTACCATATCATACAGAATAATCTCACTAAATAATCTCACTAATAAATTTCTTGTGCTACATCTGTTCAATTCTTCCCACTCCCAAAACTACTGGACACTACTGATCTTTTGAACCTCTGTAGAGTTTTGCCTTTTCCGGAATGCCATATAATTTGAATCATACGTCAAATATTGGACTATTTTGGACTGTTCTGAATAAATCTTTTGTAACTTTTAAGTTCCACTTGGGGTGTGTGTGTGTATGTGTGTGGGTGTGTGTATATATAAGTTTTCAAATTAGGTGCGTAAATACTTAGCAGCACAATTTCTGCATTA
Organism: Ursus maritimus; assembly: GCF_017311325.1. NCBI lineage: Eukaryota > Metazoa > Chordata > Mammalia > Carnivora > Ursidae > Ursus > Ursus maritimus. The sequence goes on from NW_024426552.1 coordinate 39,117,568, forward strand.
CATGGTAAGAGTATGTTTAGCTTGTAAGAAACTACCCCACGGTCTTCCAAGTGACTGTATCATTTTGCATTTGTGCAATAAATGAGTGTTCCTATTGTTCTGCACTCTCACCAGCAATTTTTTTTTTAAAGATTGATTGATTTTAGAGAGAGAAAGTGAGAGCCACGTGTGCGGGTGGTAGGGGCAAAGGGACAGGGAGAGTCTCAAGCAGATTCCACGCCGAGCTTGGAATCGGAGGCAGGGTTCAGTACCACAATCCTGAGATCACAACCTGAGCCGAAACCAGGAGTCAAGATGCTCAACCGACTGGGCCACCCAGGCACTCCTTGAGTTAACTTTTGTGTAAGGTGTAAGGCTTGTGTCTCAGTTCCTTTTAAGAACTAGTTGTAAATGGCATATGAGATAAATAAATGTTTAACAAGGTGATTTCACGATGGAGTGTTTAAAAGGCAATGAGGAAGAGAATGAATTAGTCACCACTAACACTACGCTGTCTATCAGAGCTCTGTGTAGAGCTCTCTCTTCAATAGCTGACCATGAGCAGGGTAGGATGCAGACCTGTGAGCCTTGTACATCTGATGTCACAGACGATTTGCACGCTTTTAAAACATCATGAAGCAGGGACGCCTGGGTGGCGCAGTCGTTAAGCGTCTGCCTTTGGCTCAGGGTGTGATCCTGGCGTTCCGGGATCGAGTCCCACATCGGGGTCCTCCACTGGGAGCCTGCTTCTTCCTCTCCCACTCCCCTGCTGTGTTCCCTCTCTCGCTGGCTGTCTCTCTGTCACATAAATAAATAAATAAATAAAAATTTTTAAAACATCATGAAGCAAGCCAAACAGTGATAAAAATATTATTAGATGTATTCTTTTTAACTGTGCAAAGTGGTGCATAAATGTTGATTACCAAAAAAATACACATCTTGCTGCTCAGTCAGTGATCTGGCTAACGGTACGAATGTGAAGAAGTTAAGAAAACTGCTTTTGTAGGCTCTGGGTGCAGTCAACATACTGTATCATAAGAAAATGCAAATTGAGAAAATTGGAAACACAGACGATAGAAAGAGGCTACGGAACCCTGTTGAAATTTATTCAGACAATATCACTTTGGCAGAGAATTGGCGGGAAAATTAAAAATGCCGAATTACAAAGAGAAAATAAACTGGGAGTCAGTAGAAGAAGCATGAAGGCATGGAGATAGGAAAAAGAGGCCAGTACTTAACGATTCAATTAATTTTGGTTCAACCACAATTTGTTAAGACACTGCCATGTGCTTGGGTGATAGAAAGCTCAGTAACACATTAGGCTTCTCTTAAAGGTGCTCACCACCAAATAAGGAGAAAGACACGTGTTCAAATAATGTAAGAGGTATATCAAAATAGACTAATGTACAAAATAGGTGACAGCTCATTAAGGAATTTCTAAATGTGATGGAAGTACACTGCAAGTAGAAAGTACAGCAGATGCAATAGTATGGAAGTATGAAATAGCACCGTATATTCTGGCATTTATAAACAATTCAGTCATTTTGGAACATAAGACATGAGATTAAAAAAAGCATTTTTCTTAATCTCATATTTTTTTATAAAGAGTTACCCATGTGGGTTCTGGTGATCTTACTGTGCATATGAATAGTAGACATACCTTTAAGTCTGTTCACTAGAACTCCAAATAAGTGATTCTTCTCTTTGAATCAAGAAATGAAAAAATTCTTCTGTCTGCGTCTTGAAATGTGAAGTATATAGAATGAGTCTATTCAGATTTATGTCTACCCCTTCATTTTGATGCCAGTCACATACCACTGAGAGACCAAAGATTACTGGTTAAAAAGAAATGAAGGAAAAAAATAATGTACACATAAATTATGTGGACCATACAAATGACAGCTCTTAGATGATAACCCACTATAATTATAGCATGTTAAGCACCATTATCTACCCATCTATACATTTCTATAGCATCATTTACCCAAGTTTGTACGATCATTGAGAAAGCTAATATTTTATAACAAAATAGTAACAACAACAAAAAAAGCAATCAAATCTTTCCAGTTTTGTGCTGGAGGTGGGTTGTGAAGTTCACAGAAGCCATTTGAATACATTCCTTTCTCAACTCCACGTTCAGTGACCTCACAGTAGCAAGCTGAAATTGGCCAAGGATATACGACTGGATATTTCTTTATAATTGTCTTTCAATATTGGAAGGAAAATTATTCCAGAGTTTATAGACCACTTGAATATGTCTTTAGAAAGCTTCTATACACTTAGAAAAACCTTAAAAATAGATAAGGAATGCTTGATTGTGTAATTAAAGCCTTACTATGTTTTGGAAATCATTGGTGCTGGTAACATTGAAAAATCAGCTTCCAACGTGAGAGGAAGTCCCCAAATAGTGGAAGTTTGCATGTCAACCAAGAATAATGAGACCTAAAATATCACTATTTCTATGGCCTAAGTTCTGAAACCGAGAACTTTATGAGACGGTCACATAAAGTTCCTTCATGTGAACCACACTGAGATTCAGCATCAAATATACTCTATGTAGGAAAAGGACAGAATGCCTGTGAATTTCCACCATTTGTCTGTATTCTGTGTATTAAGCTGTCAGGGACTATCTAAATCACTTCCTTTTCTGTCACTCCGTCTTTGGACAACATCCTTTGAGACACAACAGCATTCAGCAACGACCTTTCCCTCTCGCCCCCCGCCCCCCCGAAGTCTCAAAATGATATGTAAATCCTGCAATTCATCATGCTCTGTGTAGTACAGGTTTAATTCTTGCTCCTAGGCCTCAATCTGCTGAAACATTACTCTGATATACAGTACAAAAGCAGTAACAAAGATGTTCATATCAGCCCATTGTGAGTTGGTGGCAGGCAGAGAAATCAATGAAGCCTAGGGGACAATAGCTGGAGTTTAAACAGGCTGCTGAAATTTGCTAAGACTCAGACAAAGGGCCCATGCTGAAAGGCGAGCTGCAGTGGAATTCCTTGGCCTCCATTATGTGCCTGAAACAATCCTTACTCAGAGAGTGGATTTGCATCTCTAATAGAGTTCAGGCTCTGTTTGTGAAAGGCTTTCGCTAGGCCTGACCCCGCATCTCAAGAGCACACTGATACCCAGCGCCTGGCCTCTGCCTTGTCCCACACCACAGAGAGCAGTATCATGGGAAAATGCACTAACTTAAAAGAAAGCAAAGGAAGGCAAGAGGAAGGGAAAAAATGAAAGGCTTGAGGCAGTTTTGGTGGTACTTAGCGGTGAAAATTACTCTGGCAAATAATAGGACCTACTGCTGGTAATTACTGCTAACAAGCTTCCACCAGCCCAAATGTGACACTTGGGCTGATGTGAGAAAAGCTGATATAGGCCAACCTTATTAAGCTTGAATGAAAGGGAACCTTTTCCCTATGAAAATATAACAACTCGGGAGCTTACAAATCTTGTAATCTAGTGTTACCAATTATTCAGTAAAACAGAAAAATGGCACTGCAATATTTAAAATGCTTCTTGGATTTAATTCCGTATGGTGCCCTAATCCCAAGCAACTGTAATCATGGACATCGTTGGTTTCCTAAACATGCACTCTTAGTTCCAAACAAAATATTGTGGGTACTTAATCTTTTACTTCATGCTAGGTTCCACTGGGGAAACCTCTCATACTTGATGTCCAGCAGATAACCTGGCAAAACATTTTTCTTTGGGAGATCAAGGGAGGGACAAAAAAAAAAAAAAAAAAAAAAAAGAAACAGTCATAATCTGAAACAAGGCAAAAAATCTTGCTCAAACACGTTCATGACTTATTCATGATCTTAATTTTAAATTTAATTTTGTGTGGTTTGACATAGTAATGTCAACTTCTTCATCAACCTTAAAATTGCTTTAATTAGCATGAGAAAGTGATCACATGAGGTTATAGCATCTTTAATTATTATAGTAATGAAATACCGTGCTTTGAGAGTAAACTCATATTTCATGAGCAAAAACGAGTAGGAAAATAAAAGACATCTCAGAAATGTATTTTATTTATTAGTGTATCTACTGCATATAGGAAAAGATCATAGTCTTCCTTACTTAGGACACAAGCATTTGTTAAAAGATGACTTTCTTATGTGTAGCAATAAGTACATGAAAGATAAATCTTTAATTCAGCATTTGGTTAAATTGCATTAGAATTATCTGGTATATTCATAATCTTTACACACTCATATGTCACAGATTAAAAAAAATACAATTGGCTCTATGATAGAAATGACACCTTTAGTATCTAGCAAACTACAGAAATTTTGAGTATAAACTCATTTAAACTCAGTGAAACAAAAATCCTATGCTACTGTGGATCTAAAAGTGTTCAATTACAACTTAATTTTAAACTTTGCAATGTAGCTTTGACTTCTTGATAATCCATTAGTTCATTGCTTGAACGTATCAGTTGAATATTTCCAATAATTTGTTTTTCTGTAGCCTAATTACATTGGCCAGGCAGCAACATGAGACATACACTATATCATTTAAAAATTAGTGTAGACGTTTAAGCTGTATTTTTACAATATGACTATTTTACAAGTTGTTTAAAACACATTTTTTAAATGTGCAAAATAATGAAGCCAAGAAGTCATGCATTTGTCTAATTATTCATTTTGAAATATTCATGTATAGTTCTAAGACTCTGTTGTGTTTTATGATTATGTAGCCTTTCAACCTACAATGTCCTTCAATGTTCATATATGTAGGATTAGTGCCATGTGCTCTAGGTAAGCTATTCACTCAGCAATCAGGTTAGTGAAAATAGATTTTGAAAATTTTACACTAAATGAACAGAGTGAATTTTTAATATTTCCTTATATAAAAAGTAAATAGTACAAAGTTGAGGATCAGATTACTCAAATTTTGCATATTAAATTTGTGACAACTCAAGATATTTAAAAGACTTTACCATGTGTTACTAACTAAACTTAATGGTATTCTGATAGTCAATGACTTCGTATGTAGAATTACCTATTTTATTATTCCTGTGCTGTTGTAAAATCATGAAGATGTCTGTTCCTTTATTAAGATGTTTGCATAAGCTATGATTATTCAATAAAAAATTTGTTTTTTAAATAACTCTGCATATGACTTATCTCCTACCCTTTTCTAGTAAGATGGTAAGAAAATCTAATCAAATAATTTCATCATTTACTAAATGTAGTAAAGACATAATAGCCTGCTTCTTATAAAGTCTGTGAAACTTTGATCTAGCCAATTGCGGTTTGAAGCCTTTTAAAGGGAAATAGAGGGGCGCCTGGGTGGCACAGCGGTTAAGCGTCTGCCTTCGGCTCAGGGCGTGATCCCAGCATTATGGGATCCAGCCCTACATCAGGCTCCTCTGCTATGAGCCTGCTTCTTCCTTTCCCACTTCCCCTGCTTGTGTTCCCTCTCTCGCTGGTTGTCTCTATCTCTGTCAAATAAATAAATAAAAAATCTTTAAAAAAAAAATTAAAAAAAAAAGGGAAATAGAATTGTTCAGGAGAATGTTGTTTATAATCAATGAAGTAAATTTTGCAAAAGATGATTAATCTGTTATTTAAAAAATCAGTTTAATTTTCACACTTTACAAAAGGATAATCATTTTATAATATATGATAACAAAGAATTATCTCTTGCATCTAGTCCAATAATCAGTGAAAAAAACCCCATCACTGGGAATTTTAAAGAAGCTAAATAAATGAATAAAGAATATAGCTTTTCCTCAGTTTCCTTTTTAAGCAATGTAAGCTTTTTCAGATGGAAGGTTTTGTGTACATTTAGAATAAAAATCTTTCTGACTGATAATGAATACTATAATTAATTCATACAATTGCTGTCCTACTGTGAGCCACGTAGGATATCGGTGCTGCAGTAAGAGAAAGTATATGTTCTTAGTGACACTTCATGGCAGAAAATAAAAATAAATATATAAAGGAGAAGGATAAAGTAATGAGGCCAGGGGCAAGAACAAGTCAGAGAGAGAGAGGGTAAGAGGGAAGGGGGTAGAGAGGCTGACAGAGTTGGAGAAGCTTAGGTGGGGCGAGGTGAGGAGAGGGGAGGAGCTGGCAGAAACAAAGGTGGGGGCGCCTGGGTAGCGCAGTCCTTAAGCATCTGCCTTCGGCTCAGGGCGTGATCCTAGCGTTATGGGATCGAGCCCCACATCAGGCTCCTCTGCTATGAGCCTGCTTCTATCTCTCCCACTCCCACTGCTTGTGTTCCCTCTCTCGCTGGCTGTCTCTATCTCTGTCAAATAAATAAATAAAATCTTAAAAAAAAAAAAAAAAGAAACAAAGGGGAAAGGAGAGAAAGGGAACTCATGACTCCCTAGTATGAACACTGTAATTCATGATTTTCATAACTCTGTCTTCATTACTATACTTACAGAAAAATTCCAAGTTTTGTTGGTGATGCATTTCATCTAATTCATAATCCCATTTAAGACTTTACCTAAAACCTATTCTGAGCCATTTTGTTTCATCACAGGGAAAGCCTGTAGTTGAAAACAGACTTTATGAGAAAATGAGCTTTTCAGAGCTCTGTTAATACATTTCTATGGAGAAAAAAATGACGAACTTAATGATACGACTGTAATGAGTTTGAAAAAACCATGCAAACAAATTTGGTGGATCATCATATTCCTTAAGCAATGTATCACACTTTTTAAGTATATGTTAGAGAAAATTATGGGAAGCACTAGTTTATGGAGGAGAATGCTGAAACTGATTTCAAATACTTTACTCTGCAAAAGTATGTGTCATGATTATGATTAATATATAATATATGTCACATATAATATATATTTTTTAAAATAATTTTTTACATATAATTTGGAAGCTGGAGAATGACCATCAGATGAGACCAGTGATTGAAAATGGGAGCGTTCTGAGACCTTCGGTCACAAGGATGCTAAAATGGAATTCTCAGTTGTTTAATTTCATACACTAGGTGTTACCGTTTTGTCCAATTTCGAAAGTGGTGTTTCCTTTGACACCTGCTTTTCCCTTCATCTCTCCAAGACAAGATGTCAATCCCTGTAGATCCTCCGTCTTGTATCTCTCATGTTTGCTGCTTCTTTTGGTTCCAACTCCTTCCCTTTTTTCTGACATTGTGGCAGCCTCTAAATCCCTTCCCCCTTTCTCTGCTGTTTACCTGAACAGCCCACTCTGTATAGAGCTGTCACATTAATTATCCTAATGTTCCGATTCAGTTGTGCCATGCTTGTGCTCAGAAACTTTCCCATCTCCCTCCTGCCTTCGGGAAAAGTGTTCACTCCTCCAGCAAGTAGCCAGGACTCTCCAAATCTACACCAAACATCCTTTCCAAACGTATTCTCGCTCTATTCTGCACATTCCAACATCCTTACAAAAGAGGACTGCGATCCCACGGGTTTGTCATATCATGAATATGTTCCATGGTTTAAACCGTTCGGTTCCACTGGATTCCTTCCTCTTCCTCTCTGCACCTCTATTTACTAACTCTGAAGTGTGACTTTTATTATGGCATCTGCCCAGACCGCACCTTCAAGCAGTGCCTCTGAAGCTTCTTGTCCCTAATGCTAAACAGGACTGTACCTTATTATAATAATTGCAAATTAAATCATGCCTTCCAATTCCCAAGAGTCCATAATACATTCCCTCCCCAAACTAACACTAAATGAACATCGAATAAATTGAATACATGGGAAAAGAGAGATATCAAGTGTTTTTAACTTAACAATAAAAAAGGTATTATCAAGAGAAAATAGCTGATTAGAGTTTTTCTCTTGATAAAGAGAAAAAAGTATCCCCCCCTTTTTAATTAAAAATAGTTACATTGCCTATGGTGGCAAAAATCTGGTCATTTCCAATAGTGGATATAATTTATTACATTGAAGGATTTATTTCCAAGTTAATATTTTAAAAATCGAAAAATGGAAAATATTCCTCAGATAATTCTTAGATTTTAATTATGCCTGCTCTAGAAATATAAATGCAGATAAATACTGTGCCATCCCCTAACCTTGGGGACGTGCCTTTGAAAATAAGCTTCCTTTATATAGTCTTTCCTTAAAGAAATACTTCTATTTTGATATATTACGGGGTATGACAATTCTTACAAAAATATTTTGGATCAATGCAACATACAATTTCATAATGAATTTATAAAACCTATAATTTCTGACACTACAGAAAGCAGCTTGTTATGAAATGGATATATTGATTAGCCTCAAACTTTCCATAGAGAAAATACTGTAGGTGTCATGGAACAGAAAGAAATAGGTTTATTTTTTAATGGACACTTTTACATAATTCTTGATTTCTTGTTATTTTGTGCAACTGAAAGGTTACTATTTTTTAGTTCCTTTATTCAAGATATTAACAGATAAATAAAAATCCTCAAAATTGTTATAATGCTATGTTATCATTTTTAAAAGAATTTAATTCATTCTTTCCATACTGAAATTAAGTAATTGTTGATGTATTTTAGAATGAAGTTATAGAATTTTTTAAATCTCCCCTTTCTTTCCCAAATTTACAGAATGATCATTTAAAGTGGCTCTTGTAAATAAATAAATACAAATAAAATGGCTTTTATCAAATTTGTTATGACTTAACTGGAGTATGCGTTAAAACTCTCTTAGAGTTAACTACAAATTTAGTAAACAGAGCTCTATAGCAGCTGAGGATCTAATTTTGAAGATAAAAGTGAGCTATAAAAAATGTAGTGATTTGATTTTTTTTATTTTTTAAATTTTCCTTTCATTCTGATGAATACTACAGAAATATTTGATTTTTTTTATTTTTAAAATTTTTCTTTCATTCTAATGAATACTACAGAAACCTTAAAGCTAATGTCAAAACTTAATTCCATCTAAATTTACGCTAGAATGGTACATTCTTATATTTTCCTTAGTGTTTCTGGCACTGTAACAAGTGTTTAATATAAAAGCAGCAACAATGGGCCACTTAGTTTCTCTTATTCTTTGAAAATTTAAAAAGTATTTTACTGATTTACCAACATCTTGGTGAAAATGGCTAAAATCTTGTGACTCCAATTTCCCATTTGCATTATCAGCAAGTGTGGAAGAGTCATTAATAATTGGCTATTTTAAATCATTCGAGCCTTCCGAATATTGTCCATAGTGCAAAATAACAGGCCTACATTGTGTCTGGCTTCGATACCTGACGTGTCTTTTGTGTGGTCCCTACAAATTCCTACATCATGATGTGAAAATATTTTTGTATCCAGTAATGTGGTGCTATACAAAACTAACTTAATTTTTAACATGGCTTTCATGCATTATGGAATATTCCACTAGTTTTCAATATTTAACAGACTGCGATGAACATGTGAGAGAAAATACAATCACTTTTCTCATTTCATTTCTACATCTTACACAAACGTTATAGCACCATTTAATGAAATGCTCAAAATCTTTTATTTCCCAAAATTAGTTTTAGGTTTCTGAGAGTTCCAAAGAAGAGAGGAATTTGTTTCTTATATTCTGAATAGAATAGCCTGGTGGTCAAATGTATTTTTGGGAGAATTTGAGACTACATACAGAGTCCTGCCTTAGAGCCCCATAACATTAGCAGTCCCATCTTTTGGAGCTATTTCATCTGCTTCCACATAACAACAAAAATCTGTGCGTTTAGTTTTTGTTGTAGCAAAGGACAAAGACAACCTACATTTTTGAACTTGAATTTTCAGATCATAATAGCATTTTGCCTCCTTGGTGTTACTTTTTTTTCTCCCCTCTTTTACCAACTGGGTGACTTGTTGAAGGGAATAAAGAGAGAAGGCTTCATACAGGGGAAGCCACCGATATCATTGGCAAGTGAAGCTCACGACAAATGAGATATTGTACGGGCAAACACAAAATGAGCTTTCACGCAGGGCTCTGTCAGTGTCATTCAGCTTTGCCTGAATGGATAACCCTCTCATGATTTATCTTCCATTCATCAAGTCAATGCCTGGTATCTTTTCAGTTGTGATGGATAAGACCTTGCTAAATTGACTACTGCCTGCTGAGCATTGTGGAGCCTGAGAACTGAACAGGAAGGGGATCCAGTCATATTTCATTCATATAGTAAGTCAGCCATTCTCAGTAGACCTAAGGACTTAGGATTATAAAGAGCATTGTTTCAGCTGGCCCATTGGGCTGGACCAGAGAGTAGTCAAAGATCCATCTGGTTTCCTGGACTTGAAAGTAAAGTAGAAATAGGGGATATTAGTAGCTTCCACAGCAGACCAAATGGAAAATAGAGAACCAATTTGTTAAGAAGGAACTCCTCCTCCTCCAAGTCTTGCTGTAGATGATAAATATTTGACTAAATCCTTTCAAACATCACGCTTATTTTATTATGAAGCGTAACTATATCAGATACTTTCCCCCATATTTGACTAAAAAAATTATTAAACTTCATTATAGCAGTGAGTCTGGTCGACTTATCCAGTTATATATTCCTCAGCTGCTAGAATAGAAGACTATCTAGCTCAGTGAATGTCTGTAGGTAGATGAAAATGTGACAGTAATGGAGTGATGTGGGGAAGAAGAGATGGAGGGAGGAAAGCTGGACGAAAAGGAAGGAAAGAAAGAAGAAAAGGGGAAACCTGTATTCATATGTTGAATTTAGGATTTGAAGTGTGGGTTTGCATTTCTAAGCACTATGTTTTTTCTACTTTAATAAAAATCAACCTGAAAACTTTCTGAAATACTTGCTTGAATGTGAAGTGTGAACACAAAACATCTACTTAAATCTCCTTCATAGATGTTGCATCTTTTGGTCTCCTAGATAATTGCCCCCCCCCCCCATATTTAAAGACATAGGCGAATTTCTTTTTTATTTGAGATAGTTATCTTTATTTTTTTATTATGTTCAGTTAGCCAGTGTATAGTACGTCATTAGTTTCTGATGTAGTGTTCAATGATTCATTAATTGCGTATAACACCCAGTGCTCATCACAACGTGTGCCCTCCTAGCCAGCCTGGTGATGGATATTAAGGTGAATTGTTTTAGTCAAAAATGAGTACAGCTCCTTCATTAAAGTTCTGAAGTTCAGGTATCCTTTAAATGAGAAAGTCATCAAATGTCCTCTGTTCATCAAGTCATGACTTTAAAATGCCAGCGTACACACTTAAAATCAGTGCCACAGTATAAAATGTTCAAAGATACGAATACTGCAAATGAAGAATATCTGAAAAAAATAGGGACCATTATCATCATACAGTACCAAAGTAAAGAAAAAATTAACAAAACAAACACAAATAAACACAAAAGCTAAAATAAATAACAGACCATCATATATCCTAATGCTCTAAAACACTTACGATTATTTCTTTTGCAGCCTCACAAAGAATTACTTGAAAAGTAAGTTCCGTGTAAAAATACGATTTCCTTTATTTTTGTGTCTGCTTTTAAAATTTGATTAACTGATTTCTAACATTATTACATCAATAACATATGGAAAAGGATCCTAGAGGATCATTAATTCTTCTGAAATGTACTAACGAGGACTTTTTATAGATATGATGGATTTATTTAAACACACACAAAATAAAAATGAAGGACATATCTCTTGTATATTTCCAAGAATGAGCAATCTAGAAACCTTTTTTACAAATTTATATGCCTTTTGTTTGAAGAGTTAGCTAAATTTCTAAGCCTGGGGGTTGAAGGTGGTGCTCCACAAGACCATACCCTACCGTACTGAGAAGCGTCATGCAAGAGAAAATAAATGGTCATGAAAAGGGTATTAGAGAAGAGAGTGGGAAGTAAGCGATAGCTTTGCTGGTGTCTTTTAAGAATTTCTTGGCTAAATTATTCTCCTGGTTACATTTGCTTTGAATTTTCACTTTTTGTTTACCAGCTGGAATGTACTTTTTTTTTAGAAAGCAAAGTAAACAAAAAATACCCCCCTTTGATAGCTTAAGGCATAGACATCATTCCAAGATGGACCAAATCTATAAGAAATGTCTACAAACAGACAGACATACACACACACACACACACATACACACAATGTTGGTGTAAAAAAAAATCCAATTGATCTTCATAACCTCTTTTTCTAGAATTTGGTGTAAAACCTATTCAAGGGCTAATAATAAAATTGTGGATTTCTTTTCATTCTTTGCTTCTACTCCCTTGCTTGATCTGTATTCATTTCTTTATTAATCAGCTGTCCCAGAGAATGTGCAAAGGCTTATAGAAAGAGATAAATTAGAGTTAGTGTTATTTGTGTAAAGAGTAAAAAGAATTGTCTAGGAGGGCTTTAATGGCATAGCTTAAAATAAGGTTCTGAAATTGTCCTGGTATATGAGTTGTGCTTTCTTTCTCTGTTCTATTATTAAAGGACATAGTTAACAATGAACCAGTTTGATTTTAATAAATTGGCACTATAGGCATCATGGTATTTCTTTAACTACCATTAATTGGTTTGAAAAAAAGAATTGGTGGCCTGAGTTCTTATTTGTGATCCTTTGGGAGGATCATACTGCTAACACCCAACATGCCCTGCTACATAAACCAAATCTCACGAATGGGTTGCATTCAACCTTTATTCTGTTAAGTATTTGTTCAGTGCTTTCTAAGTCCCAGAAGTTGTTCTAGGAAGTTGGGTTACATCATTGAACAATATACAAAAACCCTTCACATCCTGGAGCTTATATTCTGGGTATAAGAGGAGGCATAAATTATAATAAATATTAAGATTATGATAAATAACAACCAAGAGTTGGAAAGGCAGGATACTTCAACGTTTTTTGGTAATTTATTCATAGGTCTGCTATTTGACAAATCCTTAGGTACTTTTTTTTTTTTTTAACAAAATGCTTTGGTGGCTTTAAACACTGAAGTAATCAGAAAGGCCAAGTTCATAACGAGGTTACCAGGTAAATAAAAAGTGACATTGGATCAAGAGGAAGGAGCTCGGGGCGCCTGGGTGGCACAGCGGTTAAGCGTCTGCCTTCCACTCAGGGTGTGATCCCAGCGTTATGAGATTGAGCCCCACATCGGGCTTCTCCACTAGGAGCCTGCTTCTTCCTCTCCCACTCCCCCTGCTTGTGTTTCCTCTCTCGCTGGCTGTCTCTATCTCTGTCGAATAAATAAATAAAATCTTTGAAAAAAAAAAAAAGAGTAAGGAGCTCTACCTTGTAGCCCAAATTTCATGGTCATCTGTCTGAACTCCGTGTAGATACACACGTCCACTAAACTCACTGAAAAAGTAAATAAGGATTGGTTATCATCTGCCCCACTCCAAGAAAGCATTTCATATCAAGTGATACAATGTCCAAGGAAGCACTTTTAAAAGCAGAGAACTCTGCACCTCATTCAGCATCTTAGCACAGTGTCTGGCATTCAGCGGTATTCTACCTACATCTATTGAAAGAATAGATAAATGAGTGAAGAAAAGCAAATGTTCATGCCATTTATACCATTCTTTGATAACCTGTTTTGTGAATGTCTGGTCTTCAATTCAAGCTTCGTCATGATAAAAATAAAGTCCACTTCTCCCTCCAGGGTTGCACAGAGAGCATTTTTTCAAAGATTCTAAATTCACTTAAGTGCCTTTAATGAAGAAGTTTTGTTGAAATAAACAAAAGCCCTGTGTATTAATGATAATGAGCATATTGCTTATTAAATTATGATGGTTCCATCAGGTGCTCCTTGAGTACCGTTAGTTCTGCAAAGAGGCTTAATTTGTATATTTTAGAGTTAGCATAAGTATCTTGCCATGTAATACATTCAGAACAAATGAGTACTTAGCCTAGCAGCTGCTGAAGGATTAAGAAGTAACATAAAATCTTTATGAAGTTTTATACAAAGGAAATTTTTCTTCCCTTATGGCTGTTTTATTTTATATTCACAATTTATTATTTCTCCCCCATGCTTAATATTTTTCCTTTGGATTGGTAGACGAAAGAATAAAATAAAATAAATATTGGAAATCCATTCATTTCTCTGACCAAGTCTCCACATATCAAAGACCTGGCAACGGGGGTAGAAAATGGAAGACTGAAAATCCAGACTCCGTTGCACTGTCACTTGGCTTCAGCCTCAATCTTGGTTATGTGATCAACCACGCATGTGAACAAAAGAGACATCCTCAGAAGAGAGGAGGGGTTTCTGATGGAAATCACAGGAAAGAAGAATATAGTTTGGAAAAAAAAGCAAGAAGATAGGTGTCAGGGCCTTGTGGGTTTTGCTAAACGGGGAGACGCCCCCATGTTCTTTGCAGTGATTCTTTTCTTCTTAATCTCCATCCTTCTTTTTCAGAATGCTTTCGGCCCAATCCAGGAATCTGTTATAAAGGAAAGTTTTGTATATTTTTGATGTGTGTGGGAAAGAAGTGCCCCTGGGGAGGCTTTATTTAGGAATAGATTTTTAAAGCATTTTCTGAGGGGAAAAGGTTTTAAGGGGAGGGCTTTGTTATTAATTGCCCCGCCTGAAATTCCGGGGTTACCTTTTGGATGCTTTTCTCATCTCTCAAAGTACAATGTATGTCTGCACAAATCAGCGATCCAACCCTCCACCCAGCCAAACGACATGGCCTCTTCAGAGGAAACATTTGGGCATGGATGGTATCAGATCGGTCTTTTGCCTTTAGTTACTTATGTGAAGGATATATTTACCAGGAAAAATATGGAAAACGATGAAAAATATGAATAGATATTAAATTGAATCAACAATTTTATACCAACATGTTCAATGTATGTCTACTGTGAAAAAAACTTAAGACAAAAAAAATGTGGAAAAAGAAAATACCACAGCCCACCCAGAAAGGGGAAATTTTGTTTACTGGGCACCAGAGTCAATGTTTATCCTACTTGGAGTTGGAAAAACAGAGTTAACCCTCTGAAATTTTGTGAGTTAACATGACACATGATGTTTCTCAAAAGATTTTCACTCAACACATATACTCGGAACCAAAGTAAGTCCTGACTTCACTCATTTGCATCAGGAACTAAAGGGAATTATATATGTCTTGAGAATCTTGATATTTAAAATTTAATGATCAGATTAAAGTTGTTCCTTCTTTCCTGTTTCTTTTATATTCACAGTGAACACATTCCCTGCCATTGTAGTCATTAAACCTTAGGTGAGTAGCTGAAAAAGAGGAAAATTTGAAATAGAATAGTTAAAAGTCATTTAATCCAACAACCAATTTAGAGCTGCTAATAACAGCTTATATATTTAATGTGTTGGATGAACTAGAATAATGTCAGAAAGCCTAATCGAAAATTAAATCCCTTCTGTGTATGTTAAGGAATGGAAGTGAAAGAATAGAAAGACAAAGGGAAAGGAAATATTTTTTTACTGTTTTATTCAAACGTTCACACAGACACAAAGAGTTCTTTATGTCGACATACTTTGCTCCATGAAGCGCTCTAAATACACTGCTAGATTGCAAAATAATAACTTCCCCTTATAGAAATTAAGAAAAACATAAAGAAAAAAACACACAAAAACGAAAACCTTTTAGGGAACATTAAGGTTTAAAATGATTTAACGTTAGGGTTTAATACCACCATTCTGAAAGTGTCCGGAGCCCGCTCACTTTCAGGCTTAAATTAAAACATAGTAACTACTGAGACAAACAGAGCTAACTGTCTCTGCATCCACCTGTTGACTTTCCAGTAGCCCACCTTAGCTTACGTACTTTAGTGAAGCTTCCTCTGAAATACATCATAACATCAATATAATAATCACCAGTGCTACAACCCAATGCAAAATCGAGCAATAGCTTCCCAATATAAATTTTAATATGAATACTGTCTATTATTTTTCCCATGAGACTCTCTCAATTTCCAATATAAGCTAAATTAACTTGACATGTGGCTTATTAACATCAAAAGCATAACATGTCTAGGTCCTGAGAAAAAGAAACTTTTAATGAACATTATTAAAAACGAAAGAACAGGTACTCTTTGTTTCTTAGAGTTTACTATGTGCCAGGCACTGTCCGGGTAGCATTTTTACACATGATCTCATTTTATTGATGCAAGATCCTCAAAAGTAGAAACCACTGTCCTATATCACTGAGGGGTAAATTAGCGTTCCTCTCAGTGTTTCTCCCTAGTTCTGCCCGGTGTGGATAACCATTTCTTCATTGTCACTGAATTCTCTATGCGATTTTCCATCGATTCTGTTGCTATTTATATTGCAAATCCTGCCATTTGTTCCTGTTAACTCTTTGATGATGGTGATGATGGTGATGATGATGATGATGATGATGATAAAATCATAAGGACTAACGTACTGAGGGAATAGATTAGTCCAGGTACTATTTCAAACACCTTGCATATATCAGATAATGTGAGTCTCCTCCCTTAACAGAACTGGAAATCACTTTGTTCCTTTTATGTTTTGAATAAATAACCTTGTCTCTTTTGTAGTGAAAAGAAAAAGTTGGAATTACTCAATTTCATATGGTCTATTCTAATATACAATATGCTTTAGTTTTATTTTATTTTTAATGTGAGAACATTTAAGTACATAACAGGCAAATACACATCGATGTAAATTTTATAACTATGGAAATTATTCAGGCAAGAGTTTTATTGACCAATAAAGTTCTTGCATGTATCTTATAATTTTATTTCATGAGATATTGTTAAATGTGACCATTTCATTGGCTTTAAATCATAATGTCTACACTGCTTATGAATATAATTTTATTCAACCTAGTAATCATCCTTTCATATCATTTCACAATGTGATCAATGCATTTTCACATTTTTATTGATCTTGTGTTTACAAAATCTCCCCATTACTTAGCACCAAGATAAATTATGCTGGCTGTAAGGGGCAGTAGTGCACTGTGCCATTAAATAGCTGCCCAGGGTCAAAGGAGAGACCCATAGATTACTAATGAGAGTTACCTGGTTACTCTGGTATAGTTCTGAGAAATAGTCTCACACACTATGGGCACTAATATCACAGACAATGAGGATGGTAAAGAAATGAGTGCTGATTAAATTTTTTCTCAATCATTTCTTTTGCCTTCATTATTAGGGATAAAAATAGAGCACTTTATTGTTTTCCATCAGGAGTGTCTTTATTGTAAATTATTCAACAATATACAAGCTACTGTTTTACTCTACCGCTAACACTAAAAAGCCTGCTAATTCTGTCAGAGTGATTCCAATTTTATAATTAAAAAAACAAATCACAAGTGATTGAGTCAACAACCCTTAATGGTATTTTAAGTAATTAGATTTGATCATCAGAGCGAAAACATTTTAGCAGCAAAAACTTGTTTCCTAAGAAACTTAATATTGTCTCATATAGGGCAGATGAATGTTTTAAAATATTTTTAGCATATGCCCTATAAGGTTCAAAAGACAACATTTTCTATCATCAATCATTCTCTTTGCTAATAATGAGCCAATCCTAACCATAAAATATAGATCAGATTTGCTGCCCTCGCATTTAAAGTTTCAGGTTCTCCCGCACTGATTACAGAATCGCCATGCCGAAAGAAGAGGCCTTCGAAGAAAAAAACAAGGCTCCATTAATCATGAATCATTACGTTTTGTCAGTTGGCAAAGGAATACTTTGCTCATTTATCCTTTGAATGAAATTAGTTCTGGCTCAGGCCCTTGTAGAAGGAAATTCTAAATTGTCTTGGCATCCTCCTCTAGCAGTTTGCATATGTGCCATAAAATGGCAGATGGCGCTTATTAATGGCAGATGAGTTTGGTTTGCAAGGTTTTCTCTTCTCTCTATTTGATCATTTTAATACTGAAGCTCAGATAAGACTCCTACATTATTGCTGCATATTTATCTGTAGATGTATTTTATCTTATTAATGAGAGAGAAGAGAAAACTGATGATGTCTGTGATGCCAAATATAAGCAAGCTCTCTCTTCCCCGTGCCTTCAAGAAAATGGACGCAAATTCCCTTAAGTATCCGGGAAGAATCAAACAATCAAAATCGTTGAAAATATTTACAGTAAGTATGCGAAGATGATAGTTTACTTGCAAACAGCACGAGTCACTCAATAGAGTGCTATAAAGATTACAGTCACGTCAATTAATGTTTAACAGACATATGAGTAGGTTTTGAAAAGCAATGTTTCCTCATGAATAATTTCTACAGAAATTTTACTGCCTTCACTCAGTCATCCTAAGTGGGAAAAAAAGTGTAAGTTTTCAATACGAAACACTGAAAACTAAGCTAAACGACTGAAATAATAATAGAGTATCTTCTGGGTGTATTAATCAAGGGTTGAGTCCCATCTTCTATCACAGTGTGGTGGATATTCAGACAGACACATGGATTCTTTTAACCATGAGTGCAGGGCTGGCAGCAATCCGTAATGCGGAATATGAGCCTGCAATATACCCCCTCAAATACTTACTGAATTTCACAGAAGTGACACAGGTGCTAGGGAAAATACACATATAAAAGTGTTTTATAATCTATAAAGAACTATAGACATAAAAGCTGTTATTCAGCCTAAAACCAGCAGATATAAGGGCTTTACAAATTGTTAATAAAAATGTTTTATGCTGAGTGTCCATATGTTAGACTTGGTGGGAGTTAATGGTGAAAATTTTATTTCAATGATTTAAAACATAGTTTTGACTTGCCTTTGGAGAGGATTAATATATGTTT
The DNA here is from genome assembly GCF_017311325.1 of Ursus maritimus. Lineage (NCBI taxonomy): Eukaryota > Metazoa > Chordata > Mammalia > Carnivora > Ursidae > Ursus > Ursus maritimus. The sequence continues at coordinate 39,136,168 of NW_024426552.1, forward strand.
AGAATAGTAAGTTCCATACTTGAAAATACTTCAGAACAGGGGGAAAAGGAAATAGTATCTTTAATAAAATAACTCTTAATCAGATGAACACATTTCCCTAATATGCAAGTATACCTTCACTGCAATATCGGAAAGTCTAAGATAATAAATCTTTGGTTTTCTTAATGCTGCTTGAAATAATAATCAGTCGCTATGACAGCATGCTATTTCAGTTTTTTAAAAAGCCTTTAATTTTTTACAACTCCTATCTTAACATCAATCAGACACTTGCGTTGACTATCTTCTTAATCCATTAAATGCATTTTTTTCAAGTGTGTTCTTACTAATATTTTTACTTTAATAAAATGGAAATAGCTAAGCTTGAATTTGGTAGCAGCCTTGAATAATAAAAAAGTGACATATAAATATAAGGATTACGATGTTAAAATAAATTCAAGTAAAACTCTGCTGGTACTTTGCAAGATCCATAAATAGCCAGTCATTTCCCACGATGACACACAGAAAGTCACTTAACAGTTTAAACCACACTCCAAATAGATATAAGAAACACTTAAATTTTTTTTCTGGCCACACTAATGTTGGATTCAGAATCAATATGTCCACATTGCTGCCAATGACTTGCTTTATAGAAATAAAAGTAACTTTTCCAGTAACTGGAGAAGAATAAGACCGTTTATGCCTGTGCAGGATATTAGAGAAGTGTTTGCTTCTGTTTCATAAATCACTATTGAATCATAACATAACTCTGCACCTAACAGATCTATAAAGTGTGTGTTCTGACTCTTGCTAACATTACATATGCTATATTCCCCACGTACTAATCCATATGTGTAAAGGACATTGCATATCTCCACATCAAACACAAAAGGTCAGGATCCAGCCATTGGCTTCCTTCGGATTTAAGATAGTGATGAAATGTGTATTTCATTTTGGCTGCCAAAAGATAATGGAATCCCCTGAAATCTCATTATCTGCAAACGTAATGATAGTCTTCTTAAAGTGGAATAGCAGAAACGGAAGTGCAATGTTGCTTAAAAACTGGTACTGTAAATTGATATCTATGCACATTATTATTTATGTCATTGTTTCATATAGAGAATAAGTTTCTCTTGTATTTGTGACCCGTTTTGAAGAATTGCACACATGCTGGAATTAGTCTTCTTTCCATGCTGGAGATTATATACACACACACACACACACATATATACACACGCACACATACATACATATATATGCATGTATGTATGTATTTAACATATGTATGTAGTATGACATATATGTATTTATTAACACATACATTTTTTCCTGCATAACCTCCTTTCCTCCTCTTTTTTAATAATATAACTCTGAGCCCCTATCCCGCAAGGTCTTGGAGTGCTGGATTCCATCCCTCAGTGACAGAGTTGAAATCTGACCAATAGAAGTGTAGGTACCTGGATATAGACACATAATCCCAGCTAGCCCTAGTACCACTGGGGTCCCAAATTTTTGCTGGAGTGATTATAACAAATAAATGCTAATTATATGCCAGGCTATGCTATAAGTGTTTTCCATGCATTTGATTTAAGATTTGATTTATTTATTTTACAGAAAAAGAGAGAGCTCACAAGCAGGGGGAGGGGCAGAGGGAGAGGGAGAGAGCAAATCCCAAGCTGACTCTGTGCTGAGCTCTGAGCCAGACATGGGGCTGCGTCTCATGACCAGGAGACCATGACCCCACTGAAATCAAGAGTCCCACGCTCAACCGACTGAGCCACCCAGACGCCCCACTGCAATCGATTTTTTTAATCCTTATAACAGCTTCATGAGGTATTGGAAAAATGGCATGTTCCTCCCACTGGAATTTAAAAGCCTGATGCTTCCTGGACCCCACAGGGAGAGTGTCTGCCTGAGAATGGCACCCACGTGGAGAAAAGCTGACCTGAACAAGGAAAGGAGATCATATTTTGGTGATATTGTTTGATCTCCCAGATTCAAATGTGAAAGAAGTCAGCCATAAAAAGCAATAGCTTAGGCATTACACAGAATAATTTTGTGTGTCAAATGCTACAATGAATGTGAAACTCAATACTTATTGTTAGCATTGCTAATAAATTACTGAAAACTAAGCACTGTTTTTCCCAGTGATATTTGCAATATAATGGGAATCAAAATGTTAAATTAACAGAATGAATCAAGAGCCAGCAGAATTCCCAGCTTGTACAGAATTTTATGGCAGGGACAATGTCCCCTCTGAGGGCTTCAAATCATACCAGATTTACACTGAGCAAACATATATTTGGCTCCTATTATAGGAAAATGCACAGAGAAGAGGTTTCAAACCCAAAAATCTGCAGGGGCCATGCTGGTATGCATATGAAGGAATCAGACCAGATTTTGAAAGCTAAGCTAAAAGATCGAGAGAGACAAGGTTTCTGCGGTACTTTTTGAGTTCCTACAATGAAATGTGACTGAAGTTTGCAAAGTCAAATATGAAATGGACTGTGAGGATACAGTAGAGTGGGGAATATATGTTTTCAAACATGATTCTGTTTTTTAAAGGGAACTAGAATAGGGAAATTTTTTTTGCAAAATATTCCAATTCTTACGTGTTTGCTCAATTTATTGAGGTATTGCGTTATGAGGACGCAAAACCAAACCAAACCGTAAAAGCCAACAAACCAATCATACCCGACTTTCAGGCTGTCCATTATGACCTCCGTAGTAGAGGATACAGACACAATTAACACCGTCAGTTAGAAATTTGTAGTTTGAAATGTATCTTTCAATATTTGTCTGTTTTGCTTCATTACTAAAATAATCCACTAGACCTATATCTCCAGTTTATAGATGAGAAAACAGAAGCCCAAAGGAGTTAAGTGAATCGTCTGGGTATATGGTTAAAGACTGCAGAGTTTAAACTCATGTTCAAATATTGTACCCCAAATAACTTTGAGATAGATTTGAAACACACTACACAGTTTAAAGTGGTCCCTGATATAGCTTTATTATTTATCTATATATTCATTTATCTGATTATCTAGCAAGTATTTGCTGGGTAACTACTATGTGTCAGGACCTCTAAACACTAAGAAATATTGAGGTCAAAAACAGCAATATAATGAGTAATAGTGAAAAATGAGAAAGAGCAACATTCTTTCAGAATCTTACTTTTTAATTAATACAAAAGCTGATGCAATCACATATAGGACGAGGCAGAAAAAATCAGGACAAATGTAAAGAATCTTGAATGTTGAAATAAGGTATTTAGACTTGAATAGGTGGGAAAATGGTTTATGCACTCTAAATTATCATACAGTTATTAGACACTTGAATCATTGGGATTTTTCGATCAACAAAGTAAAATGAAAGAGTCTCTTAATCTGTGGTTTATGGGTTTATAGGAACTGCTTTAATTTTATTCAAATGTTTATATGTGTGCCTGCGTGCATGCAGATGCTTTTCTGGAGATAGGGTCAAAGACTTCTACATACTTTCCCATTCCCTCTTCCTCCCTCCCTCCCCTTCCTTTTCATCCTTCTTTTCTGCTTTCTTTCCTTCCTTCTTCCCATTCTTTATTTTTTAATCTATTTTCTAAGCCATATTCCTGCTTGATTTAGATAAGATCAGGAAGAAAAAGGGTATATGGCACATATGTACAAAAAGCCAAATGAAATAACTTAAATAATATTTAGCACTTTGAACTAAGTTCTGTATAGAATCGTCTGCATTGTATATTGATCTCTAGTAAGGCATTCTATCTTCAAGTATATTCCAGTCGTCTTCTTGAAATGTTGGTTTATGTATAAACATTCTTTGGGCCTTGATTTATTTCTCGATAAATGAAATGTAATAGCACAGAATTTAAACATGTTTAAATAGATAGCTCTAAGTTATTGAAATATCAATAAAGTTAAACCACAAGATTTTAAACCCTAGCTGTGCCACCAAATAAACGTGCTATTCACCAAGTCACTACCCCTTTTTTAGTGAATCGGTCTCCTAAACGACATGATCGCTAATTCCTTTCTGGTTCTAAAATTCTGTAAGTATGTAAGTCTAGAATGTTTAGTATATTATTAACAGTATTTTTCCTCTCTGACATATTGTATCTGTGCTTAAACAAAATAGAATCAAAGAGTATAGTGCATATTTTATGTGATGATTTCAGAAATAATCCATAAGGAGTAAGAGAGTGAGGACACTGTTTACACCCAGACCCTCCCAAATTATGCACAATTTTCTAAGTGATTACACCTTTAGTGAATTGTAATACTGTTGTCTGTTAATACCTATGTATTCGTTGGCCAATATCTTCAGTTTTACTTATGAATTCTTATGGCTTTTTTCTCAGTTATGTGTAATTATTAAGTTCTCTGAATAGTCACTGTGGATTCATGTTATTCATCTTTTCTAATTTTCTTTCTGGGGAAAAAAGACATACCTAGAGGTAAACGTCAAGAATCACTAACATGAGAATGTGAATGTTACAAAATAAAATAACAAAAAATATATAAGATTAAAATAAAAAAGCAAAATGGAGGTTTTACCTACATAAAGTTTACAAAATGACAAAAAAGGGCAGATCAACAATTTACTAAAAGGGAAAATACAAAATCAAAAAAATGTGTTATTGATGTCCTTCCCTCTCTTTGTGAATATTGAGGAATGTTTAAATATAAGTTTTTTACTATAAAAGTAAATGTTTTAAAGGATAAATATATGGAAATGAACTATATTTACTAATGTGTGTATATTTATGTGTGTATATATATATATATATATATATACACACACACATAATTTGTTTCAGTTCTAAAATTGGAGTCTTTGCTTGCCTGTAAATGTATGAAATTAACAGGTGTCCTGTATTTCATTGTTGTTGTTACCTTCCAATTTAATTATGTTAGTGTAGTGAAGAGTTTTATAGATTTACTGGGTATTATTATAAATGTCATTTTACTGTGATGTTGGGCATTAAAATGTCAGTGATTTGCTTTTAGGTTAATAAAATGTTTTTATAGCAACAAGAATGGTGATATGAAGTGCAATGTATAAACCCATTTTGATATGCACACCATGTAATTATGGAAACTACTCCATGAGCAATCTATTTAACTCATTTCTCTTGGCAAAGTTCTACAGCATCATTATAGAGAGCAAGATAGCTCAACCATGTATTTTGTTTTAAATCAGAAAAGTTCAGAATCTTTGAGGAATACAGGAGTCAGTTCCTCCATTCCTACTTTCCCAATGAGATACAATCACTTGTCTGATGGGACAGCTATTAGAGAAGATAGCAAGTGACTCAGGTATCTTCTGAGGCTGATAAAACATAGAGTGGCAGCAGATAGCACCTGAACATCATTATATAAAATTGGAATTCTACACCCTAGAGACCTCTCTCTTGATCAGGTACATATTTATGCCAGCTACCTTGCAATACTTACTTTCAAGATAGGACAGAAAGGTTTAGTCTTTCACATAATTACAGATTACCAGATTAGTTGAGTTTTTGATGAATGCATCTAGTCTGAGTGTAAACCTTCATGTGCAAACAGGAGAAAGTCAAAGACCACCTGATTCTGGGGAAGTGGTGCTCATCATTTATCAGCTAATTCCAGATCCCCTTACTTCAATTACTTAATTAGAATGCCAGTGGTTGTGGATGGCTTAACCCATAGTCAGAGGAAAACAGAAGAAAATATACCAAAGATAAAAAAAGCAGGATAAACAACCAACTACTATGGAAGAAGGAATAGAGAAAAAGTAACAACCAATATTTACTACATTTAATAATCAATTTGATGGACACTAATAATCTGATTCCATTTTTAAAAAAATATTTGATGGCCAACAGCTTTAAAGTCTCACACCTTCCTCTACCCCTGCTTCTCTGTACCCAGGCAAGCTGATGAGAAATCCTGGTTTCCTCTTTTGATGATGACAGGAGATTCAAACAACACAAGTCCCTGCCTGCCCCACAGAGAATCCTCATCATGAACCCACCACCTAATTACCGTAAAAACCCTGAAGCCAGTGTCCTCTCTGCTCTCTCAAGCCGCGTGGATCAGTTTGAGGGCTTGCCTGGTCTTCCTACAAAGCCTCATTATGTAAGTAGTGAACTTTTTTATATACCCTTGGTGTGTATGTAACAACAGTCTTGACATCTAAACTACATCATGAGGGATTTCCAGTCTAATTCTACACAGTGGCTATAACAGACACAAAAACGTGTAAGGAAAATGCACATGACCAGATGTACGTAGACATTTTCAATAATTTCAAATTATGAATGATGTCTAAATGGTAAGATCATAGACTATTAGCCCTTGCAGTCAAAGCAGTCATTTTCATTTCCCTTTCAAATTGTATGTAATATTCTTGCTCAGGAGATATCCTGATAAATATTAATGCTATGTCACAATAATGTTCACTTAGCATTTTGCAAAATGGCACATTTTCTTGTGCCCCAAATCTAACCTAAGGGAGAAAAAAATGGACATTTCTCTTATATGTTAGTTTCCTAAGGCTTTCATAGAAGGTTACCCCAAATTTGGTGGCTTAAACAACAGATTTTTTTCCTTACAGTTTTGGAAGGTGGAAGTCTTAAATAAAGATGGCAGCTGATCTCTCCCTGGAGGCTCTAGGGAGATTTTGTTCCTTGCCTCTTCCGGTTTCTTGTGGACGTCAACATCCCTTGGTTTATGGCCGCATGTCTTTCTACTCTGTTTCATATCACCCTCTCCTCTGTGTGTCTGTATCCTTCTCTCTGTGTTTGTCTTATTTCTCACTACTTACTTCCTATAAGGACACCTGTAATTATTTCTACTGCCCAAAAAGATATTCCAATATAGGTTCCTCCTCTCAAAATCCTTACCTTAATCACATCTTTTGCTATATAATATTTACTCTTTAACCGTATAAGGTAATATTCACAGGTTGTGTGGATTAGGACATGGATGTATCTTTTCTTTGTGGGAGTGACCATTCAGCCCATTCCATCTTGGTTAATAGGCTCAAAAAACTAAGGACAGTTTTTGTAGCCCCAATTCCATGTTACTGAGACAAGAAAGTATGTGAGTCTCTAACCTTGTCAGGTTTTGGAAAAAATTTACCAAATGTGAAGACAGATGCATCAATGAATGCAATTCTGTCTTCAAAACCAATCCCACCTGTCTATTTACCCTTTCACACATTCTTGATTATTACAGTGAACCACCTGACATTGCTTTTATAAGCCACACATTTCTGCACTCTGAGTTCTTTTTAAACTGTTCATTTAGCTCACGGTGCCCTTCTTTCCATCATTTCATGTTCATTTCCTATTAACCTTCACGATCTGTTAAAATGCCAATTGTTCAATGAAATCTAACTAGACTGTAAATTAATTAAGGAAATAAGATTGTATTGGACACTTTTCCCCAGCACCAGCATTCCTTCTACATACTGTTACATAAATGTTTGACTGAAGAATGACTTGAAAGTGTCAGTTTTCTTCTTGAAGCTACATTTCCATTTTTCAGCCCTTTATTCAAACCACCCCTTATCTTTGACTTTTATTCATAACTACTGGATTGTATATGAATTCTCCTTATTCTTGCTTTTTAGGGTGATTCATTGCATCATCTTTAAATTGGATCTTCTATCTCCTTAACTTTCGATGCTGTGTCCACGTCTCTAGGAGTCCCAACGTTCCTCTGTGGCACACTGTTCTGAGTCTTTCATTCTAACGGGCTGTAAATTCTTCTGAATTACAAAGGAATTACATTCTTAATGTTGTCTTCATGTCTTCTGCATGTTCCTGGAACCATTTAGATGGATGAGACAGAATGGGTGTGTTTTCTAGTGAAATCAAACAGTCAAATAAACCATATTCATATCTTTGTACTTATATTCTGCTTGTCATATAAGGGAATCAACCAACATTTTTTAACAGAAACACACAAAAACCATATTTCTACTTGTTGAAATTGGCTGGTTATGTTGAGACTAGGAGAGGCCAGGTGACAATACCTCACCCATACTGGGGATCATCTTTATTTGGCTTTTACTGTATAGTGTGGTCCTTAAAGAGGTAGTTGGGTGCTGACCCTCCTGGTGTGCAAGAAACAGGGAAACATCCTGCTTGCCATTACTGGCCTTGGGGTCAGATAATCTGGGACAAATTTTCTCTCATGCTGCTGACTTACATTGTGACTTGGGAAAGTCACTGGTATCTGCTGTCCATAGTTTCCACAGGGGGTTGGATTCAAGAGTAGAACCAACACTCCTCATGGCTATTGCATTGTCTACATGTGATATATAATTTGATTTTATTTCATTTATTCTAAAAGCATGAACTGATTACGTGATAAACCAAGCACTGTGCTCCACTGTGCTGGAATAGTGTGAAAGAAAGCATGATTGTTGTACTCAAGGAACTCAGGGCCCAATGGAGAAGACAGACAGGCAACCAGTTATTACTAACACAGAGATTGTGATAAGAATGATTATGTTAATAAAAATATTTACTGTTATTACACAGAAGGACATAATAGATACCATGAAAAGACATATGAGGAGTAGGCAGCACCTTTAGGATGAGAAGATCCTTGGAGAGAGTCTGGTGTATGAGCTGAAATTTGAAAGACACAAAGTCACCATGCAGATGAGGAAAGCAGAGGATGGTGTCCCAGGCAAAGAGAATAGAACACGCTAAATAGTGGCGAGAGAACATGGCACATGAGGAAAAGTGGTACGTTCATTTTTTTCTCAACAGATATTTATGATTACTTCTGTGCTCTGAATGTTTGCATTCATATGTTGAAATCTTTACTCCCAGAGGTGATGGCATTAATAGGTGGTGAGGGAGGTAATTAGGGGAGTGACTGGGTCATTAGGTGGCACCCTCATAAATGAAATTAGCGCTCTTATAAAAGAAATCCCACAAAGCTCCCCAGCTCCTTCTGCCACGTGAAAATATAACTAGAAGTTTCAACCTTGAACAAGGCCCTCATCCGACCATGCTGGCATCCTGATCTTGGACCTCCAGGCTCCAGAACAGTGTGAAATAAATTTCTACTGTTTTTAAGCCACCCACTCTGTAGTATTTTGATATCACAGCTCACATGAATGAAGACGATCACTTATACTTCAGATTCTAATTTTGCAGTAATTTACATGGGAAACAGTCTCTGCCACCACAGAAGGGGCAGATCTGTGTGCAGGAGATGCAAATGCAGCTTACGATGATTACGGTTGGGGATCAGTGTGAGGACTGGAGCCTGGGAGGAGATGAAGCTCTAGAGGTGGCGGAGGAGAGCGTAAAAGCCTACTCCGCCGCACTGAGGGACTTTAATTCTACCCAGTGGACGGTAATGACAGGCAATGATAGAATTTAAGTAGAGGATCAATCGAATAAAATATCTTTAAAAGATCACTCTGTAGCCATGAAAAAATGGATTGAAAGAAGATATTATGGAAAGACTAGAAACATGTTAGGAGACAATCACAATTTGAGAAGCAAATTGTGTGTGTTAAGGTTAAGTTCTGAGAATCGTATTCCTTTAAGGGAAAAGAATCTAAAGGAGTTGATTATGTATTGTCTGTAAGATGTGAAGGAAGATTCTGACATAGGTAGCAGATATCATTTACATGATTATTTATTCACTCATATACTTATTGAGTTAATAGTCCAATACCACAAAGACAATAATATACCAGTAAACGAAATAAAACTCTCAGCCTTCATGGCACTTCCATCAGGTTTAGTGGAAAGTAAGGATACACATTTTTACTTAAGTAAATTATGTAATCAGAAGGTTAGGGGTATTCTAGAATCTAGAGCAGGGAAAGGGGGCTGCCAGAGGCAAGGGGAGTGAGAAGAGTGCGGTCACAGTGGGCCTTATTGAGAGGGTGACAGTTGAGCAAAGACTTGAAGCAGATGAGGAAGGGGGCCAGAGGCATTTCCAAAGGGATATTAGGCAGAAGGAAGAAACTGTGGAAAGAACTGAGATACAGCACATGTCTGGCATGTTCTAATAGCAGCTGTAAGACAGTGCAGACAGGAACGAAGGAGGAGCAGAACAGGACGAGAGGAGGCAGAGTGGCAGGTGGAAGCCAGATGAAGTAGGACCTTCAAGGTCACAGTAAGAAGTTTAGATTGCTTTCAGATAGGAAGGATTTGTGCCAAAGAGTGACCAAAATATGCTTAAATTTTAAAAGGAGCGTGATGTCTATTCCGTCATAAATAAACTAAGGAAGGCTAACAAACCAAGAATAAGCCCAATTAACATCCTACTGTGCTATTCCATGGAGGTGAAAGAACATCTCCAGGCAAAATCCAAAAATCACAAGGCTTCAAGAAGCAAACCGTGTACGTTAAGGTAAGGTACTAAAAATAAAATTATTTTAACGTGGTATTGGGAAAAAAAGCCAACAGAATTTTCAGTTAGAGAAGAAGTCCAATCACAGTTTCATACACTAATGTGAAGATACAGTGGGAAACTGAATTTGTAGTTATAGGACAAAGGGAAGAGAGCTAAAAAAAAAAAAATTGTCCCCCAGTATATAAAAGAATCTAGTGCACAATAGTGAGCTTTGTATCAGATGAAGGCAGAAACTTTTCATCTTTAGAAATGGATTAGAAGGCAGGAATATGAATACTGATGATGGCAGGTGGGCAGGTGGGATGGCGTGAATTGGAGGAATTTCTCTTATGATGATGACACCTCCCTTTGTGAAATAAAAGCAGTTATTATTTGAGGATGAGGAAATAATGTTTTATGTCTTTTCTTTAGAAGAGGGGAGGGGCAGAGAGAGAGGGAGGGAAAGAATCTTAAGCAGAGCTCGATATTATGACCCTGAGATCATGACCTGAGCCAAAATCGAGAGTCAGATGCTTAACTGACTGAGGCGCCCAGAGCCCCAATGTTTTCAGTCTTGGGAAAAGAGAACTGGAGTAAAATAAATAGCATTTTAGGTAAATGGAAGAGTTAAAAAATTAAAGAAATTCAGTTTTATTACCAGGCAGCGTTATAAGACCACTTGATTTTTCTAGGGAGAAATTCAAAGTTAAGCCAATTAAGATGGCTGTTTGTAGTCACTAGACCTAGAAAAAAGTATGAAGTATATAAGGAGACATGTTTAAGCAGGATTGAGAACGCAAACAACTGTGAATATTGGAAGAAGTAGAAAAGGAGATAAGGGTATATAGAGAGAAGTATGAATGATTTACCATAGAATTTAAGCTGTGTTTGAGTGAGGAAGAAGGGGTGTCTTGAAAGTGAAGGATACAGTGACAATGTTGTGACATCAGTGGCTTTTAGCGCCACTGTACTTGAAGGAATGATGAGGTTTGGATCTTAAAGGGAGCAAGCTGTGAACATTGGAGGGCGTGGTTAGAGAGTTGGGTGCATGACGCGGTGATCTGGATGGACACATTATACAGCAGGGAAGGCCTAATTTTCCGTGTGAGCATCTGTCTCCCGTGATGTAGCAATCCTGGATGCACTATTTAGCAGAAGCACAACACGGAGCAAGCACATGGAGAGCGGCGCCTCGGAGAGTTGCCTGGAAACACGGCAGGCTTTGTGTGAGCAAGAAATAAACATTTATTGCTTCACTAGCATGAACTTTAGGGACTGTTTGTTACTGCACCTAGCCTACCCCGTCTTGACAGGTATATTCCAGTTAGCAGTTGTTGTCCACGACAAGGATATGACCAGTATGTCCGTGAGAGACGAAAGAAGTTGAAAGACAGTATTATTGGAATAACACAATTCAAGGAGTTGAAAAGAATAGATTACAAAGATTATTGATCTGTTTATTCAAATTACCAATAATTAAGAACAGTGAAAGTTTAAGGAGTTAATATAATGGAGAGATAATGGGAAGCAAAGTGGGGGTTGGTAGGTGACTGCAGAGATGGGGAGTTGTGAGAGACACGATGTAATGAAATGAGATTCAGTGTATGAGTTTAGAAAAAGAGAAGTGGAGTCCATTTGATTCCAGGCCAAGAGTTATGAGGACCATGGAAGAAAACAACTCAACCATCTTTGAAAGAATGCAGGAAAATTGTTGTTCACATTTCAGTTAGAGAGCGGAGGTAAAGGGAACTCTCAGAGAAGATATTGAATGATATACGGTTTTTGTTGATGAGGGACTAAGAGCTCCAGAGGATACAGTAGATTTTCAGGAGATAGGAACACTAGAACAGACGTGTCTGATTACATGGAGGTTGTAATATGGAGATAAGGAGCTATTTGGGAATCTAGAATCTCATTTGGTAATTGATACAAACAGGGATAAAAGGCACAGATGACACAAATTCTGATGAATTTAAGGCTTATAATGTTGGTGAGAATTTGAATATGAAGGAGTTGAAGGGGGGATTGCATGTCTAGGAACCTTTTTAATTGTTGCAAACAGAAGTTGGGTGGCTGGGGCAGGACAGTCTTACCCTAAGCATGTGGGGCCCCCTCTTGATCTCTGCTGATGGCCAGTGGTCCTAAACCTAATTAATTCCTGAAGCTCTCCCTGGACTCTGTTGACATCTGAGGACCTAGATCTATTTCTAGAATATTCAGACTGCTCTGTTTTTGATATTTTGTAGTAGGTGCAATACTCTTCATTTTAGAGACAAGAAAACATTTGCCCTTGAGAAAGTTATACAGCTAAACGGTATTCAGGATTTGGTTCAAAATCTAATCTCTCTCTGTAACACTTCACTGTCTCATGAACCCATGACAAAATCAGTCCTAGCATGACTTCTAGAGGTATATTTATTTCTTGTTTAAATACAACAGGGTATGGATATTTATATCACAGCCATTATAGAAACTATCAATATGGTAAATATCTGTGCTCTGTTGTGTACAAACAATTTGTCCTTTTGTGGTCATATGCTATAAGGTATGGCTATAGAGATGATGTACATAAGATGTCCTACCTAAACTTGTGGGTTGACATTAAAGGGTTGCATAATAAATAAATTGAAAATGCCAATAATGATTTTCAGTGAACGTAAGAATATAAAGGACTAAAAACATTCAGCAGTGGACCAGATTTCCCCTGGGTGTTATTAACCCATAGATCAGCAGCTGAAGATAGATACAGAGCAGGCCCAAAGCAGCAAATCAGTGTCACTCCAAGCACTGAAATGAACTCTAAAGGAAAAGCAAGGCAGTAAATTGTGACAGTCCCTCCTGGGTGTTCAGTATTTATGCAACTCCGTGTTCCGTATCTGCATCACAGCCATATAAGGAACAGCCCTATGCTTGTGAATCATGTACAGTGAATCGGTATTTAGGAGCGCCATGAAATCCTTTTCCAATCAACACTGTCCCCGTTCTTCACAGTTAAAACCTTATCTAAGCTTATAAACAAAGAGATATTTGTTGGAGTTTATTATTAAGACAAATCACAGGAAGGCAGATTTTTTTTTTTTTTTTAGATAATGTCCAGTGCTATACTCATGAAAATCCCAGTTAAAACTACTGTGTGTGTGTGTGTGTGTGTGTGTGTGTGTGTGTGTTTTTCTCATTCCACACATCACTAAGACAATCTTACCAACACCAGCAATATCCCCCAAGGTTCATTACCACTTTAGTAGGTCAAGTTAGGTTTTCTGGAAATATATTAACTACATCATTCAATTAATATGAAAATCCATAGCAAGATATTTGATGAAGAAAAAGTGTCTTACACTTCCCGTATGTGTATATTTCTTTTCCTTGAAACCATTGAAGGGGCATTAATCTTAGAAACCTTCAAATTATTTTTAGTTTTTGAATTTTCAGTTTTTGCAATCAATTAACAAATTGAAGAAGAAAGGAGATAATACGAGTTCCTTATTAACACACAGGTTAACACATGTGTTATATTATGGTGACAACACATAGAAATGATTTGAAAATTACGTGTCCACTTATGGCCTTGAAAATGATCTCTGGACACCTATGTTTCATATACCTGCAGACAATGAACATGGCAACTTCACCTGACTGAGATTTCGGTGTTATCAACTGCCACCTGATCTCATGGCCTTATGTAATAGTAATGGCTTCCAATCTATAAAGCCCTTTGTAGACATAAGGGCTTACAGAAGAAAGAAAAGAGTGGAATGCATGGGAATAAGAGGAGTACTAGCAAGATAGAGAACATGTTTTGCATCTTCCAACTTCATACTCATATTTTCCATTATGCCATCTGTTTTCCTATTTCAGACGATTGACACACACTGCCTCATTGAGGAGGAAAGGCTGTGATCCGTTCTTCTTCCTTGGTAAGGACATGCATTAGAGCAAGGTTTATGGATGAACTACTTTAGAATAAGCAGGAAAAGTTGTTAATTTAGGGTGACTATGTGGAACATAAGGAATAGAATGGAGGACATCAGGAGAAGGAAGGGAAAAATGAAGGGGGGGAATCAGAGGAGGAGATGAACCATGAGAGACTATGGACTCCGGGAAACAAACTGTGGGTTTTGGGGGGTGGTGGTGGTGGAGGGATGAGTTAGCCCGGTGATGGGTATTAAGGAGGGCACGTATTACTATGAGCACTGGGTGTTATAAGCAAACAATGAAGCATGGAACACTACATCAAAAATTAATGAAGTACTGTATGGTAACTAACATAACATAATAAAAAAATAATAATAAAGAAAAGAAAAGAAAATTTAGGGTGACTATGTAATGCATTTCCAAACCATGGCTCTTCTGAGAGAGGAACAGGAGGATTCAATACCAGGAGAGCAGGTTCAAGCCAGGAAAACCTCATTGTCACCTTAGTAAAAATGTGGATTATGGTTTCCTGTCCAGTTTTACTGAATTAAGACAATGCTTTGCTTAAATATGTGGAAAGAATTTGATGATTTTCAGGGAACTTTTGGAAAAGGGGAGAACATCTGAAGAAAAGAAGTTACTTGAAATAGAATTTCAAAATTATTACAAGAATCTAGGGGATATAAGGAGACCCCAGATGGTGGAAAATGCCTAACAATTTTTTGTGCAATAATGTCTATTATAACAATTAAGTTATTACCAGTACTAACTAGTGTGTAGTCCCCTACACTGTATCCAAATATCAGTTAAAAATGCTTATGCCAACAATAGTTCTTTAAGATTTAGTGATAAATTTTAGAGAAGTGGTATTTTAAGATACAAAAAGGATGGGGTTGGGTCCAAAATAAGGAAAAGTGGTACAGAAAAGAAAAGTTTTATGAGAAAAGATCCAGAGTAGAAACTAAGAATGCAAAGGAAAGGGGCCATTGAAATATTCCACGCTCAAGAGAAACAGAAGCCTCCTCAGTATCATCAGTACTGGGGGGCAGATTGATTCCTCGTAGTACATGGAGTGGGGGACATCATATTAAAGATCCATTCAAGGGGCACCTGGGTGGCTCAGCCGTTAAGCAGCTCCCTTCTTCGGCTCAGGTCATGATCCCAGGGTCCTGGGATGGAGCACCATGTCTTCAGGCTCCCTAGTTGGCAGGGAGCCTGCTTCTTCCTCTCCCTGTGCCACTCTCTTACGCACTCAAATAAATAAATGAAATCTTTAAAATAAATAAATAAACAAACAAACAAACAAACAAATAAATAAATAAATAAATAAATATCCATTTAAGCCCTAAGGACCTTCAGGAATAGTCCCTTGAGTCACAATGATAATGTGATGAACATAGTCATGCTGAAAGCTTTACTGTGTACTTAGGGAAGTTTCACTGGGGTGGGTTCCCAGGTGTTGAATTCCTCCTTGATGTACAGGAGCACGTTGAGACTTCGATGTATGTTTCCTAAATGAGACTCCAGAACGCTATGCAGATAGGGTTTGCAGTGCTTCCAGCAAGCACGTAAGTTATAAGTTCCACTCCCCCTTGTTGGCTTTAGGAGGTCAGCTAAAAGTTGTGATTTTAGGAAGAGAACTCCATTAATAGTGAGAGATACTGGAGTAACAGAGGGCAGGAAAACTAGTTAGTTAGTCCCTGTAGAGATATAACTGTGTGGAAATAATTCACTGGGGGAGTGTAGGCAGGATTGACAGTAGAAATGAAAGAGCTCTCAGGCCCAGATTGATAGGAGCATCTCTATAAAATGAAAATAAAATTGTAGTGCATTAAAATTAATTGAATATGGATTAAAGGACATGGAAACAAAAAATTAATTTTTGACATTTAAATGAACATTCCCATAATTTATTAGGCGTTAGGCAAAATGTCTGATCTCTGTGCCTCCGTTTCCTTATCAGTAATACATCAATTTTGTGCTTATAGACTATTTGTAATAGTCTCTGCCTTATAGTTCTTGTTAGTTACATATTTATATCATCATTTACACGTATATATTTTTAATATAGTGCCAGGCTCAATAAATAGCGACCGTGAATGTTACGGCTGTTATCGTTGTTGTTATCATCACAAACTAATGCTTTCTCTTACGCACACTAGGAAGGCAGAAGGGCTAATACTCGTAATTAACTTTTGTCAAGTTAAAAGTCACGACCCCCATCTGGTCATTTGGAAATAACTAAACGCCTTTGGTCATAAAGCAGCTTGGTTAAATACAAACAGATGAAAACACATGTATCTGAATTCTTAGAACAGCTCGGAGACACAGGCTTCTGATAAGGCGACAGCAGCAGCAGCAGCAGCGTTTCCTGAAAGAGGAGGACTGTAGTGGCCTGGTGGCCTCAATTGCTCTGTGGAGAGCAAGGTATTTCCAGTAAGTAGACCCAAAATGCATATCTCCCCTCATTCTTCATTCCTCTGTCTCACTATATTTGTTTTTTGTTTTTGCTTTGCTCTCCTTCTCCTTCAGACACACACACACACACACACACACACACACACACACACACACGAATACCTTATACCTACAGCAAGTTTCCACCACGTGAAAAACCTACCGCCAAACCCAAGGCGGCACGCGTGAGCTGAACGAGCATCGGCAGTCTGCCGTAGGGTCACTTACAGTTCTGAAAGGCAGTAATGGCAAGCAGTAGCTCCTCTGCGTTACTCCTAGGAGCCAAGGTCTACCATTACAAGGTAATTAGAATAATAAAAGCCTACACAGCTTTAAATCATTGTTTGCCATATGCCATTGGAAATAATAAACAGCACTGGGTGTTTACAAATAATATTCTTTCCAAAATGACTCATTGGGTCAATGTTTTTAGACCACAAGAAAAAGACTGGCATCTAAACTGTTTTAACTGTGGTCCAAATATAACTGACTTAGGACAACAGCCACTGGTCGCAAATGACACTGTCAGTGCAACCCATGATAATTACTTTTGTACCCGTGAATGTATGTGATTTTGTATTTACGTGACTTGAATACAAAAAGACCTTCCATATTCTTCAGCTACAATGAGAAACGAGGTACATAGAAGACACAAATCTGTTGGTTCAAACTATCTTTTGAAATAATTCATTCAGATTTTATTGACCCCAGATATTATCCAATATTCTCTCCATAACTCCAACTTGGGTTTTCCTTTAGAATTTTCAATGAGACTGCATTATTAAAATGTGGCTCTAAGTTTCTTATCTTACAGGGTGAGGCAAGGAGAGGCATTAGTATAACAGATTAAGTGGGGCATGCCTTGTAAAAGCAAATTGCTAACCTTTCATGTACGCGTCTGCACTCTGTGTGCTACAGGGCTCCCTAGATATTAAAAACCAGTGAATCAAACAGGGCCGTGCATTGCAAGAGAAAAGATCAATGGTTTTGTAGCAGGTTCCCATAGACAGCCAAAGAACCTCCTCAATGAATTTTTATTTGAAGCTCTTAAATATCAATAAGAATTGCATCCAAAGGGGAAAACATATCAAGCAACAAAAACTTTAAACAATACTGACATCTAGGAGTCTCCTTTATGCCATGCATAGAATTAGTATTATGTTATGATAGCATCACAAAGAAAATGTAAATGTTTAAGAATTTATTGTCAAAATAAATAATGCTAAAATCTTTCTTAGGTGTGACGTAGAGTACCTCGCCGCGACCACAAGCACCACTGCGCACCCCCCCCCGAAAAGAAACTTTTTACAATCGATGATTAAAAGTTTTTGAACATTCTTTAGGTAACAAATAATAGATATGTTGTATGTTATAATTTTTGAAAGGGACTTGAAAATCTTTTTGAATTCAACCTTCTGGACTGTGTTATTTTATTTGAATATATTGAAAATACTAATTTCATGATACCATGTTCTTCTGAGGACAGACCACCTTAAATTCTAATTCTTCAGTGTAAAGTGGAAACTTCTATGAGGCTGTTGGATCTTGGGCCTTAAATATTAAATACTTTACTTTCATATTTCAGATGTTAATGATTGCTTTCATAGAATGAATATAATGTTTTTATTAACAGCTTGAAATTATGTGATTGTTTCAAAGGCTATTACATCATATCACAATTTTTATACCTCTATAAAATCTTTTAATAGTCAATTCAACCACCATTATGATGAAACATACTGTATTTGCTACATTAAATCAACCTCTAAAAGACTTAGGGGGTCATTTTCCCCTCTTGAATGCTTCTACCTAGTATTTATTACTATTACCAGTGCATATGAGAGAAAGTCTCAATCCCTTAGGGTTTAATTCCGTGGGAGGAAAAGGGAACACTTGACTATGGATACATTAGCACTGAGTTATATTTCTGGAGTAGGTGCAGAGAATAAACTAGAAAGGAACAGCAGGCAGAGCTGGGAAAAGCTGGCCAGGATATGTCCAGGAATACACAGGAATACCTCAAACTCTACTCCAATAAAAGTTGAACCAAGTGTTACACTGGGAGGTGCAGAACTACATTCTAGACCGAACTGTGACAGGAGGAGCTCTGTGACCTTGTAAAATTTCCTTAATTTTTCTGGGCTCCCCCCCCCCCTTGACCTAGAAAGTTTTGGGTCTTGGATGACATGACAAGTAAAGTGCTTTGATATATATTATTATAGCCCCCAATTTGGAGAGTGTATTCTAAGAAACATACCTCAAAAAACAAGGTTTCCATTTAAATATTTCTTCTTCCCCTGTGTCTCAGTCTTTTGTGATCAAGCAACGTTGTGGCACAACAATGAACATGCTTTCCCCTCCACAGCATTGCTCCTCCTCTCCTATTTTTACTAAAAGACTCCCTACACCCCTGGAGAGTTAATCGGTTTACTATAGTCACAAGGGGAAATTTTGATGACAGCTCGAGAAATCTGATAGACTGGGTCAAAGTATAGCATTTGAAAGAAGACTTGCTTTTTTTAAAATTTATTTACACATTTATAGGTATGCGTGTATTTTGCATTGCAGAAGAAATACCAACATCCTGTGTTTCTAGAGCAAAGAAAAGCAGCACAGTTAGATGTCCAGGGTCTTCTGTCTAACCACATCCCTTAATTGCCTACAGAACCCTATAGAAATTTTTGGCATTCCAAGCACGTGGAGACTTTTGTTGAACTTGACCCTCTGGTACCTGAGAGCAGCCTGGCGGAGCTTTCCATATTGCCTAGACAGAGGAGCAGTAAAGGAATCCTCGCTACATTGGTTGCCAAGGGCTGGGAGGTCTAATGCAATCCTAGCAAGTGTCCTGTGACTCTTGAATGAACTGGGAGAACACTGGAATTTTTCTCACCATACCCTGTGGATGGACACAAGATTTCCCCCACCCTATCCTAGAAAGGAAGTTAATGAACTTGCTGTTGATATGAAAGAATCTTGCAGTGGGTTCTAGGTATTTCATTTAAAAATGTCCTTTAGACTGCTTGTTGGAGGAGAACAGAAATGCCAGGAGGTGCCAGCAGGAGGGCTTGGCCTTCCAGGGTGACAGAATAAATCTGTGCATCCCAAGGATACTGATGTTCATAGACCCTGACCAGACCCTCTCAATTCCACTCCTTCCTTAACAGGAAGCAACTCTGGAAGTCCCTGGGGCTGAGAGACCAGCTCAGGGAGAAAAGAGTGTGGGGGAAAACATCTCCATGTTCTGCATATAATTTACCTGATCCCATGTCTGGTATATAGTTGGCTCTCAATAAATAGGTAATCATTATTGGTTAGCAAGATTATTATTAATATTACTCAGAAACTAAATACTGAATGTATGTATACCTATTTACATATTTTAGTTGATTTTATTTTATTAAAGCCTCATTGGAGGAAAATATTATATTTACCTACAAATACAGATTTTACTAATTTTGCAGGTACTTGATATTAGCTATAAAAATCAAATATAAAATATAGGTGCTATAGAAATACACTGCTTCTATGGACTATCGACTTGAAAACACTAAAATAACTTGCTGAGCCTGAAATGCTAAAGTGCACAGCAATAATGGTGAGAATGGCACCGTAAGTTAATTTTATGAATTGAATCACTTACTCTTTAAAAAAACTACTCTTAGAGATCATGATGGTCACCAGGTAAAAACAGAATGGATGTTGAAATAAACTGATTATATTTCAGAATTCTTTTCGTTCGTTCAACACAGAGCAATAGCTCTTTTAGATATTGATACATGAAATGGCTGATGACAAAATGAAACTATGAGCCAGAAAATAGATTTGGGAAACTTCAGTCTTTTGCCCTTTCTCAAAATACAGACATAACTGCCATGTCAAGAGTGGGGCTGACAGTGAGGGTGTAGGATCCGACAGCTCCGCACGCTCACTCATCAGCCTGATGCCGCCAAGGCTGATATGGCAGGATTCCACCATATAAACATGTCTGCTATCTGGAGGTTAGAAGAACTGCTTTCTGCCTTCATGGGATTGGAATTTATTCTTATTATAATGAAGTATCGGTTGCCACTTAATCTCCAACTTCAAGGCCAATACACACACCCTCATTTTCCCAATCGCGAAGGATTGTGTTTACAATCCCATCTTCCTTTGAATACATTCAGTCAGAATACAAAAGACAACGGGTAAGGGGGACCATATTTCAGTAGCACTTTTGAGATCTGTCATATTTCCTCATGTGCTTCGAAATCAAATTTTGGATTCTAATTTTCTGGCTCACTCAGATGATTTGCTCTGGTGATGTCAGCACTTTGTGGCACTTGATGCCAAGTGTTGTTTATGCCTTTCTGTCCTCCAGGGACTCGTAAATCCGTCCTGCATCCACGAGCTGTCAGAGGAGAAGAAAAGCGCTGGTCACTAATCTTGTCATGATCAACATCGTTCTCAGCACCTTGGCTTCTATCTTGGCCTGCATGGAAATGAGTCGGTAATACAAATGTGAACCTGGGATATCCTTTCTGTCTTTACCATCAGTGGATCTTGTTTTCTCCTGACATTCTTTTTTTTTTTTTTTTTAAGATTTTATTTATTTATTTGACAGAGAGAGAGACAGCCAGCGAGAGAGGGAACACAAGCAGGGGGAGTGGGAGAGAAAGAAGCAGGCTCCCAGCGGAGGAGCCTGATGTGGGGCTCGATCCCAGAACGCCGGGGTCACGCCCTGAGCCAAAGGCAGACGCTTAACGACTGAGCCACCCAGGCGCCCCCTCCTGACATTCTTTAAGCCATGTTAGACAGGCATTGCACAAAGTGAACAACATATCTCTACTAAACAGTTTTGTGTGTATGTGTTAAACAGGCTATTGAACAATTTATTAAGGTTCTCTAGGTCCCTTCAGGTGGCTTTTTTCCTTTTGAATTCTTCCACCTTACTTAACAGACTGAATATAAAGAGAGAAGCCCCTGCACAAAGTGATATGAACAGCAGTAAGACTGAGCGTCCTCTGCTCAAATGGCCCCATTAAATCCACCATTGCCCCCTTGATGGGCCGTGATGGTTCATTTCTTTCAGCAAAGCATACTACCAGTGTTGATGTCATGTTCAATAATCTTGGGCTACTGCTCTGGGAAAAATACATATATCTTTTCCAAACAGTGAATGTTGAGCTTCAAGGCTTCAAATTATTTTCAGTCTTTCATTCTCAGAATGAATAGGCACAGAAATTCATTTTCTCTTTCTTAACATTTTTTATGGATATACTTGGCTGTTCTTTTTACCTTCGGATAAAATAATTTGTTCTGAAAGCTATAGAGATAAGAGTTCCTGTTGACTCACAGCCCAGGTGCACGAATGAGCATCCCTCCGGGAGGACACCCTAACTTGAGTACCAATTCAAGAAGTAAATTGTTTCAAAGCAACCCCTTCAACCTAGTCATCATTTCAACTTCATTTGAAGTCAGTGGCTGATTTTACTACCTGAACAATTTTTTGGACTTGGAAATTCATTGCTGTGAAACTTGCTCTTTTCAATTTTACTTTGTCTTAATGTCAAAAAGCTTTATATTTTAGCTCTATGACAAAAATCCCCAATATTTTGAGATTATGTTTATGCATAATCTGCTAGGAGAAGTGGCTTCATAAAATGGACTTCCTATGACTTTGAATTCAAACTGACCTGAGCTCCCGCCCTACCTCTAACACCTCATAGCTCTGTGCTTTTTGGCAAGGTATTTAAACCCTGTGTCCCTTAGTTCATTCATCTTAAAAAAGAAAGTAATAATAACTTAACCTTGCAAGGTTTTGTAAGAAGCAAAGGCATTATTTCATTTATAAAGTACCTAGAATAGTTCCTTATATATAAACAAGGCCCCCAACCTGTATTAACTCTACTTCTTACTCATGCAAATTGCCCAGCACTTTCACTTAGAGGGAAGCACTGCTCATTAGGAAAAAAAAAATTATGCGAATAAAATGAACATCTAGGGCATCCTTTAATTAAAGGAAAGAAACAGAGATTTGGTTTTGTAGAGAAAGGTGAAGTATATGTAAATTGTAAGGAAATATTAGAACATATTAATTATTTTTTCTTTATCAGAGATTTTATCAGGTCTCTTTTGGACTTGCCGACAGTACTCCCTCCTTCATCTCTTGGGTCTAAACTTCATTAGAGAGCCTACATTTAACCCCAACCCCCAAACAAGCCAGAGCTGATGTGGCTATTTTTCTGCCCTAGAAATGGCTCTGCCAGATTCCTTTCTTAATCCGTTAATCCAATATCATCACCCAGTAAGATCTATGATCAATTCTGACATATACCCGCTGGTCAATGACATAGCTTTGAACTGGTTTTCTTCTCATAAGTATGATCGGTGGTTTCAGTGGTATCTAGTTAAGAAAACGGCTTCCTTAAATTTCTCCTATTCCTTCAGATGACTTCCTATAAACAAATCAAGGCTACTTTGCCAGCTTCCATGCTGGTTTACCAACACAGTAACTGCTCTTTGGTATACTGCAAAATTATACATTGGTTTTCATGCATGTATTCTTTTCTACCTTTCATCTCTAGTTGTACTAGCTCTGACCCCAGAGATCAAAGGGGATTATTTCAGGAGTATTACATGTTTCTAATTCTTGTTGGATTCCTAGTTTTCATGAGGCATTGCTCTGCATTCTCAGGTAGAGCTTAGGGTCAAAGGGATCATTTGGAGACACTATCTTTAGGGAATATTCTTAAGAGTGAAAAAGCTTTGACCCAAGCATGGTAGTGCAAATAAGAACTCTGTTCTCGTCATTTCTAGTTGGCCTCCATCTGATGTTTTTGGAACCCCTCTTTAAGTTCTCTCTCTGATGGGAAGCCATTCTAACCTTGCAACGACGATAGTTTCAGGAGAAAAATTCTCTCTAAAGTTATATGAAAAACTATCTGAATACAGAGATTTCTGGAGGGAGAGTTTCCTTGCTTTTTTTCACATCTGAATCAAAAAAGGTTAAAGACTCCCCCACAGCAGTAACCTTGGGGGCTCCTCAATATTTCTATTCGTGGCTGCAAGCTCCCGGACATACTGTTTTGAGTCAGAAAAAAACAACCCACAGTGTAGCCCTCCAAAGTACTCAATATCTGGCATATTTTTCCTATGTTCCTTATTGATGCTTTCTTATTGACCTTTCTTTTTTCCTCCAATTTAGAATCAGTTAATCTGTTACTCCAGGGAGGTATGAATTTCCATATTCTGGTTGATTTATATGGATTTCCTGTAAACTGAAGACTGCAGGATGAAATCAATCACCATGATGCCTACAGCAGCAGCTCCGCATAGGATGTGCGAAACACCTGACGTTTTCCATTCTTCTTAAGAGTGAAATGAGAGCATACTATTTTCATGATGCTTCCTGTGCTGGGGAGTTTATTTGGAGAGCCTCACACTGATAAGAGAAGAATAGATATGCGGCATTTTGTACCTTTAGCTGCTGTTTTATGATGGCGATAAAGGAATATCTGAAGGTTTTATCTGACCCTTTTAAGAACTATTGAGCTTACAAGACTTCTGTGGGTAGGACATGAATTAATATTCCAGAATCTAAGAAATTGCTGTCTTAACTCAGTTTAGATAACATGATAGCATTCATGAGAAAAATATAATAGTTCCAAAATTCTGAGTTACATTCGCATGTTGTGGGAAGAATGTTTAATTTCATTTGTTCTATGCGACTATTTTTCTTACAGGTCTTTTGAATGTGGGAAATACTATGTATATATTCAGTTACCAAAAATAATATAAAGACCCATTGCCAAGATAAGACTCTTTTTAGAAAGCGCAAAGCATCATTCTGACAGCAACACCTGATGTTAAAGGTTTATAAACAACTTGCTAGATGGCAACGAGAGAAAAGAAATCCTAGAAAAGTCACAGCAAAGGTTTCTTCTTTATAGTGGAACTTTCAGGTTTTTAGTGTCCAGATTTCCATTTGTCACAAAAATTTAAAATTAAACCTCTTCAATGTGCACATTTTAATTTAATACGAGGGAATGTAATTTATTATTTGGCACAGATTTATTGTTGTAAAAAGCTCCCACTGATGTCATGGTGAATTCTGTGCATGAAATGAAGGCAAACGAATGATTCATTTTTCATGAATATTAACAATCAGTGTTACATTCTCCTCACACAGCAGTATAAGGTTCTTTACCAAAATACTCAGCTGCTCTTAGCTTATATTTCTTTCACTAAATCCATAAGGTAGAGAAAAGTTTTATGAGAAGTAATGGCATTACCACGAAAGAGTAGTACAAGATAGAAAGTTGCCAAGTTACTTTAATTGCAAGAGACCCATGAATTCCAGTGGCCACGTGATGGTAAAAGGACCATGATAACCATGTAGATTGGGTTACCTTGTAACCTATGATGTATTTTAATAGATAGATTGCTCTCCAGTCTTTATTGCTGGGATAATATGAAAGAACTCGTGTTTTCACATATAGCTGTGTCACAGAAACAGGCCTAATTCTTTATGAATCAACTCTTCTTTCATCCAACAAATATTTATTGAATGGTTATTATGTGCCAGAAACTGTGCTGGGCATTCGAGGTACAGCAATCAACAAGATTGATGATGCCACCGATATGTCATGGAGCTTATATTCTAGTGGAAAACACTAGTAATAAACCAACATACATGGGATAACCATAGATTATAAGTATTAAGAATGCTATAAATTCCAAATGTGAGTGACTTATTTGTTATTTCTGTTATTTTAATTGAAATCTAGTTGTTTTCGAAAGCCAAAAATAATATACAATATAATATAATAAGGACTTTTAACAGGAAGTAATGTTCTTGATGACTTTTAGTTAGCGCATATGCACCCATTTTCGTCTCCTTTGTTTCTCTCTGTGGCTCTCTTAGGTCACCATTCTGATAAGAAATGCTGAGTGAATTTAGCTCCACTGAGCTATCCAACTAGTGAAACACATGCTTGTTTTGGTTTCCTAGGGCCATCCTAACAAATTAGCACAAGCTAGATGGCTTATAATAACTAGAATGTTTTCTGTCACGTTTCTGGAGGCCAGAAGTCCAACACCAGAGAGAATCAGTTCCATGCCTCTCTTCTAGCTTCTGATGACCGTGGGCAATCCTTGGTGTTTCCTGGCTTACGGATGCATCACTCCAGTCCCCACCTCCAGATGTCCTCACTTGCCCTCTCCCTCTGTGTCTCTGTATCTCAAACCTCTCTTTACTTTCTCTTATAAAAACAACGTTCATTGGGCTTATGGATCCATCTTAATTCAAGACAATCTCTTCTTGAGATCTTTAATTACATAGGAAAGGTCAAATTCAGTCAAATTCTGAGGTTCCAAGTGTATATATTTTGGGGAGGACACCATTTGACCCACTGCACTTGTAAATCTGCATTTTATTCATTCTCGAGCGTGTAGACAAGTATCATTAGGTTAATAAATCACTTCTCCCTTTCTATTTTAAAAATCTAAACTTGTAGCCATGGAATGATGGGCAAGTTACTTATCCTCTCTGCATCACATGTTCCTCATATACTGTCATGGACAGATCCAGCAGGCAAAAAATCAGTAAGGACATAGTTGAACTCAACAGCACCATGAATCAACTGGACCTACTTGACATTTATAGAATACTTCATCCAATAACAGCAGAATACACATTCTTCTCAAGGTCATATAAACATTTATCAAAACAGACCACATCCTGGGCCATACAACACATCTGAACAAATATAAAAGAACAGAAATAATACAAACTGTGTTAGCAGACCATAATAAACTAGAAATCAATAATAGAATGATAATTGGAAAAATTCCAAAATACCTGTAGATTAAAAGCATACTTGTGCAAAATGTAGGATCAAAAAAAGTTTCAAGAGAAATTTTAAAGTACTTTTAATTAAATTAAAATGAAAATACAGCTTAAAATCTGTAGGATCAGTGACTAGAGGGAAATGCATAGCATCGAATGCCTATATTAGAAGAGAAGAAAGATGTAAAATCAATAACCTAAGCTTCCACTTTGGGAATTCAGAACAAGAAAAGCAAATTTAGTCCAAAGTAAGCTAAAGAAAATAATAAAAAATAGACAAGGAATCTACAAAATTTCAAACAGAAAATTAATAGAAAAGGAAAATTATGTGAAAATTAACTTTGGTAAATCAGATTTCAATATTTTTTAAAATAAAACTAGAAAAGATAAAAGAAACTTGCAAATAAAAATAGGCACCTAATGTCGAAAATTATAGGAAATGTTGATAGTCTCGTATGTTTTTAAGGGTAAACTCAAACAGCATTTCCAGTAGAAAAATGTTGTTCAGAATATAGTAGCTGTCTATTAATACTTCACCAGTTTTAACTGTGTGATTTATTTATAAAAGTACTTTATAAACAGTAAAGTGAATATTTTCATTATGACCCTCAGGTTATAAACAGCTGTTGTCTTACACAAACTTACTTATATATTTTCATGAAACAAATGTACCAAATTTTAAGAAATCAGGAAGGAAAAATTGTGTCTAGAAGAGCAATCCTTTTAGATAATCACAATTAGTTAACAGCTACAGTGATCAGGTGTTTAGTCTTGAAACACTTGTCGATGTATATACTAGTACTAACAAAACTATTGCACTTATGCTTAATATACTGATAATAGACGTGAAAAACTCGCTTTTAAAACAACCAAAATATCAAATGCAAACAGAGGAAAAGAGACAGAGTCAGATTATATGAGAATATACAATACAAAAATTAGTGAGAATATAGTCCGCAATGGAATAAGGTATAGCAGTCAGACAGACTTATGAAGAGGTAAATAGTAAATATTTGGCTAACTCTTCATTAAGTTAGTTTACTCCTCTCCAAATAAGAGTTAAATAAGAGTCCAACTAAGACTCAGTTGACTTGTTTTGTGCTCATTTTCTGTTCAGGGAATCCACAGCATTTCTGTTAAACTCTGGTGCCTCCATTTGAAATTCAGTTATGATGTTTTTGAAGAAAGCAATTGAAAACTGATCTTTTTTCATTTTTGAAATAGATTGAACGGTGAGGAGGGCTGACAGACAAACCAGATTATTGAGTATATTCATGTCTCTGATTTAGTCGTAGTTAGGCAATATGAACAAAAATTTGCATAGACGCGACATGAAAACTATGAATTCCAATATATTCCATTGAGTAAACCAGAAAAAAAAACTACAAAATAAAATGGAGTTAGGGTATTAAGTATTCATTATGAGAAAATAAAAATGAAAATAGTACAGTACTTGCAAACAATGCAGAGTAGCAATTATTCATAGACCGGCTTTGTAAATGCTGCCCAGTATATGTTTCAATAATACTCACCAGTATCTCTGACATTGCCATCTAATGGTACAAGTATCTCATGAGCTGTTGCATGGAAAAGATTCTGAAATGGAGATTAGAGAGAGGGGTTTTATTAGGGAGGACTCTTGGCACCCACTCCTTTGGAAATAAATGAAGGGAAGAGGGGTGAAGCAGTTTCAATGGAAGTGGCCACCAAACCACCTGGAGCTGGGATAACCCTTCATACATGTGCTGACTAGTTGGGAGAGAGCTGTATCTTCACAGCCCTGAGTGCTCATCAGATACGGCCCGCCCTGGAAAGAAGGCAGGACAGTGGGCAACACACCCGACTTCAGCTGAGGCAACCATGAACCAGGGCAGATGGGGGAGAACTAGTAATGTGTTGGCAGTTCCAGTAGCTTCATCCTGAAGGGGAACCTTACATTACTAGGAACTGTTTCTTCTATAAATTCAGGGAGCAGTTAGCTCAGGGCTTTGGCTCAAGATGAAGAGAACTGGGGAGAAAAACTACAAGCACTGCTGCTACCTTTGGTATGGGAAGCCCAAATGTTCCTTTTGGTTTCCTCCTCTACTACCCATTCTATATTCCCTTCAACATCAAGTAGCATTTTTGCTAGTGTCCGGGTTCATGTATAGCCTAATCCCCGAGAAGTTTAAGACCGTATGCCACATAACTTTATCTAGCAGAGGTTGTGGCCCTTGTCCATTCACTTCGAAAATTGATCAAGGCAGTACCAAGAAAACCCAAGTATAACAACTGGATATTAAATATATTCCTTCCTGCCCCCACTACATAACAACAGACCCACTGTAGAGCCCTGATGATCAGATTCTATTAACTCTGCCAAAATGGTGACTCTCCCTCTTGCTTCCCTTCTTCCCTGACCCTATACCTCGATAATACACTCTCGGATTACCATCCCATGCATACTCATGCTGAGTAGGCCCGACAGTTCCTTTGAGGTACTGTCCATTTTCTTCCTTACCAGGGCCAGCTTGTCTTCAGGTGAATTATTTCCTGACTTAATCCCAGTGGCCAAGAGGGGAATTGGGGACAGATCTTGAGGATGGGGTGCATGTTAACTTGTATGAGGGAAGACTCTCCACTATTTTCAATCAAGGAGGAGACTGATATCCCTAAATAGGGAGTGAGCCATTTCTTTGGCTTTGAGGGTTCAGGAAAATTTGGGGACTCAATGTTTACAGGTCAAATTAATCCAGATGTCCCCATCCCATGTGTCAAGATTGACTCTTTTCCTAATCAGAGCCTTGGGTTTAGCATAACAGAACTGATTAGAGTGAGTTAAACTATCTTTGGAGCTCTGTTACTCCTGTGAATAAGTTCTGGAGTTAGCCTCCAGCTTTCTCTGATAATAATTACAAGAGGTGAAAGCCTTTTTATATGTTAAAAAAAAATCCCCTAACTTTCACACTTGGCTTTCAAACGTCAATTAATTACTACTCTGAACCTTTCCGTCTCCCTAAGGCAATAACGTTTAGCACCCCACCCAATAACAGGTACTTTATAGCTGCCTTTTGCTCTCTGTTTCTCACATACCTAATATATGGAACCAGCTAGAGTAATCCTTTCTCCGAGTTCACCACCCCTGGTAAAAGCTGTAACAATTACAGTGGTACATTGTGCCAGGGGTTATCTCTACTCCACCTACTACCATGTACTATAGACATCTCATGAGCTGTTGCATGGAAAAAGATTCTGAGTTGGAGACTGGAATGTAAGAGTTTTATTAGGGAGAACTCTTAGGTTCTACTCCTTTGAAATAAATGAAGCGGACTCAGCAGAGGGAGAAGAGATGTGATACAGTCTCAGTGGAGGTGGCCACCAAACCATTTGGGGTCATTGCCAGACAAGAATTAGGCAATTCAGTTTCAAAAGCTCATCTCCAGTCTGTTTTCTCAGATGACTGCCAGCCCCACTTAACTCTGGGTGGACTCCCCAGGAAACAGATAACGAGATGAAAATTCCCGTGCAGGGAATACTCTTGAGATTAACTCCAAGGGAAGGGAAACAAAGAAAGTAGAGTTGGTGAGGGAAAAAAGTTGAAATATGATACAGTCTCAGTAGACTTCAGTTGACCATACATGGAAAACTAAGCTGCGATGGTTTTTCAGAATTATCCGAAATTTAAGGAATGTGGGCCAGGTCTTTATCAATCATTGATCAATACAGGGCACACTGCATAGGAGTCATACCTTTGGGCAACATGGTTGTCTTCAGTTATGGAAGTCCCCCAAAGAAGCTGAAAGCTGAGGTCTATAGATGGGAGGTACAAGACGAATTATTCATTCTTACAAGAGAATCTGGCTGATGTTTTCACAATGGCCACCAAACTGGTATATGACATTTTTACTCAGTTTTAAGGCAATAAAACCTCAGAAAAGGTTTTAGTCTTTTCAAGTCTACCTTGAGTGTAGTCTTGTTTCTTATAGGCACCCCGACTTACACAAACATCTTTCCTAACATTACCAGTGGTCTGTAAACTCCCTTAGGGCTACATCTGTCCCTGTTTCGTCTTTGTATCTCTAAGGCGTTCTAGGTGTTCTATAGGCATGCAGTAATTAGCCAGTCTTTTCAAACATATACATAGGATTTTATTTATGGCAATACTCATATCACTTGAGGTTCTGACTACTTCCTATTTGTCAAACTTGGAAAGAAAATCTTAAGTGTGGCCACATTTCCTACATATTTCAGTTGCAAATAAAATATTGGATTCTCAGGTACTTATGCCTTATTAGGGAATGCAGAGAGCACTTAACTGGGTCATGAAAATTTAGAGTTACTCAAGAAAATCTGCATTTATGATCTGGTAGAAGTTTGCTTGTTTTTTTCCTCATGTATGTAGTAACTGAATGGAATAAGACATCACTAAATTCTTTGTAGCTCTAGTCTTTCTTACTTCTCTAATGAAGAAAGTTGTAAAATGAACATGTTGCTTGGAATTTTTATTTTGTATCCTTTTTAACTTCTGAGTCATTGAATTTTTTATAGATAATGTTCTAGGCTATTGATAATCATTTCCTACCTTTTAATGGCTGGGAAGAAAATGAGAAATAGACAATGTCATTGAGATTTTTGGCAAAGACAACAACATAAGGTTTATAAATACTGCATTTGTACTTTGGTGAAATGGCCATTGCTCAAAGTTAATGGTTTTGGCAGCCCTGGATGGCCCAATGTTGATTGACTGACATAAAGGTCAACTGCTTAATTTATGAGCTGTCCTTCCAGAATAAAGACACTGATGCTGACCTGCTGGCAAAAGGAGCTGCCATTGAGACTGTTGATACAATAGTGATGACAGTTTAAAAAGAATCTATTCACCTTCTTTTGATCCCTGCCTCTTGTGATCAATGACACTCAAGCCAGGTCAAGATTAGGAACAGACACTTCTGTGGCTGTAGAACAAATTAAGGCCAAGTCACTACTAAGCATTATTAACTTCATCTGCATTCTGAACTAGCCAGACATAGACAATTACTACTCCCTGGACTACAGACAAGTTCAGGATAGCATTTTCTATTAGTCCTAAACTGCTCAAACAAGAATCCAATCACTCCATAAATTGAAATTTACTTAAAAATTCAAGCTCAGAAGATGATTTAATTTTTTTTCATATCACAAGGGTATCACAAATCAAACCCTAACCCACCTGTTTTGGATCTTTCCATTGAACTGATGATGGTAATTTATGAAAATTGGTACTTACAGATGAATAAAACTTGAATTCCTTGAATTTCCCGAGAATATGAGCTCACAATTTAAATTATTGTTTCTCAGTCTAGGCACAAATGCCATTTTGGGCCCAATAATTTGGTGTTTCAGGTAGGTTGTCCTCTGCATTTTAGAATATTAAGCAGCATCCTTGGTTCCTACCCACCAGATGCCAACAGCAACCTCCCTCAATTGTGATGACAAAAAATGCTATCAAATATCCCCTTGGGGGCAAAATCACCACAGGTTAGAAACTACTGATTCAATTAATAAATATTTTAAATTTTATTTTGTTACCAAGCAGTGAGTATTGGAGGTACAAAAATGAATAGAATTGTGTGCTCTCCTTCCAAGAACCTTAAAATCTGTTCAAAAAAAGAAAAACCAGGGGCACCTGGGTGGCTCAGTGAGTTAAACATTTGCCTTCAGCCGAGGTCATGAGAGTCAGGCTCCTGGCTCAGTGGGGAGCCTGCTTCTCCCTCTTTCTGCCCCTCCCCCATGCTCGTGCTCTCTCCCACTAACTCTCTCTAATACAAATAAAATTTTTAAAAAAGACCAATAAATACTGCCATTGAGGTATGTAGAAGATATTTTTTTAACTTCTTAGGCTTTTAAAAATGTTTAATTCAGTAAAAATTCAGTACTAATGTACGTGACAATGAATTTGGTATTCATTGATGAAGCTACTTCTCGTAGTCTTGCCTGAAGGAAAATGGGGAACCTAGAAATGTCAGGAAGAAGTGATGAAAATAGGACCAAGATGAAAATAGGATTAGAAAAGAAAACAAAAACAAAAACAAAAACAAAAAAACAAACTGTGGCCCAAACTTTGACATCCTGGTGCAGAATAACACAAGAGTTAAATTTAAAGATGAAAATCGGTATTTCTGGGGCACCTGGGTGGCTCAGTCGGTTAAGCATCTGTCTTCAGCTCAGGTCGTGATCCCAGGGTCCTGGGATCCAGTCCCAAGTCTGGCTCCCTGCCTGGGGGGGAGCCTACTTCGCCCTCTCCTTCTGCCTCTCCCCCTGCTTGTGCTTTCTCTCTCTGTCTGTCAAATACATAAATTAAATATTAAAAAAAAGAAAATTGAGATTTCTGCCATAATATCAATTGTACTTAAATCCATCAAGAAATGTTCTAGATCTTTGAAGTCAGATAGTACACAAATTATAGCACGTATGTCAGTATGGCCATGAAACAGCACTGGGCACTAAGATTCTGTGGCACTCACCTCGCATGTGGCTCACTCACTTGAGATCACAGGGCAGGTTTGCTCTCTTGTCTTTCTGGCTGCATGTTCAAACTCCAAATGAAATGTGAAAATGCGGTGACATTTCCCTGAAACTCAAAGAAATTAGAAGGTGAACTCCAGCAGGGAAACATAACACGGTACCAAGGTTGCAGTCACATACCAAGTAGATAGGAAAGGATTTTATATAAAAGTCATGCTTGAAAGGCAATAGACAAAAATGTAGCAGAATAAGATGAGGCTTAGTGAGCTCTTCAGAATAAAAATCTTAATGGAACACACAATTCTCAGTTGTGAGAGTCAAATTGAATTAGTACTTGTTATCTGGTGAGCAATGTTACTTAATTAAACCATTTGGGGACATGTCCAAGAAAACCACAAACATGCAATTTTACAGTAGAAATGAATAAGACCCATAGCAGGTCTCCATGGTGAGGAATCATCAGAGTAACTCAACACTGTCCTGAGTTTTGAATGGCACTGTGAGAAGTCCAGGAGAGTGGGCGTTATTTTTAGCTTAGAAATTCACATTAGCATTAACAACTAAATACTCAGATCAAATACTGAGCATAAATGTTTCCAGGGATGCAGAGATATGTACTTTATATAAGACTTAATTATTTATCTTGAATGTGAACTACCTAGGTGGTTTTAAAAAGACTTTCCAGAGCAATGCAGTCTTATCTCTCGCTGAGCAACAAAAATTATTTAAATCCCAAGCAAAGTTTTTCAATATATTACTAAAATTTATAGTGAAGTTTGGATGCTTAAATGTGAACCAAGGCTGATAGAGAGAATCACTTACTATGCCAACCAAAATTAACATAGGTCTTAGAATCAGCTAAGAGTCAAGAGAACAATTGCCCAGGGGACTACAGGTAAGGAATCATTTTTTCCTTTTCTAAGGTGAAAGCAGAAGGCAACTGCTTAGCTCCACTTAGAAACACCACCTAAACTTGTCTACTTGCCCAAACTATTTTACAGATGGAGGCAAATCCTGCCCAGGGCTATCCATCACCAACTAAATGTAGAGGACACAATATGAAATGCCAAAATAAAAAGTGATCAAGGAGAGCTCCTATTTTTGCATCATTTTATTTCCAGCAAACATAGTTTGTAATACTTGCAAAGCTTTCTGCAAAATGTTTCAGATATGAATTAGAAAGAAATAGCTCAAGTTGTTCGCAACTGAGTGGGGAAGATTAATGCAGAAACAATGAACTAAAATAGACTTAATTAAAATGCAAAAATAATAGCTCAAATAAACCTATTTGAAAAGGGAATAGGAACAAAAAGGGGAAGCTGTTTTTTCTTAGCTATGGCAAGCTTTAGAAAATTTTATGTATGTCCATATTCACAAAGTGAATTAAGGTAGTCATTATTTATTCGCTTCTTATTCTATGTTCCTACAAAATTTTGACAGCACTCTGCAAGGATAGAAGTGATTATGTGAGAGCCATTTTGGGAAGGGGTCAGTTTCTATTTTCCCTTTCAGTTATTTGGACCAAGCCTGAGGTCTCCTTTGAAGTTGGTGGTATTCCAATCAACATCTCAGAAATGTTAAGACAAAATCTCAAACGTGTCCCAGACGTTTCTTTCTCTCTCTCTCTCTCTCTTTTTTTTTTTTTTGAGTCATTCTATTAGAAAGATAGCAACTGTAAGTATTTTTAGAGTACATTACACCAGGGGCGCCTGGGTGGCATAGCAGTTAAGCGTCTGGGATCGAGCCCCACATCAGGCTCTTCTGCTATGAGCCTGCTTCTTCCTCTCCCACTCCCCCTGCTTGTGTTCCCTCTCTCGCTGGCTGTCTCTATCTCTGTAGAATAAATAAATAAAATCTTTAAAAAAAAATAAAGTACATTACACCAGAAAGCTTAAAACAATATATATATTTTTATTATGTTCAGTTAGCCAACATATAGTACGTCATTAGTTTTTTATGTAATGTTCAATGATTCGTTAGTTGTCTACAACACCCAGTTCTCATAACAACATGTGCCCTCCTTAATACAATATATTTAACCATAAAATGCCATTTACTAGTAAAAAATAAACATATGTTATGTCTTGCCATGCATTCAACTTGCATTTAAATTTTTATATACGTACGGGAGTTGTAAGCAGACGTGTTTAATGACATACAGGTTGCAAGTTTTTGGTGATGGAAACAAATTTTTTTGTCTATAGTCTCCATTTTACTTAATTTAAACCCAAAATGATTACTCAAGTAATAGAGGTGTTTATATTCCAATGTGTAACATATTTATGCTAACATGTTATTTTTATAATGTTTGGCTTCTACGTATGAATTATATAGTTTTCAAAATAGTTTCTTAGAAAAATTAAACTGACCATTTTAGTTGAACGAAATCAGTGGCTATTCAAATAATTTATTTGGATTTTTTTGAAGGATGAAAACATTGATTATTCTTAAACTATTGTTGTATCTTCTAGAAGGCACTTTAAAAGTTCTGCCCAGGAAATATATAATAAGAACTTTATCAGTTTGATAATTAAAATTTCAGAAAATTGCTTCATATTTTTATACACACAGAGCTCAAAATATTTTTTAATCATTTAAACCAGTCTAATGTGGCAAGATGGCCTTAGAGAACCAAATCAAGAAAAAATATTAGAAGGTTCATGGGAGCCTCAAGGGAAAATAAAAAACGAGGGGCATAATGGCAGATTTTAATACATGATTAAGTTACTGATTTATAAAATTACATTGAATTTCATGTTCTGCCTCTGTACATGTGAGTGCAATGCATTTTGCATAATTATAAGTTATCCACAGCATGTTTAAAAAGTACAATAAGAATTCAAAAATATTTTGCCTTATAATTGCCATTCCAACCATGATCACTAATGAACAGATGAGATTGGTGTTAAATTTACCCCAGAAAGATCAAGTTTCCTGAGAGGATTATAAAAAGATTGACACCCTTGTTAAATGATTGTAACATTTTCCCCCCATTTCATTTACTAAAGTGAAGTCCTTTTAACATGCTTGATTGTGGCAGTTCAGCTAAATAGATTGTCCATTGAACAGTTACAAAGTGAAATATTCGCAAAGCTGATTGGGTCTTTAGACCAAACCCATTTGTAAAAATCAATTCTGGCACGGGGAAATATGTATGTTATATTTTATCACCATGAAAAACTCCTGTTGGAAAATAGTAATCATGTATCCAAGGTACAATTTATAAAAACCGCATCTTAAACAATAGTGTCATTACAACAATCATCCATAAACAACAAAACCCGTAAATGATACATAGTCATTTTAAATACAGTGAAAGTGGAATTACATGGTAGAATAACATTGTATTCATCTTTATTTTAATTCATTTTATGCTATTCAAAGAAATAGATACAACTTAGCAGGTGCTGAATAATAAGCAAAGAAAATGAACATTTCGATTAGACGCACCTGGGTATTCACAGCTTAGAAAACAATAACCCAAAGCAATCCAATCACTACAGATTGTATGCAGTGAGATGCTACTCCTCTTCTCTGGAATGTTTCACTATTTCATGTTCTGTTATGTCTTTTCAAGTTAAATAGAATGTCATTTTTAGTCTTTATAATGTGATCTATCGAATATGCATAAAGAGTATTTTAAAGGTGTCACCTGGTAGAATAATTCTGGAGATCTCTATTAAGTACATAACAGACATTACAAAGAAAATTATACCTTTTGTGAGGGCTTATGCCAAAATGCTTTGCAGGCACCAGTCACTTCCTGGGCCTAACAAAATAAGGTTTCTAGAAAGCTTGGCCTAACAAAAACCTTAAGGTAAGGTATATTTCTCAGATTTTTCCACATGAAAGTAAATGGTTAAAAAGCATCCCACTTTCCCACAGACAGCATAGAATTCACCTAGGATTTGAACTGAGTAGGATAAAGTGGAAATATCATTCTTAATCATGATGCCATATGCTACAAATACCCTCTACCAGATACTTGCAGACATCCTCCTCTCAGAAGTAATATGATTATGAGACATCTTGCTGATATTCCCCAAGTATTCGAGGATAAACATAGGTTCATTCTTTTTTTAAAAAAAAGATTTTATTTATTTATTTGAGAGAGTGAGAGAAAGAGAGTACAAGCAGAGGGTAGAGGTAGAGGGAGGGGAAGAAGCAGACCCCCTACTGAGCAGGGAGCCCGACCAATCCCAGAACCCTGGGATCATGACCTGAACCAAAGGCAGACGCTTAACCGACTGAGCCACCCAGGCGCCCCAGGTTCACTCTATTTTTATGATTGTTGATTTTCTCTCCTGGACAGAAAGAGTAGTAAGGGTCTCAGAGAAAATGTAGGGTATTGAAATGACCGAAGAAGACTGTTTTGGTGATACAAATGAACTTTATTTAACATTTGATGAAGTGGGCAGTCCCCACCCTCAAGAGAACCGAAAGGTGGGGAGGTGAGGAGAGAAGGCAGGTTGCTTATACAGGATTAAAGAATAGGAAACAAGGAAGAGAAGGAATAAAAATATCTGATTGGTTGGGTTACATATCTGGCCTTATTTGAAGTACCATTGGAATAGGAGAATCGCCCATGTTACTTGGTGACCATGGATTGGTTACCTAGACGGTACAACTTCTCAGTAGATAGATCGTTTAAAAGAACATGAAATCTTAGAGTTAAGTTGCCTTTTGCGGAGATAGTTTCCCAGGATCAGTGGTGTTCAGCCTACCAAGTCAAGGTTAATATGAGATCAACTGATATTTCAAATAAACTTTATTTAACTCTTCATGAAGGAGCAGTTTCCAGCTCAAATAATGGCCTGCTTCATGAAGCGTTAATAAAGTTTGTATCGCCTAAATTGTCTTTTTTAGTCATTTTAACAAGGGCTAATTTTTTTTTCTTGGCACAAAAGTTCCGTTGACTAGGGGAGGGAGAAGAATAAAAAGAGAAGGAGGAGCAAAAAAGGAAGAAAGACCCCATGTCCATGTTAAATCACAGAACCTGGAACCAGTCTAGTATGGCTCTTGCATTGAGTGTGTGCACTGAAGTCCTAGGGCCTCCTTACGGGTTAGGTTTGAGCCGAACAGGGAGTTTGTTCCCTGATTTTAAAAAGACCTGGAAAGTATTAAAGAAGTCTCTTAAAGACACCTCCAAGTTCATACCCCAGTCCATTCAGGTGCCTGAAATACAGGGGAAAAAAAAATTATGCAAGCTATCTACATCTGGCCATCCATGTAAATGAAGAGGGGCTCACGAAGAGTCTGTTCACTCTATTTCTGAAAACTTGTTTTAGATAAAACTATCCCCAGTTTGGGGGAGAGACAAAGAGAGAATTCCCATGAGTTTCAAATAGTTATTCTACAGAGACATGAACCAAAGAAAGGAATGCAGCACCCAAAAGACACACGGGGAATACAATGAGTGAACAGAAAAAGGGGGGCTCCTGTGAAAAACAAATGCATCAGGTACCACGTAAGTCAAGTAGAGCACAGAGTCTATGAAAACAAGAGGCTAGTGATGAGATAATCAGTAAATAGGTGAGGTCACAGGAGACCTAGTAGCAGTTAGAAAACAAAGTGAGGAGAATGGTACCCCAGGTTCACCCCCAGTGCAATAATAACGGGTACTTTAGAAACAGGAAGTGGGGATTTCTAACAATAGGGTATCTGGCTGGAAATTATTACATAAGAGTGAAGAAAGGAAAGACAAGGCAGGGGAAAAGGTTGTGGATAAATCTTACATTTTGAGAATAGAAACATATGGAAAATTGGAGCCTCCTTGATGCAGAAAGCAGAACAAATAGAATAGGGGAAAAATTAAAGATAAATACTTTCCTGAAATGAGAAAATAGCTAAATTTACACATTGATGAGATTCACTTTGTTCCCAGAAAAGTTAATAGAGAACATTCAAAACCAAAACATATCCTGCTGAAATTATTGAATTATGGGGATAAAAAAAAGTCATGCCAAAAGCATTTGGGAACAAGAAACAACTCACCTATAAAGAAAAAAAAATTAGGAGAGCCTCGGACTCCTTTAAGGCAATCGTGGATTGGAGTCAAGTCTATGAAGTTTCTAAGGAAAAGCAGAGTGAATTAAGTTCTATTCCTAGTCAAGTCACCATTAATGTGTAAAAAAGCCAAAAAGACATGCTCAGATTGTCTGGGATTTGGGACACATATTACCTGCTAGCAAATCTGTGTATAATTTATACAACTAAGACACTAGTCAAAATAATGAAATTTGGATGTGGAAACTATTGTAACTAAAGAAAATAGAAATGTATAATTGGGATAACCTTACCAGTTAAAAGGGAAGGTCTGTTTTTGTTTGTTTAAATAAATTAGCAGTAAGTTGTATAAAAGTCACATGTTTCAAGCAGAGCAACTCAAAAAGAACAAAGTAAATGAACGAGCAAGGATATACAGCAAACATAAATCAGTGATAATATTATGATGAAAAAGTGGTATTCAAAGAATGTATTAATTGGACCAAAAAAGTACAATAGGATGAAGGATAATGTCTAAAAAACAATATATAACTGTTGTTAAATACCTATGAAATGATAATAACCCACTATAATATGTTCTGACTTAGAAAAGAACTTTGTGATTTCTGGCTTTCATTGTCTTATCACATTTCTGTTCAGCTTCCCTCTATATAATTTAAAGATCTATGGATATATCTTTAATAGAAAGATACATATAACTGTCATGAATATGTCCCAAAATATATACTATTGAGTTTTTTAAAACTTTGGAAATATAAAGAAAATTTGTCAACCATACAAGAGTAGATGTATCTAGAATATAATATATAACATGCGTATATATTCTACATATATAAAAGAAGGCATTTCTATCAGGTCTTGGGACAAACACAAAAATAAGTAAGGCTTTGAATGACAATACGGTTGATCTAAAAGAAATACAACAAACTACATGCAAACAGCAAAGAATATACCTCTCAAGAATCCAGGAGCTGTATATTAGATAGGTTTAGCTTGAAATTGGCAGGATAGAAAAATAATCTGCTATTCCGAAGTGGTTATTAATATATAACTGAGATGCCTTGCTTATATGTTACCTAACTATTCTAAAAGAAAGCCCTCATTTGTCTCCTTCATGTTCATAATTATTTCATTCAATTATCATATTAATGCCTTAAAAAATAGGACATTCATACCTGGCCTTTTGGACCTGCTGTGTGTGATTGTATAAAATGAGGCATTTAAAGAGGAGTCCTTTTCTGCAAAGGAGATCCAAAATACTTGCATATGTGCTTCAGGTCCGGGAAGCAGCGTGGAATGTCAGTGATTGATGAGCTAGTTATTTCAGAATTCCATTTTATGATAGTATTTTAGAAATGTGAAGTCTTGTGGCAGTTTTGCCAGATAAAAAAGCTGTAATTCAGCGACGACAATAATGCTGAGCAGTTAGTTCTGGCCCTGTAGTTTGATGCCATCTTTACATTCGCAGATCAATCCCCCATACACCACTGTCACATAAAAAACACCCCATTGCACTGTACAATTTGGCATGATTGCCTAAGAGGCCTGGATTGAACTGGCATTAATTAGCTATGTCACACTATTATTCATTCCCCGTGAATTTGCTCTTACCATTCAGATCAGGGATGAATTCACTAGCACAGCAGTATGGAGAAACAATATATGATCTACTTGCTTGTGTTTCAACTAGCATTCCTCTTACACAGAAAAGTCAGTGCTGTAGAATTTAAAGCACTCTAAATTATATTCCATCCTTTGTATCCTCCTTCCTTTCTCAGCACGAGTAATGAACATGCTAACAGACTATGCCCGGTTTGAAAATTGCAAGTGAGGCTCAGTTCTCCTTCTTCCCTTTATGACAGTTTTGTTTTCTTCTCTTTGCCAGATTCCCCCTCTACCGATCATATCCTACTTTCTGCCAAGGCTCTCTTCCTGGGTTTACATGTTTGAGAAGTATTTTGTTCTGGCTTTCTCCATGAAATCAGATATATAGCACGGTTTATCCTGAGTTGGGAGCCCCTAAAAGGGAGAATATCCAGTTCATGACAGTGTGTTTAATTAAGTAATATGGATGGATAATTATCCATTAGGTTCCATAATGGCCTTAGGTGAACACCCTGGCAATATTTATTTGAAAACTGTTGTTGAGCATCTTGAAGCATTTTATTACTTACAGTCCTGTATGTCTGGTCCAGAACTTTATTCTTTCTTAAAACTTGTCTATAACTAGGCAGGAATATAGGACAGAGAGTGTTTAATTTTGTAGCCCAGAGTCAAACAAATCCCATAAACCTGTAGTCTTCCAGGTTGTGTGCTTTGAAATGGTTGAAAAGGACAGTTTCATAATATTGGTAATGATTCATTAAGAAGTTTTAAACTGCAAGTCACAGAAAATTCTGACTCAGCAACAAAAAATACATGTTATCTCCTCGAACAAAGTCATTGGATGAGGCAGCTTCGCGGTTGCTTGACTGAGTAGTCTAAAGACATGATGAAGTACCC
Organism: Ursus maritimus; assembly: GCF_017311325.1. Lineage (NCBI taxonomy): Eukaryota > Metazoa > Chordata > Mammalia > Carnivora > Ursidae > Ursus > Ursus maritimus. Next base: position 39,177,685 of record NW_024426552.1, read on the forward strand.
TGTCATTCTCAGTATGTCAGCTTAGCTTCTGTCATAATGGAAAGATGGTTGCTGCAATTTTCAGTCATTACATGCAGTCATTTCCTTACCCAGTAAAAGTTAAAAATGAAACCTTTTGCAGGACAATCCAGAGACACTTTCTCATGTTCCATTGGCCAGTATGGAGAAGAAGGCCATCATGATTGGCTTGGGCCAATCAGTAATTCCCTTTGGACCTCAGAATGGTGTCATCCTTCCTGGAGTCACAATGGGGATTTCACCACTAAGAAAAAAAGAAGTTGGAGGGGCAACAGACAGTACCTGGGGAATTTTCTGAATTAAAGAATTCATATCTTGTTTCTTATGAGAATGAAACTCAAGGCAGGTCGATGGTCCTTAGTGGAATCTGGGACACCAATAGGACAAGGCTGTGTAGGACTCTTCGTTATTAAAGAGCTCAGCAGGGAGTTTGCTTCTCCCTCTCCCCCCTCCCCACTGCTCCTGCTCTCTCGCTCTCTATCTCTCAAATAGTATTTAATAAAATCTTAAAAAAAAAAAAGAAGTTGATAAATCCTATGGAAAAAAAGAGAAAGAAAAATGTAAGGAAGGGTAATGGAGATCAGGAGTGTAGGTGGGGTACAATTTTAAGTATTTAAAATCCATCTCATTGAAGTGATATTTGAGCAAAGACTTTCTGCCGTTCAGATCACCTCTCTCTTAATGTTAAATTGTAATGCAGGTGTGAAGTTTTTGAGATATTAAACATACCTCATAAAATATTAAAATATATTTATTAAATATTTTATAAAGTAATGATATATTTTATTACACCATGTTATAAAATCTTATGTTTTTTAAAAATATTTCTAATGGTAGCTTTCAGTTCCTGCTTTGTATTAAAAATCACCATGAAAATTGATTTTTTCCTTAAGTTATGACAAGTTCTATCTTTAGTCAAGCTATTTTGCCTTCTTCTGAGTTCTATCCAACCAATTCCGTTCTTGAAATATTTAGTTTTTCTGTTGGCTAAAATAGAACCTCTTTTTTATTTTGCTTCTGGGAAGGATATCTTGTACTAAAGAGAAGGCAGACTTGGAAAGAGTGTAGAGGCTTCTGAGGAATTGAGAGGGGAAAGCTTTACTCCAGTTACCAGTGAAAATAGCCAGTGATCAACCCTGATGTTCAAAGGTATAGAAATTGCCTTTGCATCCATCTGGAGTTCTAGAATGGCTGTTGATTTATTTGGTGCCAAACAGAAAGTGCTACCCTTAGGCATAATTTTAATTTCATAAATGTTTATTTTTTATATCTTTTCATGGCTTCATCCGGATATAATCTCTGGATACCTACTGCATTTGTTTCCAGGGTCTCCCATCATGGATGGTTCCCCTTCCCAAACTGCCCCAGGCTTTGAAGGTTTAAATCTCCTCTTCACTGGGAGCGCCTGGGGGGCTCAGATGATTAAAGATGTGCCTTTGGCTCAAGTCATGATCTCAGGGTCCTGGGATCGAGCTCCACTTTGGGCTCTCTGCTCACTGGGAAGTCTGCTTCTCCTCCCTCTGCCTCTCCCCTCCACTCATGCTCTCTCTTTTTCTCAAATGAATAAATAAAATCTTCAAAAATAAATAAATAAATAAATAAATAAATAAATAAATAAATAAATACAAATAAATCTCCTCTTCACCTCCTACCTTTGTAGATAGATCCTAGGTCCATGCTAGGTTCCAGGTACTAATTTGATAGATTATTTTCACAAAAGTACACCTATATAAGAATATTTGGTCTAGGGGCGCCTGGGTGGCACAGCGGTTAAGCGTCTGCCTTCGGCTCAGGGTGTGATCCCGGCGTTATGGGATCGAGTCCCACATCAGGCTCCTCCGCTATAAGCCTGCTTTTCCCTCTCCCACTCCCCCTGCTTGTGTTCCCTCTCTCGCTGGCTGTCTCTATCTCTGTCGAATAAATAAATAAAACCTTCAAAAAAAATATTTGGTCTAAATAATATATGCTCAGATTTTTGCCAGGGTCTTGTATGTCTTAATCCAAATAGATACAGTGAACAATAATAGATATACAGGGGCCATTTCAGAAAGCAGGTGTGCTTCAAATCAAAGCTCTGGCTAGAACATAAAGGCAGCAAAACCTAGGCCCCATTCTGTAGGAAATAATTCCCTCTTCATTTTTTTTTTCTGTCTCTCATTCCTGGAAATTTGAATTGTAGCATAATGTAGCAGAGAAAAAAAAAAAAAACTCCAATAAGTTGGGGTATTTTATACAACAGTTTTAGTGGATCAATAGTATGGAAGTTAGATTGTAAAGGATATTATTCTCAGCCAGGGTTATTAGCAGCCCCCCAGAGGGCTGTGTGGAAATGTGGGGATATCTTAGAAGGAACACATACTTTGAGTGGGTGCTGGCACTAATGGATGGAATGCCGCATGGCTGATGTCCAGCATGGCACGTTCAAATGTTAGGAAAACACTGCACTGTGAAAAAATATTCTATCCAAAATGCTAATAATGCCCCTGTAGAGAGATACTGGAAGATGTAAATAGGTAGGGGCAGAGGAGGGTATGGACAAGGACAGTCTACAGTCAGCACTATTGAATATATGGGGATAGAAGCAAGAAGGTGTGCTGACTGCTCTTGGAGAAGTGGGAAGGAAGAAGAACAGCATGGGGAAATTGCCTGTTCTATTCCAAATACAAACGTAGGTGGCCTTTTTATGCTTTTAAATTTAACACGGCAAGTCTCATTTTACCACTGAGAAAAAGGAAGCTCAGAGAGGTTAAATAATTCATACAAATGCAATATAGTCGTGAATGCCAGAGCCAGGATTTAAACACAGTTGTATTGAACTTCAATGTTCACATCCTTTCCCCTAGAGTGGAAAGACATCAAAGCACTGCTCCAGCATCTGATGTAATCAACTTATTTGTATGAAATTGCAAATACTACGGATGAATGTAATACTTTCATCACAAACTTGTTTTTTCAGGATATCAGGCCTTGTGTAAAGAATTTGGGGGCCGATAATATTATCATTCTTAGTAGCAATAATACATATGTGTGATGTGTTATTTTATTACTCTTTCAGAGGACCTGGGTGACTAGTGTGCTGAAGAGTGAAAGGTAAAGCTGATGTGATGATGTGGTAGGTTAATTGAATGCATTGTTGGCCTCAATTAATGGCTTCTTTGTAGCACAGCTATTGGCCTTGTGACTTTACAGTCCCTGCCTGAGCTGACTCGGAGCTGGCCTTCTGACTTGCTTTGGCCAACAGAAGCTGCAGGACTCATGGTGCACCTTCCTTATCTTTTGTGTTTTTTTCTTTCAACTCTGCTGCCTTCATGTGAATGAGCCTGGATTAGCTGCGGTATAACGAAACACCACGTGGCGCAGAGCCCAGTTACCGTAGTCGGGGCCATCGTGGACCACCCTATAGCAAGACGACCCCAAACCTATGCAGTAGACCAGACCAGGTCGGCAAGTCCACATACTCCTCCTTCATCTGCATGTAGCCGTGATACATGAGTGAGCACAGAGGAGACCAGAATAACTTCTCAGATGATCCACAGACTCCGGAGCGTTAAAAATACTTATTTTAAGCCACTTAGTTTTAGAGCAGCTTTTACATAGAAATAGTCAGTTGATACAAATGATTTTCTTGAGAGATTTTTAAAGCCTAATATTAATGCCCCTAGAAAAACAACACCATGCTCTAGCTTCTCAGGAACTGGAAACTGAATGCGTCAGTAGACCATATCTGAATATAGATCCTGGCACATCCATCCAGGGCTCAAAGCGTCGGTAGCAGGGAAGCTACTTCAAGCAGCTTCAAGGTCAGAAAGCATCTGCTAGGAGGAGCTATGTAGCAAGGACGGACATGGTACACCCTGCTTGAGACATTAACAGATAGACTGATTTGTTAAAATATGTAACTCATCCCTTTGGGGTATTCTGGAGTCAAGCTACTGGGATTTGAATCACTATAATTGGGAATTAAAAGCAAATTTGTTCAAATTTTAGATGCTTAGAATGATAAAGCCTTTGGCTTACCAGTTTTAAAAGCAAAGCTATCTTTCAATGCAATTAATCACATCTGTCTGGAATGGCTCAGCTGAAGCCAGGATGTTTGTCCAAATGACTTTTTGGCATCCTTTCCCACCCACAAATCCATAATTTTAATCATAAGGAATTGTTACCAAAGGAATTGTCTATTCTATATAGCACATTATTACTCAGTATAAGTGTTTAACATTTTTATGTAAGTCAGCTCCAGTATTTAAAGCATTTTAATAAATCCCTAGAGCTAATTATTGAGCAATTGGCATGCAATAAACCTTGAAGATTCTTCAAAGAAGGAGATGGTTTAAGTGGGAGGATCTAAAGACTGGGAATTACAATAATCAAATCTCGTGGTCAGGAGACATTAGTTGTTGCTGTGAGGTCTTCAGAAGATAAACATGGCTGAAACCCACACTGAATGGATAGCTAACATCAACAAGTTTTGTACCATGTCCTACACAAACAAATTGGGTGGGAAGAGAAGCCTTCCAAAATTAAATCAGCTTATCATTTCCAGACAACATTCTTACTGTCCCACTGCCACCCAAATTAGGGAGGGGGTGAAGAAGGAAACATTGAAACTCTGATAAATCATCTCATAACCACCAAAATGTCATCTTTCTTGGTTTGGAATTAAGTAAGGTTGGCTCACCACCCAGGAATGTTCTTATGGGTACCCTGGAAAACAACACAAAAGACACGAAAACATCTTTAAGAATAAGCCATGGACTCAGATTTTATTACTACGTTCTGTATCTATAGTGATACTTAAAAATTCGGGTGTTTAGTTCATGAAAATACATGACATGAAGTTTATAAGTGTGTGGTTGTTATTACAAGTCAAATCCTGCTATAGCAAACATTCTAACTATGAACTTTTTTGTATAATTAAAGCTTATCAAAGTCCTAGATATTAGGTCACCGTTTTCAAGCATAAATGATGGATAAAATCAACTTTCTTTAAAGTTAAGGAATGTAAACATCTTTTTAATTTTATTTTAATAAAATGTTGTTTGTGTAAATAATAGAAACATGACCCAGCCCACTACTTAGGAGACACTGTACTATGGATACTCCATATTCTAGAAAGTATCTCGTCCAGCTAACAGCCTTGGGTAATGGGAAGTTGTTGGTTGAAACATGAAATCAATATTACCTAAAGGTGCATATTTCACCACATTCAAAGCAAAAGATTTCTCTTTAAATCCCATTGATTTATTTAATTTCAGTATTTACCTAAGACATAAATGTTAACAAATTGCAACCTTCTAAAAAGTTAATAAATGTATTCACAACAGCATGGATGTGTCTTTAAAAAGACAACGTTGAACAAAATAAAGGTAAAAATGAATGAAACAAGCAATATAACTCAACAAATTAAGATACATTAACATAGTGCATCTGAGTTTAAAAATATAAGTCAACCATCTTAAGGGGGATAACTCTTAAGAAAGAAAATGAGAAAAGATATGGGGGGAAAATTAAATACATTTTTGCACATTTTATACAGATTTGAAACCTTCCTAAACACTATACCATTTGATTATTTTATATAAAAGTTGGAGATTTCACTCACTTCCACTGTGCCCTTCTCACTCCACAATTTGATTATATAATATTTAATTTATATAATAAAGTATATAATTTCAGTGTACCTATCGATTACTTTTGTCACTGTTAACTAAATGCATGTAACTCTGTTTCTCAGTTGATTGATTAATATAAATTAATATAAATATATAGAGAGAAATATAAATATCTATCTGAATATTAATACATACCTATTAGGCAATAATCAACATGTCTGTTTCATGCCTATGTTTACTCAGAGGTATAATCTAATATGCACATATAATATTGTTATGTTTATTTAAATGTTTAATGTCATGTCAAATAATATGCTATAATGATAATGCCATGCCATTTAGTCAGTAAGAGAACATTCCTAGTTTTAAAGTCAAGTGGATTTTCTGTTCCTACTCTAAAGTCTTACCACATTTTAGTTTATTTTATATTTTCACTCAATCTTTTTTCCATAGCCTCTATCCTAGACTGTTTTCTTTTAGTTTTATTTTCCTAGACTTTTTAATTGTCTTCTTGTTTCCTAAATAATATGTCTTTGTCACATCAGGGAGGTCAGCTTTTTGTCCAAAAATTTCGTTCTACTTAATTATATTATTAAGTATGACACAAGTAATTGATGAAACTGTGCATTCAAAAAAATTATTTGGAAAGTACTTTTGATGAGGCTATAACTATTCAGAGCTCTTTGAGAATTATTTTATACCTCAAATAATAAGCATTACATTAGGCACTGTTACCTCCTCTTATCTTACTATAAACATTGCAATACCCAGTGAGTAGCCAACATTCTTTCTTAATGTAAAGTAGAAAATCTTAAGAGAAACCACATACTAAATCCAGTTTTAACCAGTCTGAGTATTAACTTAGATCCTCACATACCCAGCATAGTAACTCAAAGACGCTTCTGTGAAAACCTTTAACTTCATCAGTATAAAACACTCTTGGAAACCCTTTCTTTCATGGACACACTAGATCTAAAAAATAGTATCCCCCCCTCATTTTTTCCACTGAAGATAATTTTCTGAGAGAAATGAAAGAGAAAATAAAGTAATAATGATAAGGAAAAATACACAAACTTGGTAAGCCCGGCTACCAGCTAAGTCTCCTTAACTGCAAAACAGTTAAGATATAATTAAAGAACAATAATTTATTTTTTAAAAGATTATCATTTCCGTTTTTCTTTTTGCAATATCAAGATATTTTCTCACATGAATCCAAATCTGTTCCCACTGTACTCTTCTCTTAGAAGTCTTTTATACCATAAATGACTTCTCCAACCAACCTGAGCCTGTTCAGGTTTTGAACTGATCTGAAATGCAAAACTAAGTCTGTTTATATTTTGGTTTTTAATTTTGTGTTTTTATTTTTGTTTTATTGTTAACGTTTAAGTCAGTGATTTCAAAGCAAATAATCTATGTCAATGAACCAATATGTCACATTATACCATTCATAAATGTTTTCCCATGGTGGGTGAAAATTGTTATTGGAAAACATGGCTACAGACAAACCTGCTCATTTGCACTGCGGGGACTTAGAAGTACAGCAACTACAAAATAATAGCAATTATCCGGGACCATGAGGATGTATTTGGTTTACTTTTTTCTCTGTAAAACAGGTCATCCAAATATGTTCTTCTTTAGTCTAGAACAATTAACATTTGCCGCACATTCTGAGAAACAGCCAATACAATTAAAATACAAATTAAAATCGCTATGGAGAATATACTGCATATATATTAATTGGGTCTGGAAGGTTGGCCTTGATTGATAATATGGTCTAATTAACATAATTAGCTAGCTCTCGTTTGTACGTATTGTGGTGTCTTTACCTCAAGAGAGAATAATGTTGTGGTACAACTTGGTGTCATTTGGAAAATTCTCAGGTTCAGTACAAATAATTCTGAGAAAGTTTCAACTTCATCTTGTGAGTCGTCTTCAGGATGGCCACATGCGGGTGACAATAAAAATTAGTCACCGCATTGAGTCAGGAAGGAGTTTTAGGAAATCCAAGAACCAAAGCACAGATATTTCATGGCGCTCAGTGCGATTCAAAAGTGTTGATGAAACTGCACTGGGTCAGCAACTGCCCGCCGATTCTTTTCGGTCTTCGGAGACTGTTGTTGTTACTTTTCATGTTGCGTGTAAATCGGTGGCCAGCTACATGGTCTAGAATGTATCTTCAGAGTTCTTTTCAAGGAATCAAATGATGTGGCTTTGAGAGGAGAAAGTTTTCATTTTCAAGTAGAAAATGGATTATGTAGTCATCCATAACAATCTTGCACGCCCGCCCTCCGTCATGCTTTGCTGTAGCTATACTATTACATGCCTTGAGCAGAGGAATGAATCTACGTCTAGTCATCCCAGCCATTTTTCTTACATTTTCCCCATAGGATAAGACAAGAGGTAAGATGGATGAGCTGCCACTTTTCCACAGAGGGATGCCAGTGAGATACAGACATTCCTGAGGTAGGTCTTGGCATTACGTCTAGATTGGCAGAAGACTCTGCAAAGTTGCCTTAAATAACACTGATGAAGGTTTTACAGTCTGCGATGATGCCAACCTCTGCTCTTGACTAGCTCTTTTTTGTAGAAGCTCTGGGTAAATTTTGAATTTAGTTTTGACTTGTCGGCTTATTTAATTGCGGGAAAAATCTCCTCCCCCCCCCCCCC